>NC_029793.2:54927333-54963146 GCF_000816755.2 Arachis ipaensis | reverse complement strand
CACCTCCTGCAAAAATCCAACGCTGAAAGAAAGCTAATGAATGGAAAAAATAGAATATCTTTTGAGCCTTCCTCCTCCTCCAGCTTAACTATAATATATATTTAAAAAAGTTGGATACATTTCATATTCCAGTCAAATCTTTGCCATCTAAAGTTTGTAACTTATAGTTATCTTTGCCCAAAACTTAAATAATTTGGAAAGGTCTTTTACATGTGGCTGATAATTTACTATGTACATGAGATTTAAGAACTTCTTCAATCATACAGAGCACCAAATCACCTTGGATAAATGTGCACAAAATAATTGCATAGCTCAGTGACATAAAAGAGCTATATCCCGGTCTTCTTCAACAGTATCAAGCTCCTTCAATAGTTTGTGACATCAGACATATGCAAATGAAATAAACCCATGTGAAATTTCAATAGTAACATTGCATTAACACCATTTTTGAATAGACCCTAATCATTATAGAATTTTAAAATATTAAGACTTGTTTGTGGAACATGAAATAAAATTATAGAATTGATGCAAACATGAATTTGAATGGAAAATGAAATTGAAATAGAGAAATGAAAATGAAATTAACATGACGAGGGAAGGAACGTTACTCAAATAATTAACTTGTAAACTATTTTGTATCGCGGAGATTGATAAGTTTGTAAGTGTATCATGTGAGTGAAATTCCAACACATTTACAATTGATGGACTTTACATTTATAGAATAATTCCATCGTTCCATGCTTGACACCTGTCAGCTTTTCCTCATCTACACAATCTTCACATGTTAAATAAGTCTATCAAGTTATTTGAATTCAAATTTTGAAATTAAAATATGTCGACATTCGATCTATCCATCTAATCTTTTTTTGTTGACCCAACTATCTGTCTAATTAAGATTATTGTATGCAATTCTCTAAATGTTCCTTCAACTTATACTCTCCGTGCTGTTTAGCTGACTTCAGTATGTCTTGTTATTTCTAACTCATCTCACTTGCTTCCAAAAGATATTTTTGACATTCTTGTTGAAAACATCTAAAATCGATTGTCAAAGTATCTACTATCGACTGTCTAAACATATACTATTGATTGACATCTTTGTCAAAACATCCTCTATTCTAATTAGTAATTGTCAAAACAATAACATCTATGTGAGTTTCCAAGTATTTCTTTGATCATTCCCTTACATTGCTTCTGTCGACATCACATTTTATCAATCTTGACACAACTTATTTTACTTGATCATTGTATCTCTAACAAAATATACTTATCGAAATATTTTCTGGCAAACACACTATCATTGATATTACGTACTTTGTTGTTGAAACAATTTTCTTTGTTATACGAAATACAATTTAAAAATATTTTCTAGTTAAGACATTTATAGTTTCATTAATCATCTCATCTTTATTTTTGAGACTTTTAAATAAGCAAATGATTATGTTTCACTTGATTTTGGCCAATCACGATAGGGTGTCGAATCAAGCCTATGTCAAGATCTCAATTCGGAAAGCAAATATGACTCCTCTTTAAAATAATGAACTCAACCCAGGATTTACTTAATGTATGTGTCGAACAATTACTTGTACAAAAAATATATGAAATACTTAGTAAAATTGTGACAAATAATGTAAAGAATTGTAATAAAAGAAAATATATAAAATAAATGAAAATTTTAAATAAATAGAAAAGTGAAATAGCAATTGAAAAGAAAGCAAAATGCTTAAAAAAAGAAGAAAAATACTGAAAGAAAAGAAAACAAAGGAAATAAATTAAAAGTTGACTACAGAAACTCACGTGTATTTGTACTCCATGGTTCTCTTTGACATCTACGTGACCTGAATTTTGTAGAGTTTTATGCGATTATGGAGGGACAACTATAACAGAGGAGGTAGAGACAACCAAGGAAATCAGAGGTGGAATAATAATAACAATCAACAAAATCGGTATCAGCAGAATCCTCCCTATCAACAGCAGAACCAAAACCAGCCTTACCGAGCGCCTCACCTAAGGCAGTCCCAAGCACCTCAGAACAACCAACAGTAGGCCCCTTAAATTACTTACCCTCCTTCTTCTTCCAATGATGAGATGCTTCGCACTATGATGCAAGGACACTAAGACATTCAGAATACACTTACCTCTACCATGAACGGTCTGAATGCTACTTTACAAGCTCTCATCTCCCGGATGGATTCACTAATTGCCTCCAACAATCAACCTTCAAGCTCCGGTGCCATTCCTTCTCAACCCTTACCCAACCCCAAAGGTGGAATCAATGCCATCACTTTGAGGTCCAGAACCACACTGCAAGAGAGGAATCATGAGGAGCCAAGCTCAAAGGAGAACATTCAAGTTGAAGATGTTGTTGAGGTAGAAGATGCTGAGGAGGGGGATGAAGTATAAGACATGGCTGAAGAAGAAGCAGATCAACCAGAGAATAGCGCACCAAAGGAAGCTGAAGCTACAAGAGACGCCATCCCTATCCCCTTTCCACACCTTGCTAGGAAGTCCAGAAAGCAGATGGAGCTCGACCCAAAGATGGTGGAGATCTTCAAAAAGATTGAGGTAACCATTCCGGTTTTTTATGCCATTAGCCAGGTACCTAAATATGCAAAATTTTTAAAAGATTTATGCATGCATAAGGATAGAATACAGGATTTAGAAACCATTCCCTTAGGTAGCTCAATATTTTCTTTAATAGGTGCTATACCAGAAAAATGTGGGAATCCAGGGCCATGTATAGTTACGTGTACCATTGGGGGGTGTAACATTTTCTAACTGCATGTGTGATTTAGGTGCGTGTGTGAGTATTATGTCATTGTCTGTATATGATACTTTGAGGCTCCCTCCCTTAAAAAGGTCGACAGCTCATTTTGTTTTGGCAGATAAAAGCATAATCACAGTGGTTGGAATTGCTGAGGATGTGCTGGTGAGCATTAAGGGGCTCACATTTCCTATTGACTTCTATATTTTGGAGATGCCCCCTAATGACTCAGGAAGACCATCATCCATCCTACTTGGAAGGCCATTCCTGAAGACTTCAAACTTCAAATTAGATGCCTTCTCAGGAACTTACTCTTTTGAGATAGATGGCAGAGCAATGAGCTTCAACCTGGATGAAGCTATGAAGCACCCTCCAGAAGATCATTCCATCTTCCAGCGTGACATTATTGATGAGATTGTAGCTGTAGTTCACCAAGAAGAAGTAGAAGAGCTACACATGGAGCAAGATACAAGTGTGGGGAAACTGTCTGAACACAATGAGGACACTTTGCCGTTATCACTAGCTTTAGATGATTAAGTACCTAGCCATGAGCAGAAAATGGAGTTAAATCCCCTTCCACCCCACCTCAAGTATGCTTACCTTGAGGATAATCAGAAGCTCCCAGTTATCATTGCAAGGGAACTCACTTCCCAGCAGGAGGAGCAGTTGCTTAGTGTGTTGAGAAGATACAAGAAAGCAATTGGGTGGAGCTTGGCGGATATAGCAGGCATCAGCCCTCAAGTTTCTGAGAATAGGATATTTTTAGAAGAGGGAGCAAGGCCTGTCCATCAACCTCAAAAGAGACTGAACCCCACTGATAAACCATTATTTTATGGTCTATATTGTGTTTAATTGTGTGGTTTTATCATATCTTTACCCACTTATTCATTAAATTAGCATGTATTTACAATTCCTTCCCAAAATTACTCCATGGTTGAAAACTTGCTTCCTATAGATTTTTAACTATGTATTTTAAATTCTCCTATATTCCATTCGATGCCGTGATCTATGTGTCAAGCGTTTCAGGCTTTATAGGGCATGAATGACTTAGAGATTGGAAAGGAGGCTTGCAAAAATGGAAGGAACACAAGAAATTGAGGAGATGACCAGCGAGAAGCGACACGGACACATGGCTCACGCGACCGCGTGAGACAGAGGAAATTGCACTGATGTGCTCGCGTGCCTGACGCAAACGCATGGATTGGAAACTGCACAAGTGACGCGAATGCGTGGACAACGCGCACGCGTGGCAAGGCAAAACGCTGGATGACGCGATCGCGTGACGTGCGCGATCTGCAGAATCTGCAGAATTTACTGGGGCAATTTTAGGCTCTATTTTGACCCAATTTTCGGCCCAGAAAAGCAGATTAGAGACAGGAAACATGCAGAGACCAAAAACAACATTCATTCTGCATAATTTTAGTTTCAGATCTGATTTTACTCCTCCTCTAGGTTTTTTCTCTACACATTCATAGTTCTTAGGATTTTGATTTTATTGCTTTTTGGATTGGGATATTGAGAAGAGTTGTTACCTCCGTCAAGACTTCATCATTCTAGTTTGTTTCCTTACTTGTCACTTACTCTTCCATATCCTTAATTTATTCAGAGTTACTATTGGATTATTTTTAGAATTTATTACTACAAGAACTATTTTTATTTTTAATTGATCCTTTTGATTATTATTCATCATGTCTTTCTTCATTCCCTTTTCTTATTTTGCGAAGTTTACATTCATAATGAGCGAGTAGTTCCATAACTTGATTGGGAGTTGATTGAAAGGAGGACCTTGAGTTGGAATGCTCAAGAGTAAAATTATAGTTGGGTTTAGCATTGGGTTGCCCTCTAATCACTAACACTAGTCCTTTCCAGGGGAGAGGATTAGAACTTGTGAATAGAAGCTGACTTCCAACTTGCTTAACTTTCCTTTATCTGGTAAAGGATAACTGAGCAGGCAACCTTCAATTATCACTTTGATCTTGGGAAATCTCCATCAAGGATAGGGCTTCCAACTAATCTACTCCCGGTCAAGGTTTTTATTTAAATTACATAAATTCTCTGAATTAATTCCCTGTTTACTAACTCAAAACCATTTTTGAAAACATTTGATTAATAAAATAGCACACCTTTCTGCAACTCGTTGGGAGACGACCTGTGATTCATACTCCCAGTATTTTAATTCTAATTTTGTGACAACCCTTCTAAATTGATAAGCGGATTTTTGTTGGTTAAGAACTGTACTTGCAACGTATCTCTTATAAGAATTTCTTAACCCGCCAATTTCTGCCACGTCAATTTTTGGCGCCGTTGCCGGGGAGTTGCAATAGAGTGCTAAGTTATTGATTGGAATTTATTTATTTTGCTACTATGAGCTGCATGTTTCTTTCGTTAAATGATGTGTTCACTTCCTGATCCAAGCTTGCCAGTATTTGATCCTGAGATTGAAAGAACTATTTCACGTATAAGGCAAGCTCGGCGTCAGTTAGTCCTCCCCGAGGGCGAATCTGAAACATCACGTAAGGAAGAAACATGCTCCCTTTCTACTGATTCGGTTGATTTATGTGCAGGTGACATGGGAGCACCTAGGAGAGTTACTATCCAGGAGGCTGGAGCCCCTAATTTTACAATGCAACCGTTTCAAGTGCATCACCCAGCAGTGGCTACAGATTTTGAAATAAAGACTGCACTACTCAACTTGATGCCTAAGTTTCATGGCTTACCTGCTCAAGAGCCTATCAAGCACCTTAGGGATTTTCAAGCAGCCTGTTCTACTGTCAGGCGTGATGGTGCAGATGAAACTTCTATTCTGTTGAAAGCCTTCCCATTCTCTCTTGAGGAAAAGGCAAGAGAGTGGTACTACACTCAACCCACAACAACTGTTTCTGACTGGAATACGCTTAGAAGAGAATTTTTGGAAAAATTCTTTCCCACTAAAGTTACTGATAAACTGAGGAAAGACATCTCCATGATTGTTCAAGACAAGTCCGAGACTCTCTACGAATACTGGGAGCGCTTCAACAACCTTCTGGAAGCATGCCCCCCACCATATGATTGACAAGATAGTGTTGCTCGGCTACGTCACACAGGGCATGAGGCCTCAAGATAAAACCACATTGGAAAGTGCTAGAAATAGGTCTATGAAAAAGTACAAGACCACTGATGAGGAATGGCAATTGATCAGCGACTTAGCTGAATCTACTCGAAATCACAGGCAGAAACAAAGCTGGTCAAAAGCTGTTGCAGAGGTATCTTCTAGTAAGGAGACTACTGCTCTGACTCAGAGTATATGTGAGATGACAAACTTACTGAAGCAGATGCAGTTGAGTCACAACAAGCGCAGCAGAGCCAACAGTTAGTTCCACAGAGAGTATGTGGGATCTGTGCTGATTATAGCCATTATACTGATGAATGCTCGCAGCTCCAGCAGAAAGACAACACTGTAGCAGCCATTCATAACTTCTATGACCACGCCAACCAAGGATACAATCAAGGTAGCAGCTACAACCATGGATGGCAGGACAATTCTAACCAAGGTTGGAGAGATAATTCTAAGCAGAGTTGGAGAGACAACAATAACAGAGGAGGCAGAGACAATCAAGGAAATCAGAGGTGGAATAATAACAACAACAGGCAGCAGAACCAGAACCAGAACTATCCTTACAGAGCACCTCACTTGAGGCAATCCCAAGGAACACAGCACAACCAGCAATAAGCTCTGCAGATTACTCATTCTAATTCCGCTCCGAGTGACGAGGCACTTCAATCCATTGCACAAGGACAAAGGAACATGGAAAGTTCACTTAACGGTCTAACATTTGCTATACAAGCTCTCATCTCTCAGCTGGGATCATCCAATACTTCAAACATTCAACATGCAAGCTCCAATGGAATTTCTTCTCAACCCTTACCTAATCCAAAGGGTGGCATTAATGCCATCACTCTAAGGTCCGAAACCACACTACAAGAGAGGAATCAGGAGGAGCCAATCCCAACAGAACACGCCTCAGCTGAAGAGGTGGTGGAAGTAGAGGATGCTGAAGAGGAATAGGACATACAAGACATGGTTGAAGAAGAAGAAGTTCAACCACAGAAAGAAGCACCAAAGGATGCAGACGCTGCAGTAAACGTCCCTCTTATCCCATTTCCACAAATTGCAAGGAAGCCCAGGAAGCAGATGGAACTTGATCCCAAAATGGTAGAAATATTCAAAAAGGTTGAGGTAACTGTTCCCCTTTTTGATGTTATTCAGCAGGTACCTAAATATGCAAAGTTTCTAAAAGATTTATGCATACATAAAGACAAAATTAATGAATTAGAAACTATTCCTTTAGGTAGTTCTATATCTGCTTTAATGGGAGGTATACCTGAAAAGTGTAGTGATCCAGGTCCATGTATGGTTAATTGTATTATTGGTGGTGTGATATTTTCTGACTGCATGTGTGATTTAGGAGCATGTGTTAGTATAATGCCTTTGTCTATATATGATACTTTGAGGCTCCCTCCCTTAAAAAGGTCGGCAGCTCGTTTTGTGTTAGCAGATAAAAGCATAATTACAGTAGTTGGAATTGCTGAAGACGTATTAATGAGCATTAAGGGACTCACATTTTCCATTGACTTCTACATTCTCGAAATGCCCCCTAATGACTCAGGAAGGCCATCATCAATCTTGCTTGGAAGACCATTCCTGAAGACTTCAAAGTTCAAGCTGGACGCATTTTCAGGAACTTATTCTTTTGAAATAGATGGCAGAATGGTGAAATTCAGTTTAAATGAAGCTATGAGGCACCCTCCGCATAATTACTCTATCTCCCAGTGTGACATCATAGATGAAACCATGGCTGAAGTTCACCAGGAGGAATTAGAAGAGAAGTACACAGAACAAGGTCCAAGTGTGGGGACACTTTCAGAGGGCAATGAGGGCACTTTGCCATTATCACCAGCTCCGGATGATCCAGAGCCTGGCCATGAGCAGAAATTGGAATTAAAGCCCCTCCCTCCACACCTCAAGTATGCTTACCTTGAGGACAAGCAGAAGTTTCCAGTTATTATTGCAAGGAAACTCACTTCCCAACAAGAAGAACAGTTACTCAGTGTGCTGAGGAAACACAAGAAAGCAATTGGATGGAGCCTGGAAGATATAGTAGGCATCAGCCCTCAAGTTTGTGAGCACAAAATATTCCTAGAAGAGGGAGAAAAGCCTGTCCGTCAACCTCAAAGAAGACTAAATCCCACCATCTTAGAAGTTGTCATGAAAGAAGTGACCAGGATACTTGAAGCAGATATCATTTATCCCATCTCAGATAGTGAATGGGTCAGTCCAGTACAAGTGGTGCCCAAGAAGTCTGGAATCACAACAGTAAGAAATGCGCATGCTTCTGACAACTAGAGTGCAGAATTCATGGAGAGTTTTCATTGACTATAGGCGTCTCAACCAAGCCACTCGCAAGGATTATTACCTCTTGCCATTCATTGATCAGATGCTTGATCGCCTGTCAGGTAAATCCCATTATTGCTTTTTAGATGGTTATACAGGCTATTTTTAAATCTATATAGCTCCTGAAAATTAGGAAAAGACTACTTTTACATGTCCTTTTGGCACTTATGCTTATAAGAGAATGCCCTTTGGCTTGTGCAATGCGCCAGCTACATTCCAAAGGTGCATGATGAGTCTTTTTTCTGACCTTATTGAGAACTGTATGGAGGTTTTTATGGATGATTTTAGTGTTTATGGTGATTCATTTAGCCTTTGCTTGGATAGTTTATCTAGAGTATTAGATAGATGTGTCAGTACAAATCTTGTGTTGAATTTTTAAAAATGTCACTTTATGGTAAAACAAGGGATTGTACTAGGACATGTTGTGTCTAGTACTGGCATCTTTGTAGATCCAGCAAAAGTGGATGTTATTTCTAGTTTGCCTTACCCCTCCTCTGTGAGGGAAGTCCATTCATTCCTTGGCCATGCAGGTTTTTACCGGAGATTCATAAGGGACTTTAGTAAGGTAGCACTACCCTTATCCAGACTACTGCAGAAAGATATTGAGTTCGAGTTTAGTGAGGACTACAAACAAGCATTTGATAAGCTGAAGACCGCCCTGACTCAAGCCCCAATTGTGAGAGGACCAGACTGGAGCCAGCCATTTGAAATCATGTGCGATGCTTCCAATCATGCAGTAGGAGCAGTGCTGGCTCAGCGTGAAGGTAAGGATCCTTTTGTAATTGCTTATGCGTCTAAGACTTTAGACACAGCTCAGTCTAATTACACTACTACTGAGAAAGAGCTTCTTGCCATTGTTTTTGCTCTGGATAAATTCCGAGCCTATTTACTTGGTGCTAAAGTAGTAGTGTACTCAGACCATGCAGCTCTAAAGTATTTATTAGCTAAAAAGGAGTCCAAACCAAGGCTTATACGTTGGATACTGCTACTGCAAGAATTTGATTTAGAAATTAAGGACAGGAGTGGTAACCAGAATCTAGTGGCAGACCACTTGAGTCGCCTTGAGCACATTAAGGATACCTCCACTCCTATAAATGACAATTTTCCATTTGATAACCTGCAAGCAATATCTGAAGTAGTCCCTTGGTATGCGCCTGTAGCTAATTATCTAGTTAGCCGCACTTTTCCTCCAAACTTTACTAAGCATCAAAGAGACAAGCTGAAAAGCAAGTCCAAATATTATATATGGGATGACCCATATTTATGGAGATGTGGCACTGACCAGGTAATTAGACGGTGTGTGCCTCAATCAGAATTCCAGTCTATTTTAGAGGCCTGCCACTCATTTGAGAGTGGAAGACATTTTGGCCCTCAAAGAACAGCTAGAAAAATTTTAGTCTGTGGATTCTGGTGGCCTACCCTTTTTAAAGACGCTGCTGAATTTTGTAAATCTTGTTCCCCATGCCAAAGGTTTGGTAATATATCTAAGAGGGATGAGATGCCTCAACAGACTATGCTTTTCTGTGAAATTTTTTATGTTTGGGGCATTGACTTCATGGGTCCATTTCCAAATTCTAATGGTTATTTTTATATATTGTTAGCTGTGGATTACATTTCTAAATGGGTGGAAGCAATTTCTACCCGCACTCATGATGCTAACACTGTTGTTTCCTTTGTTAGAACCCATATTATTTGTCGCTTTGGATCACCACGAGCAATCGTGAGCGATCAAGGCACCCATTTCTGTAACAGGAGACTAACAGGATTACTGAAGAAGCATAGGATAGTTCATCAAGTGGCAACAGCCTACCATCCCCAGACTAATGGGCAAGCTGAGGTGTCCAACAGAGAGATAAAGAGTATATTGCAGAAGATAGTCAAACCTAATAGAAGAGACTGGAGCACCAGACTACAAGATGCACTCTGGGCATACAGAACAGCATACAAGATACCCATTGGGATGAGTCCTTTCCGTTTAGTTTATGGAAAGGCCTGTCACCTCCCAGTTGAGGTAGAGCACAAAGCCTTTTGGGCAGTAAAGGAGTGCAATATGGATTTTGAGAAGGCCGGAACTGAGAGGAAGTTGCAACTGCAAGAATTAGAGAGCCTGCACCTAGAAGCTTATGAGAACTCAAGGCTGTACAAGGAAAAGATGAAGGCTGTGCATGATAAGCACATCAAGAGGAGAGAGTTCCAACCTGGGGACTTTGTCCTCCTTTACAACTCTAGACTGAGGCTCATGCCAGGCAAGTTGAGATCAAGATGGGAAGGTCCATATAGAGTAGAGAAGGCTGAGCCATACGGAGTTTTCCACTTAAGTCACCCTTCAAGCTCTGAATTCATCAAAGTTAATGGACATCGCTTAAAGCTATATCATGGTGAGAAGGCGACGAAAACTAAGGAGCTAGAGATCTTCCTCTTGGAGGATCCACCCACAGCGGAAGACTGAGCTAGTGGAGCGTCCAACTTAAGGACGTTAAAGCAAAGTGCAGGGTGGGAGACAACCCACCGTGGTATGATCGTTCTTTCCTTTCTTCTTAGTTTTCTTCTTCAATAACTCTTCTCATTATTAGCACATTTAGTTTGCATCTTCATTTTTATATTGAAAAAAAAAAGAAAAAAAATGGGGGCACGCGACGCGACAGCGTCGCCGACGCATTCGCGTCGCAGGTGAGTAAGAAAGAAAAATAAATCGAACAGAGAGTCACGCGGGAGCGTGGCTGGAGGCATGCCTTAGGCACAAATTGACCCACGTGACCGCGTCGCTGACGCGTCTGCGTCATGTGGAATAACGCCTCCCACGCATCCGCGTCACCCACGCGGACGCGTGACCTGAAAATCGACGTAAGAAAGGGTGCATGGCCGAAAGTTGTGCTGAAGTGGTGCTGGGCTGGCGCTAGACGCACAGGCCTTACCACGCGAACGCGTGCTCCACGTGTCCGCGTGACCTTCCAATATTGGCCATCCACGCGATCGTGTCCACCACGCGAATGCGTCACCCTGGGATTTAGCAACAATGAGTTTCGAACAAAGAATTGTGCGAGCGCGAGGCTGCCCTCGTGCCAGTGGCACCAAGCGAGTCACGCGTCCGCGTGACCGATGCGACTGCGTCGATCCATATAGGCGCCATCCGCGCGAACGCGTACCCCACGCGTCCGCGTCGCTTGTGTCGCACAGCTTACCCTAATCTGCCAAAATATCTTCTATTTCTCTTCCCTAAATCCTACTTTCTCTTTTCCCTTCTTATTTCTTTCTTCCCCTTCCTTTCTTCTTCCTTCTTTCTCACTTTCTACTTTCTCTCTCTCTCACCACCATTATCAAGGTTTTTCTTTTCTTCTTCCCTCCTTACTTTTCTACTCTTCTTCTTTATTTTTTTCCATTCTCTTCCCTTTTTACTTTCATTATCCATGTTTCTTTTTCTTTCTTTTTCTTTTAATTGGTGTTGGAAATTTATTTAGGTCATTGCTTCTTATGATATGCTTGTGGATTGTTGCAAAATTGTTTGGCAATTATATATTAATTTTTAAAGAGTTGCTTGCATGTTCAATTTATTATTTTCATTAGATTATTCACCATGCATGCTATGTGTTTGTGAAAACGCCCGTATGGCATTGTGCACTATTTCTCAATATCTTTTATCCTACTACTCTCAATGCTTTCTTTTCACAAAACCTTTTTTCATATCATATTCGTTCAATATAATTGTCATTACAAACAGGTTATTAGTTTGAAAGGCTTGGTAATCTAACTTGGACATTGAATGCTTGATCTATGCTACTCATGCCTTTGCCTGCATGCCAATAAACACCTTGCATTTAATTGTCATCATATGCACTTGCTATATTTCCATTGTTGTTTCTCACATGTAGTCATGACCATGTGTTAACATCATTCATCTTTTAATGTGCATTGATTACCATCTTTCCCGCCCTCTCCCTTGTTCTAACCCTTGACATTTTAACATACTTTCTCTTTTCTTTCTTTTAGGATGGCCACCAAGAAAGGCAAGGAGAAAGCTACTTCCAAATCAACAGTAAGAAGAGGAACCAAACGAGCTTTAGTGGCAGAGCCATCTTCAACTGTAGTTAAGCCCTCAACAAAAAGAATTAAGAGGATTATAAAGGTTGATGAGAAAGAGAAAGCCTTCCCAGCAAAGGACACTGCGCGATTTACCAATCGCTACTGTGGCAGATATTCCCCATCCTGGCAGAAAGGAGTTACAACAACGAATACCTTCTTATCCTCCCGACCCATATTGCTAAATTTGTTGAGCCGTAAGTTGAACGAAGACAATGAGGATTCCTACAGAGACAGCCACGACAGGTTAATCTTTCCTGGGTAGTCGAGTTCTACTCTAATTTCTACCTGCCAACCCTGCAGTCTGTCTATGTCCGTCAGAAACAAGTCCCCATTACAGAAGAGGCCATTCAGCGTGCTTTAGATCTTCCCCCTACTCCAGAAGGACTGGACGCATTTCAAGAGGCCGCACTCAAGTGCCAGATGTACCAATTTGACTGGGACGCTGTTCTCAGAGTTATCGCACTACCTGGCAGCAGTTGGATCTACGGATACCATCGATCCCGTCCAAAGGGAATATCGGCTTCCGCACTTACCCTAGAGGCTCGCGTGTGGGCATAGATTATGTCCCATTACGTCTTTCCGAGCACCCATGAGTCCTCCTTCACTGCAGACATGGCCGTTCTACTATGGTGCATCCTTACTGGCCAGCCTCTGAACCTACCAAGACACATCCGAAATGCTATGGGACACGTACAAATTGCGGGCAACTTACCTTTTCCCGCCTTGGTCTCAGATCTCGTCTTAGCAGCTGGAGTCTCCTACAGAGCTGGTGACACCAAAGCCATGCTCCCACGGGATGATCAGTACGTCCCCAATGGAAAATATATCAGACCTCCAGCAACCACTACAAGCCAGCCTACTGAACCGGCTGAACACATTCCACCTTCAACACCACAAGCACCTACAACAACTCAACTACTCCATCAGATACTTGAAAGGTTGGATCAGCAGGAACACAAAGCAAAGCTAAGAGAGTGTCGTAACAAGCGCCGATTCACATACCTCAAGGAGCTACTTAAGGGAAAATACCAAGACTCAGACACCCCAGACTCCACTTCCTTTACCAGCACAGGGATCCATGACGGTCCCGACTATGGAGATACTGCTACCAGCCCACCTTTGTTCCTGACAGATGGCACTGAGGACGGTGCAAAGCCTTAAGTGTGGGGAGGTCGGTCAGTACCTGACTTCCGGAGGTAATTTCTCTTCCTTAACACCAATAAAATAGGATATTTAGTTAGTTTTTCTTTGTAGAATAGGATAAATTGCATAGTAATAGGTTAGTTGCATGCATGTTCTACTTGATTGAAAAGATAATAAGTTTCTTCTAAGACTCTATTTTTAGAAAAAAATTTCACTAATTTTAATCAAAAACTTTTATGTTAAATTTGCCTGAAGTTTTATTTGGAACATGGTTTTTGAGCCGAAAAACACACAACCTGTGAGATTTTGAGCCTAGATACATGGTTACATTATTTAACCATAATTATTTTATTCTTGTGTGTTTACTTCTCTATGATTGTAATCTATATTTTGTTTCATCCAATATGTCCAATGTTTAATATATTTATATGCTTGCATATGATTGAGGCCATTATTTGTTTAGCTCACTTATCCAAATTAAGCCCACCCTTTCAATTACCTTTGTTAGCCACTTTGAGCCTTTAAATCCCATTTATTCTGTATTTTACTACATCACTAGCCTTAAGCAGATAAACAATTGTATATCCCAATTGAATCTTTAGTTAGCTTAAGATAGAATTGTGTGTTAATTGAGTATGGGAAGATTGTGGGAACAAAAGATAATAAGAGAATGTGTCATAATAATATAATGGGAATTTGGGTACCTACTCATGTGAAACTATAAAAGAAAAAATTAAAATTCTATATGCATTGATAAGCTATGTTTATTTTCATTTAAAAAAATCCAAAAATATTCAATAAATAAATAAGGGGACAAAATTACCCCAATGCTAAGTTAAAATTCAAGGATCAATGCATATACGATTGAATAAAATTAAAATAAAAGTTGATACATGAGTGTGGAATGTGAAAAGGAAAATTTGGGTAGCTAGGTGTGAAATTTAAGTTATAAAGAATATATATGTGTGTTAGGTGAAAGCTTGGGTTAATTAAAGATTCAATTTATAAGCTTACTTAACCATATATATATACCCTTACCCTTACCTTGACCCCATTACAACCTTGAAAAGACCTCATGATGTTTGCATTGGTACATCAAATGTTGTTGATTGGTTAGGTGAAGAACAAAAATTAGAAAGCATGATTAGAGAAGGATAGAGTGATTACCCTATACACTAGAGAGACTAGAGCATACATACATCATCAGTGAGGGTTCAGTGCTTAAATTCTATGTTCCCTGCTTTCATGAGCTACCTTCTTGTACTTTTATCTGTTGTTACTGTATAAGAATTGAATTAGTGGAATTTGATTTGTGATTGTCTTGAAGAGCTTATTTACTTTTAACCAAGCGGACAAGAATCATATAGTTGCATTCACATATATAGGATGCATTGCATTGCATGAGTTTTACATGTTCCCACTCATTTATTTTATCTCCTTCAACTAAGCATGAGGACATGCTAATATTTAAGTGTGGGGAGGTTGATAAACCATTATTTTATGGTCTATATTGTGTTTAATTGTGTGGTTTTATCAGATCTTTACCCACTTATTCATTAAATTAGCATGTATTTACGATTCCTTCCCAAAATTACTCCATGGTTGAAAACTTGCTTCCTAGAGATTTTTAACTATGTATTTTAAATTCTCCTATATTCCATTCGATGCCATGATCTGTGTGTCAAGCGTTTCAGGCTTTATAGGGCATGAATGACTTAGAGATTGGAAAGGAGGCTTGCAAAAATGGAAGGAACACAAGAAATTGAGGAGATGATCAGCGAGAAGCGACGCGGACGCATGGCTTACGTGACCGCACGAGACAGAGGAAATTGCAGTGATGCACTCGCGTGCCTGACGCAAACGCATGGATTGGAAACTGCATAAGTGACGCGAATGCGTGGACGACGCGCACGCGTGGCAAGGCAAAATGCTGGTTGACACGAACGCATGGATGACGCGATTGCGTGACGTGCACGATCTGCAGAATCTGCAAAATTTGCTGTGGGCAATTTTAGGCTCTGTTTTGACCCAATTTTCGGCCCAGAAAAGTAGATTAGAGCCAGGGAACATGCAGAGACCAAAAACAACATTCATTCTGCATAATTTTAGTTTTAGATCTGATTTTACTCCTCCTCTAGGTTTTCTCTCTACACATTCATAGTTCTTAGGATTTTAATTTTATTGCTTTTTGGATTGGGATATTGAGAAGAGTTGTTACCTCCGTCAAGACTTCATCATTCTAGTTTGTTTCCTTACTAGTCACTTACTCTTCCATATCCTTAATTTATTCAAAGTTACTATTGGATTATTTTTAGAATTTATTACTATAAGAACTATTTTTATTTTTAATTGATCCTTTTGATTATTATTCATCATGTCTTTCTTCATTCCCTTTTCTTATTTTGCGAAGTTTACATTCATAATGAGCGGGTAGTTCCATAACTTGATTGGGAGTTGATTGAAAGGAGGACCTTGAGTTGGAATGCTCAAGAGTAAAATTATAGTTGGGTTTAGCATTGGGTCGCCCTCTAATCACTGACACTAGTCCTTCCCAAGGGAGAGGATTAGAACTTGTGAATAGAAACTGACTTCCAACTTGCTTAACTTTCCTTTATCTGGTAAAGGATAACTGAGCAGGCAACCTTCAATTATCACTTTGATCTTGGAAAAACTCCATCAAGGATAGGGCTTCCAACTAATCTACTCCCGGTCAAGGTTTTTATTTAAATTACATAAATTCTCTGAATTAATTCCCTGTTTACCAACTCAAAACCATTTTTGAAAACATCTGATTAATAAAATAGCACACCTTTCTGCAACTTGTTGGGAGACGACCTGGGATTCATACTCCCGGTATTTTAATTCTAATTTTGTGACAACCCTTCTAAATTGATAAGCAAATTTTTGTTGGTTAAGAACTATACTTGCAATGTATCTCTTATATTTCTTAACCTGCCAATTTCTGCCACGTCACCCACCATCTTAGAAGTTATCAAGAAAGAAGTGACCAGGCTGCTTGAAGCTAATATTATCTACCCCATCTCAAATAGTGAATGGGTCAGCCCAGTACAAGTGGTGCCCAAGAAGTCGAGAGTCACAACAATGAAGAATGAGCATGGAGAGCTCATAGCAACTAGAGTGCAGAATTCATGGAGAGTTTACATTGATTACAGGCACCTCAACCAAGCTACTCGCAAGGATCATTACCCCTTGCCATTTATTGATCAGATGCTTGATCGCCTGTCAGGTAAATTACATTACTGCTTTTTAGATGGTTATACAGGCTATTTTCAAATTCATATAGTTCCTGAAGATCAGGAGAAGACTACTTTTACATGTCCCTTTGGAACGTATGCATACAAGAGGATGCCTTTTGGCTTGTGTAATGCACCAGTTACTTTCCAAAGGGGCATGATGAGTATTTTCTCAGATCTTATTGAGAGCTATATGGAAGTTTTCATGGATGATTTTAGCGTTTATGGTGATTCATTTAGCCTTTGCCTGGATAGTTTAGCTAGAGTATTAGACAGGTGTGTTAGTTCAAACCTTGTGTTAAATTTTGAAAAATGTCATTTTATGGTAAAACAAGGTATTGTTCTAGGACACGTTATTTCTAATACTAGTATTTTTGTAGATCCAGCAAAGGTAGATGTGATTTCTAGTTTGCCTTACCCCTCCTCCGTGAGGGTAGTCCGTTCGTTCCTTGGTCATGCAGGTTTCTACCGGAGATTTATCAAGGACTTCAGTAAGGTAGCATTGCCTTTATCCAGACTGCTGTAGAAAGATGTTGAGTTCGAGCTGAGGGAGGATTGCATGAATGCGTTTGATAAGCTGAAGATCGCCTTGACTCAAGCTCCGATTGTGAGAGGACCAGACTGGAGCCAGCCTTTTGAGATTATGTGTGATGCCTCCAACCATGCAGTAGGAGCGGCACTGGCTCAGCGCGAAGGTAAGGATCCTTTTGTAATTGCTTATGCTTCTAAGACCTTAGACGCTGCTCAGTCTAATTACACTACCACTGAAAAAGAGCTTCTGGCTATTGTTTTTGCTCTGGATAAATTCCGAGCCTATTTACTTGGTACTAAGGTGGTAGTGTACTCAAAACTCTAGTGGTTTCTTATATATATTGTTAGCTGTAGATTATGTTTCTAAATGGGTGGAAGCAATTCCTACCCGTGCTGATGATGCTAACACTATTGTCTCCTTTGTTAGAAACCATATTATTTGTCGCATTGGATCACCACGAGCAATCGTGAGTGATCAAGGCACTCACTTTTGTAACAGGAGATTAGCAGGACTACTGAAGAAGCATGGAATTGTTCACAAAGTAGCAACAGCTTACCATCCCCAGACCGATGGACAAGCGGAGGTGTCTAACAAAGAGATAAAGCGCATTCTGGAGAAGATAGTAAAGCCTCATAGGAAGGACTGGAGCACCAGACTTATTGATGTGCTCTGGGCTTATCGGACAGCATACAAGACACCTATAGGAATGAGCCCCTTCTGCTTAGTGTACGGAAAATCTTGTCACCTCCCAGTGGAGGTGGAACACAAGGCTTTCTGGGCGGTAAGGGAATGCAACATGGGATTCGAGAAGGCTGGTGCTGAAAGGAAGCTGCAACTAGCAGAACTGGAGACCCTTCGACTCGAAGTAAATGATAACTCCAGACTATACAAGGAGAAGGTGAAGGCTGTGCATGACAAGCACATCAAGAGAAGAGAGTTCAGACCTAGAGAGCTGGTTCTCCTTTACAACTCAAGGCTGAGGCTCATGCCAGGCAAGCTGAGATCAAGGTGGGAAGGCCCCTACAGGGTAGAAAACGCAGAACCATACGGAGTCTTCCACCTGAGTCATCCTTCAAGTTCTAAATTCATCAAGGTCAATGGACATCGCTTAAAGGTGTATCATGGTGAGAAGATGAAGGAAAATAAAGAGCTAGAGGTCTTCTTCTTGGAGGACCCACCAAGAGCAGCAGATTAAGCTTATGGACCGTCCAACTTAAGGACGTAAAAGCAAAGTGCTAGGTGGGAGATAACCCACCATGGTATGATCGTTTCTTCTCATTCTTAGTCTATTTTATTTTAATTTTTGCAGTAGTCATTCATAATTTCTGTATATTCATCTGCATGATGCATTTTGCATTCTGCATAAAAAAGAAAAAGAAAAGCACACGACGCGCAAGTGTTGCTGACGCGCAAGTGTCGCTGACGCGTACGCGTCATTATGTGTGTGTGTGTGAAAAATAACAATTGAACAGAGAGTTGGGCTGGAGTGGTGCTGGTGGCGTGCCTTGCGCACAAGCAAGTCCACGCGTATGCGTCTCTCACGCGTACGCGTCGCATGCGTTTTCACCAGTCCACGCGTACGCGTCCCCCACGCGTACACTGACCCTGCAAATCGGCGTAAATGCATGTATGGCCAGAGAGTTATGATGGCATGGGGCTGGAACTGTGCTGGGAGCACAAGCCCCATCACGCATTCACGTCCCTGACGCGTGAGCGTCGTTTTCCCAAAATGGCCATCCACGCGTGCGCGTCCCTGACGCGCATGCGTCATATGAATTTTTTTCTCTCGTGCGTATCAAACATAGAGTTGTGCGTGCGCGGGGTTGCCTTCACACCAATTGCACAACCCATATCACGCGTACGCGTCCCTGACGCTTACGCGTCGCTTGGAAATTGCACGACCCACGCGTACGCGTCGCATGCGGCGCACAATTAAACCACCTCAGCGCCTGATTTCAAATCACCTCTCCCCTAATCCTAATTCTTTTCAAATCCTAATTATTTCTTCTTCTTTCTTCCTTATTCCTTATCCTTTCTTCATATCTATTACTTTCTTCTTTCCTTCTTCATCCACTTCATTAGGTTTCTTTTCTTCCTACTATCTACTCTTTCATTATTGCATTTATTTATGCTTCTTTCTTCTCTATTTTTCTTTTAGTTTCAATATCCATGGTTTCTTTTTCTTTTCTTTCATTCTTATGTTGGTATTGGAAGTTTTATTTGGGGTATTACCTTACTATATTAAAGCTTGTGGATATTCTATGGAGTGATTTGACAATTGATATTTTAAATTGGCTCTCATATATATTTGGATTATATTATCTTCATTCCTATTCCAACTTGCACACCAAGTGTTTGTGATAAAGCACTTATGGCATCTTGAACTCTATTTTGTTTTACTCTTTTACCTGAATGCCTCTTTTTCACCACACTTGCTCTCCACATGTATTTGGAATTATCATTCACAATTGTCATCATACAAATACTCTCTATATTGGCACATTTATTAATTGATGCTTGAGTTATGCTTATCATGCCTATTCCTTGCATGCCTTTACTCTTGCATCTATTTAATTATGAATTACCTTCTTGATCTTAATTGATGTCTTACCTACATGTTGTAGCTACTATGTATTTGAGCTATCATCTTTCCTTTGGCATTCATTATCACTTGGACTTTTCTCCCTTTCGGTTTTAGTTATCTATATTTCACACTCTTCCTTTTTCTTCTTCCTTAGGCATGGGTACCAAGAAAGGAAAAGAGAAGGCCATTGACAAGACACCAGCAAGGAGAGAAACCAAGAGAATACTGGAAAAAGCACTTCCATCTACCAGTGTCAAGCTGCCAACAAAGCGGGTGATGAATGGAGCAAATGGAGCGCCGTAACAAGCGCAGATATAACTATCTGAAGGACTTCATAGCCAGAACCAAAGGACACCCCAGACTCCCCTTCATCTAGTAGCACAGGTAAGGCAAACCAGACACTGGAGGCGACGCTTTCAGCCCCCTTGCTCCTTACTGATGGCACGGAGGACCGTGCCAAGCCTTAAGTATGGGGAGGTCAGTCCTTGATTTCCGGAGATAACTTTTCTCTCCTAACACAACATTTGACTTTTTCTTTTGATTAGATAGGATAGATTGCATGATAATAATTGTTTGCATGTATGTTTTGCTAGGATAGATTGCATGATAATAATTGTTTGCATGTATGTTTTGCTTGGTTAAAGTAATGAGTTTCTTTTCAAGACTCTTTTTATAACATTTCACTAATTTAAATTGAAAATTTGTGTTAAGCTTGTTTGAAGACTGTAATCTGGAACATGAATTATAGCTAAGAACACACAACTTGTGAGATTTGAGCTTAAGTACATGGTTACATTATTTAACCATAATATTTTATTCTTGTGTGTTCCCTTCTCTATGATTGTAATCTATATTTTGTTCCATTCTATATGTCCATTGTTTAGTGTATTTACATGCTTGCATATGATTGAGGCCATCATTTGCTATTAGCTCACTTATCCCAAATAGCCTACCCTTTCAATTACCTTTGTTTGCCACTTTGAGCCTTTTAATCCCCTTTTGTTCTATATTTTACCACATCACTAGCCTTAAGCAGAAAAACAATTAATTACCCCAAATGAATCTTTGGTTAGCTTAAGATAGAGATTGTGTGTTAATTAAGTGTGGGGAACTGTGGAAACTTGGGTTGATGAAAGTGTGCTATGTTTTATAGACAAAAGTATTGGAAATTTGGGTACTTACTCATGTGAGACCAGAAAAATTAAAAATCCATGTGCATTGATATGTTATGTTTACTTTTATATTTTTAATAAAAAATTCAAATAATTAAGTAAATAGATAAATAAGGGGACAAAATTACCCCAATTCTAAGTTTAATGAAAGATCAACGCACATGTGGTAAAACTAAAGAAATATTTGTTACATGAGTATGTGATACAAAAGTGGGAATTGTGGGTAGCTAGGCATGAATTTAGAATTACATAGAGTGTATGTGTGTTTAGGTAAGAATTTAGGTTAGTCAAAGATTCATATTATAGCTCACTTGGTCATACATATATCCTTACCCTCACCTGAGCCCCATTACAACCTTGAAAAGACCTTATGATGTTTGCATTGGTATACTAAATTTTTGTTGATTGGTTAGATAAAGAACAAAATCTAGAAAGCATGACTAGAGAAGAGTAGAGTGATTAACCCTAGACACTTGAGCGACTAGAGTGATATACACTACCAGTAAGGGTTCAATTCTTGATTCTATGTTCCCTGCTTTCATGAGCTATCTTCTTACAAGTTTACTTGTCTTTTGATGAGCGGATAATTTATACCCTTTTTGGCATTGTTTTTAGGTAGTTTTTAGTATATTTTAGTTACTTTTTATTATATTTTTATTAGTTTTTATTCAAAAATCATATTTCTAGGCTTTGCTATAATTTTGTGTATTTTTCTATAATTTCAGGTATTTTCTGGCTGAAATTGAGGGACCTGAGCAAAAATCTAATTCAGAGGCTGAGAAAGGACTACAGATGCTGTTGGATTCTGACCCTTCTGCACTCTAAATGGATTTTCTAGAACTACAGATACCCAATCGGAGCTCTCTTAATTGCGTTCGAAAGTAGACATCTTGCGCTTTCCAGCAATATATAATAGTCCATACTTTGCCCGAGATTTGATGGCCCAAACTGGCGTTAAAAGCCAGCCAAAAACTTTCTGGCGTAAAACGCCAGAACTGGCATACTTTTCGACGTTAAACGCCCATTTTGGCACCCAGGGTGGCGTTTAACTCCAATATGAGGCATATGCACGTGGAAGCTTGAAAGCTCAGCCCAAACACTCACCAAGTGGGCCCCGGAAGTGGAATTCTGCACTATCCGCACCTAGTTACTCATTTTCTGTAACCCTAAGTTACTAGTTTAGTATAAAAACTACTTTTAGAGATTCATTTAGAACTCATGACATTTTACACTTCATATTGTATCTTCTACGACATGAGTCTCTAAACCCCATAGGTGGGGGTGAGGAGCTCTGCTGTGTTTCAATAGATTAATGCAATTACTACTGTTTTCTATTCAATCACGCTTGATTCTATTCTAAGATACTCACTTGTACTTTAATATAGAGAATCTGATGATCCGTGACACTCATCATTATTCTCAACTCTATGAATGCGTGCCTGACAACCACTCCCATTCTATCTGAGCTCAACGTAGTCATTGGGCGACAGCTTGAGTGCGTATCTCTTGGGTCTCTTATTCACTGACCGAGTCCGTGAGATCAGAACCTTCGTGGTAGAGGCTAGAACCAATTGGCAGCATTCTTGGGATCCAGAAAGTGTAAACCTTCTCTGTGGTATTCCGAGTAGGATCTGGGAGGGGATGACTGTGATGAGCTTCAAACTTGCGAATGTTGCGTGCAGTGACAGTGTGCAAAAGGACAAGGGTCCTATTCCGACGCTAGCGGGAACCGACAGATGATTGGCCGTGTGATAACTGTACTTGGTATTTGTCATCCGAGACGAGAAATCCAACAGTTGATTAGCCGTGCAGACATCGTACCTGGTATTTTTCATCCGAGAGGATCATACAGCTTGCCATTGAAGGAAGCCATGCGTGTTTGGAGAAGAAGACAGTAGGAAAGCAGAGATTTAGATGACAGAGCATCTCCGGAACCTCAACCTGTTCCTCATTACTGAATCACAAGTACCATCTATTTTATGTTATTTACTTTTCATAAACAAAATCATTTTATTATTAATCTCCTAACTAAGATTTACAAGATAACCATAGCTTGCTCCAAGCCGACAATCTCCATGGGATCGACCCTTACTCACGTAAGGTATTACTTGGACGACCCAGTGCACTTGCTGGTTAGTTGTGCGGAGTTGTGAAAAGTGTGATCACAATTTCGTGAACCATCTTTTATTGTGTGATTTAAATTAGTCGAATTTGATTTGTTTTTGTCTTGGGAACTTATTTACTTTTTAACCAAGTAGACATAATCATCTAAGCATATAGTTGCATTCATAGGTTGCATCTCATGAGTCTTACTTTCCCCCATTCATTCTCTATATCTCTTTGAGCTTAGCATGAGGACATGCTAATGTTTAAGTGTGGGGAGATTGATAAAACCACTATTTTATGGTTTATCTTGTGCTTAATTGAGTGGTTTTTATCAAGTCTCTGCACACCTATTCATACAATTGCATGATTTTACAATTCCTTCCCAATTTTACTCTATGGTTGAAAACTTGCTTTCTAAGCCTTTAAATTGTATGCTTTTAATTCCCCTTTATACCATTCGACGCCGTGATCTGTGCGTTAAGTGTTTTCAGGCTTTATAGGGCAAGAATGGCTTAGAGGATGGAAAGGAAGCTTGCATAAATGGAAGGAGCACAAGAAATAAAGGAGACAACCAGCAAGGAGCGACACGCATGCATGGCTCACGCGTGCGCGTGAATTGGAGTTCGCACAGCGACGCGTACGCGTGACAAGGAAAATGACCAACGACGCGTGCGCCTGACTGACGCATGCGCATGACATGCGCTACCTGCAGAAATCACAGAAAACACTGGGGGCGATTTTGGGCCGAATTTGGACCCAGTTTTTGGCCCAAAAACATAGACTAGAGCCAGGAGACAAGCAGAGACTCAACACACATTCTCATTCGCATAGTTTTAGTTTTAGATTGGAATCTTAGAGAGAATTCCACTTCTTCCTCTAGTTTTTTCTTCACATTCATAGTTTTAGAGTTTTATGCTTTTGCTTTGGATATTGAGAAGAGATACTACCTCCATTGAAGTCGCTATTATTCTAGTTTGTTTTCTATTCCTTTACTCTTTTGATTACCTATTAACCCTGTTCAGACAAGTATGTTTATGATTTTGGGATTTATTAATGCAAAGAACTACTTTTACCTTTAATTAATTTCCAGTTATTCTTTTAGTTAATTCATCATGTCTTCTTCTTATTTCTTTATGAAAATTACATTCATGTCAATGGAGTAGACTCCTAACTTGACTTGGGGGTTAATTAAAAGGAGACCCTTGAGTTGGAATACTCAAGTGATTAGTTAAATTGGAAGTTGTTGGCTAACTCTCTATTTACTAACGCTAATCCTTCCCAAGGGAGAGGGTTAGGACTTGCGAATAAGAGTTAGCTCAATCACTTGACTTTCCTTTATTTTGTAAGGGTTAACTAAGTGAAAATAACAACCTCTTGATACTACACTTGGAAAAATCCAACAAGGATAGAACTTCCAATTAATCATTCCCCCGGTCAAGATTTTTTAATTGATTATATAAATTCTCTTTTAATTTCTATTGCTTTAATTTACAATCATTTAATTTTCTGTTCTCCAACTCTTAAAATTTCTCGGAAAACCCATGACTAGTAAAATAGCACTCTTTTGTCAACTCGTTGGGAGACGACCTGGGATTCCTACTCCCAGTATTTTTATTCTAATTTTATGATAACCCTTCTAAATTGATAAGCAGATTTTTGTCGGTTAAGAACTGTACTTGCAACGCCGTTCTTACTATAATTTCTTAATTAGCTAATTTCTGCCCGCATCAATTCTCAATCTGTCCAGCAAAAAAGCATTTTTCCATCCATTATTACTGCTTCATCTACTTCTGCTACAATGGCTGCGGTTACTACTGTTGCTTCTAACACTGTCCCAGCAACAATGATGTCTGTGTCCTCGTCTATTACTCTACTTATTTCCACCAGTGTTGCTACTTCTACTACCATTTCTGCCCCAAGCACGGTGGTTTCTACTCCAAACTTACCCCATTCTCATACGGGAGCATGTATCGACATGCAAGTTATAGCTCCTTCTACCTTGGTGGTTGATGTTACCCAATTTTATAATGAGGATGGCACGCTGAGGGATCCAAACCCAGATGTTAAAACCATAAAATTTTGGCACAACCAAGAATTCCTACCTTTTAGAGTTAATGATATCTTATACTCATTTTTTGTGCTAGTTTCTACTCAGGAACAAGTTGAATATATTTCACCCTTCTTTTCTTCTCCTCTTGAGCATTTATCCTTAATTTTCTGTAAAAATGTCAAAACTTCATACTTTTCCAGTCGAGTCTTTATGAACAACTCCACCCAAGGAATCGAGCTCTCTCTTTTCGACCTAGATGTCTAGGTTAGCTCCTGTTTACAAATTTGTATGGAAGTCAATAGAGATTACTTCTACTCTTAGGCTAGCCACTTTCGACCCCCCATATACTGCACCCCTCTTGGGAGCCAGTCTATATTTTTGGTATCCTACTACAAATAACTTCCACGTCTTATATGGGATGATGGGTCCTTTAGCCATCATGCTCCATAATAAGAAATACATTGACCTGCCTTCTTTAATTTTAGGCCAACTTTATGAAACTTTATCTTTGGTAGTTGGCGAGATCCGTCAAGGTGAAAACTCCATCAACCCCTTTGGTCCATTTTGGGTCGTGAATTTGTGGCTAAAAGCCATTCTCGAACCTCAGCTCACAACTATTTCATCTAATATTCCAAAAGTTTCTATCGATGGAATTCAACTTTCCTTACTTTCTTGGTCGAAACCCAAAAATATGTCTCCCATTGATGCCTTTTGTCATTTTGTCGCTCTTCTTTCTAACATCACGATTGATGATAATACTTCATATTACCCAAATCCTTTTACTTACCATCAAAGTTCTGTCCAATATTTCCATTCTTTCATTAGCTCCAAGCTGGAGAATTAATCCATAGTCGATGACTTGTGGTCTCGAATATTAACTCCTCAAATTCTCCCAATAGGCTTGCCACACGAATCGACCATGGCTTTAAAGAAGAAATTGGTCACCTATTGCCCTCAATTTGTCTCGCCAATTTGGCCTTGCACAAACACTTCCTTCCCCACTTTCACTAGACCCTGCGGTAGAAATGATACATTATGAAGTGTCAAACCTAGAAAAATTTAACCAAGTCTTAGATATGAACCATCAGAGGATGAATGAACAATATCACTGCCTCGACATCACACGTTATTTCTTGTCGACATCCTCTTTCCGCACTTGGTGGTCATTTTACTATTCATCTCATTGTGCTTCAGTCAATCAAGATCTCTCTAACTTGGACCTTCCTACTGTGCAGACTATAGTAACGTCGAAGAAAACTAAAGGTGAGCATGCTAAAGATATAAAAAAGTTCGAGAAATATTACAAAGTTAAGTGGCATTTTAGAAAGGTACGGTATGTCTTTAACGAAGCCTTAGAGGTATGGGAAAAGAAGAAAGAAGCACACCTTTAACTAAGTAGATAACAGAAGAATGTACAAGCTTTTACTCGAGATCCCTTGGTACAGTAAAAACCTTTTATCCGACCTTCAAATTTTCTTCTTTTCCTAATGCCCTATTTGGCCTTACTGATCGACTACCCGACACTCCTAAAGGAGACAGATGGAGGATATTTAGTTAAGAAAAGTGTCGATGGCTCTCTGCTCTAATGCATATTTCTGCAAGATGCCTATTTGGCTAAAGCAGAGGTACATGAACGTATTTGTGGAGCTCATCAATCAGGTCAAAAAATGCATTGGAATTTACATCGGGAAGAACTTTATTGGCCTTCAATGATGAAAGATTGTATTGAGTTTGTTCGACACCATGATCAATGCCAAAGACATGCGCCCGTTTAAAGAGTTCCTATCTTTGATTTGCATGCTATAATCAAGCCTTGGCTATTTAGAGCATGGGCACTTGACTTAAAAGGAATGATACATCCTCCGTTGATTAAGGGCACAAATTTATCTTGGTGGCAATGGACAATTTCACGAAGTGGGTGGAAGTTGTGCTAATGAAAGAAGTTACCTAAGCCAAAATAATTGACTTTATTGAGGAATCAATCATTCATAGATTTGGTATTTCCCAAACCTTGACCACTGATCAAGGGACTATGTTTACAAGTCAACAAATAAAGGAGTTTGCTGAATCACAAGGTATGAAAATAATACACTCGACTCCCTACTATGCACAAGCTAATGGTCAGTCGAGGCTGTTAATAAAATTCTAATAGGTTTGATTAAAAAGCATATAGGGAGACAGCCTCGAAACTAGCATAATACTCTGAGTTAGGTGTTATGGGCATATAGGTGCTCGCCTAAAAAAGCTACAAGATCGATAGCTTATGAACTTGTATATGGCCATAAAGTTGTTTTACCACTTGAAACAAATTTGCAAACTATTAGAGTGGCAAAATAGAATGATTTTCTTGTCAAACAATATTAGTCGAGTATGATGGATGAGTTAAATGAATTAGAACAATCTCGATTAATGGCATTAGCTAGATAGAATATTTCGATAAAAAGAATCCATAGCTAAGTTATATAATAAGAAAGTAAAGAATAAAAAATTTGTAGTTAGTGACTTAATCCTTAAATTAATTCTTCCCATTCAACAAGTAAAAGAAAAATGGTCTCCTCTATAGGAAGGACCATTAAGGGTTGAAAAAGTATTTGATGGCAATACATATAAGTTAAAAGATATGGAGAATAATCGACCAATAGGGCGCATAAATGAAAAATATCTTAAGTTATATCATTGGGCACATAAATGAAAAATATCTAAGTTATATCATTGTCATTAAATCTCCAAAAAAAAAAGCTAAAGTTTAAATAAAAAGATACAAATTAAAAAAAAGTCCTGAACACAAGTTTCAAGTCTTCTTGCTATTGAGTCAGGGTGTTTGATGCTTGAGATACCTTAGCCTTGACATTGTTGGCATGAGTGACCGCTTCGACTAGAGTAGGCAGGCTTGATGATCTGGAAGCATACACCTTATCTACCTTTTGGAGTCGAACAATAAGTGTTGCATTTGCTGCTGCAACGTTTTCCTTACCATACTTTAGCTCAGCCAACTCCTTGAGAACTTCGATTCTCGACGCCATGGTCCTTTCCTTAGTCTGGCCTTCTGCCAAAACTTCTTCAATTTAAGATTTTGCTGTTTCACATTTCTTTCGTTCGGTATCATGAGCAGTCAAAGCCTCAATCGACTTATTGAAGCATTCCTTAGCAACTTGAAGTTTAGAAAGATGATTGTAGATATCTTCAATAAAAGCGCCAAGAGCTGTATGGACTTCAGTTAGAATGTTTTGATTTAGAAAGGCGAGAGCATCGATGAGTCGAGTTTTCAGATTGGCATTGTTATTAATCTCCTCTAAATGTTGATTCAGGAAGTCGAGAATTATGTTCACTCTTTCAATCATTAAGGGGTCTTGCCCTGGTAGAGCTTCTTCCTTGGTCGAAGTATTAGGTGTTGGAACTTTTGTGATAACTGGAGGTGTGGTGCTGAGGTTTGGGCCTGAAGATAGGACTTTAGTTCCTTCTGAAGAATACACTTTTCGAGCTTCAGATAAGATATTATCCAGATTGAAGTCAAACTCTTCAAAGTCTAGATCCCTAGCTTCAGGGGCAGGAATATCGAAAGGATGCCCAAGATCTTGTTCAGTAGCCTCATTGGATTTTGACATAACAGTTGAAATAGCTACAAACAGTAGTTGATGCAGGACCTGACGCATGATGTGTCTCAGCACCACTAGGAAGAGGCATGTAACTTACCTACAGAAAGGAAAGTGATAAGTGATAATAATATATAAAGCTGTTACAACAAAAAATGATAATGGTTTAAAATGCTTCACTAATGGGGGGAGTTAGTGGAAGCTTGGGAAGCAGCAGTTGAAGGAACATTGTGAATATGAGTTAGGGTCGGAATTGGCAAGACAGTCACTTGAGAAGTAACAGGAGGAACAAGTTGTGTCACTTCAACTTCTCAATTAGACTGGCTAACTACCTCAATTCATCTTTGAGACCCTTGTTTGGATGCTTTCAACTGTGATAAATAATAAATAAATACTAAGTGCACATGGAAAATGTCAAACAATTACAAACTGAATCATGTAAATGTGTACCTTAGAAGAAATAGTAGTCTTTTTTAGCTTTTTTTTTGGACTAGATCCCATGAAAATATCGACAGGATCTCGTTTCTTAGGGGAGAAGGTAGCATCACTCAAATTACCCCTACCCCAACCACCGCCACACTTTGATTTTGCTTTCTTAGGGGAAACATAATCTAAATCCCAGGTTTCTTTGACTAGTTGAGGATCGGTTACAACTCCTGTGATCTTGGTTGCTCGAACAACTGGAAATATGAAAAATATGAGAGGAGCAAAAGACAATCAGAAAGACCCAAAGAAGCATGAGATACCTGGAGAATATCCAGCAATCCTTGTTTTACCATCGGCTTTCTCACTAGACCATCGATGATAAATAGCACCAGTTGTTGTTATGCCGAGTGTTCTTAGGTCGATGATCTTAAATCTCAAATCATTTGGATCAAGTGGATTTGCACAACAAACCCACTTAATTCCAAAGGAGTTAAGTTTGTTTCGATTTTACTAAACTCTTTCATCAAATTGGGAGACACTCTATAGCCAGAAGCCATTTGACTAACTTGTTAGCTTCCTTATTTGACTCTCCAAATATGTGCTTTATTGAAATGGAGTCAAGCCCAGCTAGTTGAACTGCTATCACAAAATATTTAGCTATATTTTGACTTATAACTAGATAGTTTCTAGCAAATTGTTGAATTACTAGTTGTGAATCTCCTAAGATTTCAACTGTTCAAGCCCCTTTTTGATTAATAATTCTAGACCAATAATTAAGGCCTCATATTCTGCTTCATTATTTGACAATCCTGCCTCTAGTTGAAACATTAATTTAGTTAGCATATCTTCAACAGTGATTATTACTATCCCAAAGCCCACTCCATGCTGATATTTAGACCTATCAAAAAATAATTTCCATGGGTTAAGTTCTAAGTATACATATATATTTTTGATGGCCTTTTCATTAATATCAATACAAGGGTGATCTGCTAGAAAATCAACAATTACTTGTCCTTTGACAGCCTTAGGAGGGACATAAAACAAAGAATATTTGATTAAACATGGTATCCATTTGCCAACTCGACCTCTTAAAATTGGATAAGAAAGCATGTATTTAATAATGTCGAATTTTGAAACAACATAAACATTCTTTCCAATTAAATAACTTTTAAATTTAGTACAAGAGAAATAGAGGGCTAAGCAAAGCTTCTCGACTGCACTATATCTAATTTCTACATCAATTAACATTCAAATTAGATAGTAAACTAGTCTCTTGTTACTTTCTTTATCTTCTTGGTCCAGCATGCTCCCTAAGGTTGTTTCTGATGCAACTATATATAGTTTCAATGGTCGATCTTGCTTGATTGGTTCTAGGATTGGCGGTGAAGTCAAATATCGCTTTATTTGGTCGAATGCCTTTTGGTGCTCATCCTCTCATTTGAATTCTTCTCTCTATTTCAATTTCAACAAAGGAGTAAATATCTTTGTTTTACCTGAAAGGTTTGACATGAAACGTCGAAGAAAATTTACTTTACCTAAGAAAGATTGAAATTCTTTCATACTCTTGGGAAGTGTTGAATCGAAAATAGCCTTGCACTTGTTAGTGTCGATGGCTACTCCTTTTTCTTGTACAATGAATCCCAAGAAGTTTCCTACAGATATACCAAAAGCAAATTTTAATGGATTCATCTTAAGTCACTGATGTCTCATTCGTTTAAAAGTAGTTTCTAAGTTCCTTAAATGAGACTGTTTCAACTTCAAAAACACAACCACATCATCAATGTAAATTTCCATAAACTTACCAATGAAATCATGAAAAATAGAGTTCATCGCTCTTTGGTAAGTAGCATCTGCATTCTTTAATCCAAATGGCATGACTAGCCATTCATAGGTGCCGATAGCTCCTGAACATCAAAACACTATTTTCAAATAATCTTCTTAGGATATGAATATCTGATTATATCCTGAGTATCCATCCATGAAGCGTTTTTGGTGTCTCTTTATTCAAATCTCTAAAATCAATACACACTCTTAGTTTTTCATCTTTCTTAATTACAGGTACAATATTAAAATCCATTCGACATACCTGGCAGTTCGAATAAATCCTATTTTCAGCAAATGCTCGACCTCTTCCATGATCTTGACCATGATCTTAGGTACAAAGAATCTAAAGCTTGTTTAATGGGTCGAGCATTAGGGATGATAGGGAGCTTGTGCTCGACCAACGATCTATCTAACCCAGGCATTTCTTCATACTGCCAGGAAAAACAATCTTGATATTCCTTCAGCACCTCTATCAATTTACCTTTGAAAGGAGGATCTATATAGCTACTTATATATGTAACTCGACCCTCACCATCAATGTCAACCTCCTTGAGTGGATCTTGTATACTTATATATAGATATTTATATATGTGGCCAATTTTTCCTTGGCCTTTGGGACTAGCTTCATGCCATGGGCCCCAATATGGGAACCTTTGATAAAATTTAGGTCAAAGGTGCTGATATCGAAGTCTAGTAGTTGAACACTAGCATGATATTCTTTGAAGCTGGCATTCATCTATTCGACATAGTAGAGGCTGTTGTCAGCTTCGATATCTTCAATCTTGCCATCCTCATCCCAAAGCACCAACTTCTTATGCCACGTACAGGGGGTTGCCCCTACTTCATGGATTCAATCTCTTCCTAACAACATATTAAAAGTTTTCTTGGTAGGCACTACTATAAATACTGTTGGTCTTTCGACACTTCCTACTTTAATTCTGAGTAGGATCATATGCAGGGCAGTTGTCAAGTTACCATTGAATTCAATAACAGCCAAGTTTGTTTTGATCAAATCTTCGACCCTCTTTTGGAACAATGGTAACATACTTTCAAGAAGCAAATTAACTGCTGCTCTACCATCCACCAGGATGCGATTAATCACCAATCTTTCCAACTTAGCCTTAATGTGTAAAGATCAAAAGTGACCCTTTGTTATCTCGTCAAGCCTTTCAAATAGTCCTTTAATCAGACCATTCTCAACAAATCTGCATTCATCCCCAGGGATGACATTATCACAATCTCCTTCGAGACAGTTCCAAGGGTCTTTAGTGTTACCCTGGAAGTCAAACAAGAGTATGGACATCGTGGCTCCATACCAAAATCAGTTTTGCCAAATATGACATCTAAGTCATCTTCAAATCCAGAGTCAAAGGTCTCTGTTAATGTGTCCTCCTTTTCTTTACCTTTTGATGGTGGTTTAATTATCGATGTTTCCTTATTTAGTTCTTGGCCCTTTATCAAGGATACGTTGTTCTCCTTGTGTTCCTGCTTATTCGGTGACTTTCTATTCTTATTCAATTTTAGATACGGACCCTCTGTGTCCACATAAGCTCCTTGCGCTTGGGCTATAGCTCTGGGAATAAAGGGGGCTTTGTCCTGAAAATTGCATTGAGACCTGGTTCGACCGCCACCTCTTCTACCTGCCCCTCGTCGAGAAGCACCTCTCTTTTGGTTGCCAGCCCAATTTCCAACTCTTCCTCTAGGAACATGGAAATTATAATTCCTTCAGTAGATTGGAACATTATTCTGCACCCACTTGTTGTTCAATACATTAGCAGGAGGTACTCTAGTCTAGTTTGTCACCCCTTGAGGTTTCTAATCGACTATGACGACCATGTGCATTTGTTGCTTAACAAGAGCACTAGCAGAATCTTGACACTTACTACCCTACTTTAGTTGAGCTTACCTCAATTCTTCCCAATGAACATGCTCTCTACTCTTTCTATAAGAGTCAAAAGCCTTAGCAGCTGAGGCATCGAATAAACTGCTGCATCAAGGACACGTAGCAACGTTGCCCTCTCCTTCTCTTTGCCTTAGAAGAAATTCCAACAAGTCTTATCATGCCTTTGGATAAATAGGCCTTTTTGCTTCGAACATATCTAGCTGGAACTGTTCATCTTTCTTAATTGGCTCGACAGAAGCAATGTGGATCGAGAAAAAAATGTCTTCTGTTTTAGCGATATTTGAGGTGACTTGGAAAGAGTCAGTATCCAATTTCATCTCAAGTTTGTCTACAAACCATAACTGACTGTCTTCAATGGCTTTCTGTACCAAATCACTAAAACAGACACAATTATTAGTATAGTGGGTAAGAGCTTGATGAAATTTACAAAATTTCTTATTTCTAATTTTAGAAACAGATAGAATTCTCTCCCCTTCAGGGAGTATGGGTTGTTTATCTTTTAAAAGCATGTAGAATATTTGTTCTGCTTTGATTAAGTCAAAAGAATAACTTCTCTCTTTTGATAACAGAGTTTTGTCTTTCGCTGGGTTAAGGGATCAATACACATAGAGAGGTTCATCTTTTAATTCTGCAACGAAAGTAGACTCATTATTCGACTATTCTTCACTCATACAATCAACGTAGTTTTCTTTTTTATTACAAAAAATTTTCCTTTTTCTCAACTTGTGTTATTCTTTTTCTTTGTTCAACTTCTCAATTTGTTGAACCTTATTGGCTAATTGAGCTAAGTCTAGGAATTGTTGGCTTAATAATTTCTTTCAAATATTGAAATTGAGACCATTGATCGCCATCTTGACTATCTCAGGTTCAGGAATAGGAATGAAATATTTGTTTCTTATATTCTTTGATCATATTAAATAGTCATCAATTGGCTCAAGCTTTTTTCCTTTTTACTGTGAATAAATCAGACAAAGTTACTTTCATTTCGCCTCTAAAAAATTAATCATGAAAACTCCTTTCTAATTGAACCTAACTATGTATTGAGTTAGATTGCAAATTTGAAAACTAGGTAAAAGCATTTTTTGTAAAAAAAAAAAAAAAGAGGAAAAATATCTCATTTTCAAATATTCATTACCAGATAGTTCACTAATTTTGACTGTATAGCGAGCCACACGCTCGACAGTCGATTCCCCACTCTCAGCTGTAAATTTAGTGAGAAATTTGGGATTTTAACTCTCCTGGAGAGTTCAGCTTACAAAACATAATTTGGAAAGGGAGAGATAAACTAGGGTTGATCTGTAACTCCTATATTAAATACTGCCTTATTCAAGATTTGTTCAACAGTTTGGGTTATGTTTTGACCATAGGCTTAAACAGCATTATTTGCTCTGGCCTCGTTTAAAATTTTATTTGGATCATCACCCCTATTTAAAATTACTAGAGGATTATGTGCATGCATTCCACCTATGAGTGGTGCAAACAGTCGATTAATTGTCCCTGCAATATCATCGACACATCAAGCTATTTGTTTTATTCTTGTATTATTATTTTCTATTATTAGATTTAAAACTATAGCCATCAGCTGAGTAAGCACATATATTAGATCATGATGGCTATCCTCAATTTGTTGCCTAAACACAGTCAGGAATTTGATTGTATTCCGAGACGTTGTCCCGACAGAAACCTGTCTCCACATCTATGGAAATATAAAACCTTGTCCGACTCCTGCCGATGACCTAATAGTGGGCGTCCCAGTGCCTTGTGTCGGAAGGACATTAGGCACCATTATGGTCGGTTGTAAGTACATAGGCACTGATCTTAAATTTGGAGGGTTATTTATCAAATATTGATAAGCATTATAGTTTGTGATATTAGGGTTATAATTAGTTGGTATACCCATTGGAGGGTAATTCAGAGGAGGTCTACGGTTATACAAAGGGTTATTCTTTATAATGGTTGTACCTTTTATTTATCTTATGTTAGAATTTTTCAATGTTAGAGAATAATTTGGAAACAATACATATAGAGGCCATGTAGTGGCCCAGTCGAAGGATACCTTCTGTGATTACAGGATTCATCTTTCAACTTGAATATTAGCTGGACAGCCTTTGTTTTTGGGCCTCTCGTATGTTCTTCAGTATGATTATTTGACGTATCAGTCGAAGTAAAGGTTCTATTAGACATTATTAATTTTTCACTACAAAATTGTAATGTGACTTAAATTTTGTAGAAATTTATGTAATTATGAAGTGTTCAGATTAAAGTTTTTATCCCTTCTAAATTTCTTTTATTTAAAAATCACAATGATGGATCATAGAATGCTTCTCTCCTTCCACAATCTAATTTTTTTTTTTCGGACTCTCACACCCACAAACTAATTTCTTTCTTAATTGTGAAAGACTCTGTTCTCCAAATTAGACACGGTATCTTACATCTTTTCTTTTATCTTGGTCACTAAACATTTATCCACATTCTTTATTTTACTACGTGTCAATAATTTGATTTACGTGTTGATAAAGTTCTAATTTAAAACCATTCCTCAACTCATATCACATATGATGTAATCGACAGTCTACTCCAACATGATCAAAGTCTATTATTTGTCGGAATTTTGTATCACCAGATTGGATCTTACATTGTTATTAATAAGGTTCATATAAGACATATTATATTCCAACATTGACTTATCGTAGATTCGGTAAGTACCGTACACTCAAGAGTCAAAAGTAAACTAAAAAGGGAAAGGCATAACCCCATTTTGAAGCCAAAAGCTTGACAACACCAATAAAATAATACAAATGGGTTAATATAAAAATAAAGAATAATCTCCTTGAGGATGAAAGTGTTATCGCGATTGAGTTTAATTACAATTGCTAGAGATTAGAGCACAGTTCAATAAATGTACATACAATTGATTGAACTCATTTTTGAATAATACTACTGTATTATCCCGT
>NC_029793.2:54899632-54927325 GCF_000816755.2 Arachis ipaensis | reverse complement strand
ATTTTAATATTAAAATATTAAAAATAATTAGTATTTATCTTAATTAATTTAAATTTGTTGAGTGATTATCTCACTCATTCGCTTAAACAACTATTAGAAGTAAGAATTTTATTTTGTATGCGTAGCAATTCATTAGCTAGCGTTAAACTCTTAATAAATGGAGCATCAATATGTTGTTAGACTTGGCAAGAGTACCCGAATACGCGGGTACCTGACCCATCCATATCCGGTTGGGGAGGGTAATAACTTGACACGAGTCGGGACAGATTTTGCTCAGAACAGGGCATGGTCGAATTTAGGGTGAACCCACCCCGAATTTAAGGCTCACAGCTTCAGTCCATACTCTATAGCCATGCAAGAGAAACCCAATCATCCTTACTTAGAGTCTTCTTCTCGGCTTCTTCACAAAAAATCTCATAGCTCCCGTCATCGTCGTTGCTGAACCCATCACCGCCTACCCCTTCACAGCTCCCATCTTCCTTCATAGCTCATGTCGCCATCACTGCTTATTCAGTTACCGTCGCTGTTGAGCCCGTCGCCACCTTTCTCCTACTGAGTCCCTTTTTCTAGGTAAATTCCTCTCTCTCTCTCTCTCTCTCTCTCTCTCTCTCTCTCTCATTGTGAGTCTGTTAAGTTTTTTCTTCTTCTTCCATAGATTCATCACTTAGTCGCTGGTACACGGAATCGTGATTCACACTTTTCACAACTCCGTATAACTAACCAGCAAGTGCACTGGGTCATCCAAGTAATAAACCTTACGTGAGTAAGGGTCGATCCCACGGAGATTGTCGGCTTGAAGCAAGCTATGGTCATCCTTGTAAATCTCAGTTTGGCGGATTCAAATGGTTATGAGTTTTGGTAATAAAAATATAAATAAAACAGAAAATAAGATAGAGATACTTATGTAATTCATTGGTGGTATTTTTAGATAAGCGTCTGGAGATGCTATGTTGCTTCTGAACTTCTGCTTTCCTACTACCTTCTTCCAACCATGCGTTACCTCATTCCATGCCAAGCTGTATGATCCTCTCAGATGAAAACAAATCCATATGCGCTGTCACCGCACGGCTAATCATCTGTTGCTTCCTGCTAGCGTCGGAATAGGACCATTGTCCTTTTGCACACTGTCACTGCGCCCAACATTCGCGAGTTTGAAGCTCGTCACAGTCATCCCCTTCCAGATCCTACTCATAATACCACAGACAAGGTTTAGACTTTCCGGATCCCAGGAATGCTGCCAATGATTCTAGCCTATACCACAAAGGTTCTAACCTCCGGACTCGGTCCGTGGATTAGAAACCCAAGAGAGTATACTCCAGCTGTCGTCCAATGACTACGTTGAACATCATGTAGATCGCTTTGTGGTTGTCAGGTACGCGATCTTGGCTTAGCGAGTAATGAAGATTGGGTGATTGTCACGGGTCATCTCTTTATTCTGACTTAACTGAATTAAGAACAAGAGTATATCTTGGAGAAGAAGTAGGCGTGAATTGAAGGAAAAATAGTAGTAATTGCATTAATTCATGAAAAACAGCAGAGCTCCACACCTTAATCTATGGGGTTTAGAAACTCCACCGTAAAAAATACATAAGTTAAAAAGGTCTAGGCATGGCCGTGAGGCCAGCCTCCCAAATGATAGTCTATGATTACATATATTCCAAAAGATGGTCAAAAGACACTCTTAAATAAATCACTAAAAGTAGTTTTTTTTATACTAAACTAGTAATCTAGGTTTACAGAAAATGAGTAACTAAGTGCAGATAGTGCAGAAATCTACTTCCGGGGCCCACTTAGTGTGTGCTTGGGCTGAGCATTGAAGCTTTTTCGTGCTTAGGCTTTTCTTGGAGTTAAACGCCAGCTTTGGTGCCAGTTTGGGCGTTTTACGCTAAAATGTTTTAGGCTGACTTTGAACGCCAGTTTGGGCCATCAAATCTCGGAAAAAGTATAGACTATTATATATTGCTGAAAAGCCGAGGATGTCTAATTTCCAACGCAATTGAGAAAGCACCAATTGGGCTTCTGTAGCTCCAGAAAATCCATTTCGAATGCAGCAGGGTCAGAATCCAACAGCATCTGCAATCCTTTTTCAGCCTCTGAATCAGTTTTTGCTCAGGTCCCTCAATTTCAGTCAGAAAATACCTAAAATCACAGAAAAACACAAAAACTCATAGTAAAGTCCAGAAATGTGATTATTGAATAAAAACTAATAAAAATATAATAAAAAGTAACTAAAACATACTAAAAACTATGTAAAAATAATGCCAAAAATGGTATAAATTATCCGCTCATCACAACACCAAACTTAAATTGTTGCTTGTCCCCAAGCAACTAAAAACAAAATAGGATAAAAAGAAAAGAATATACAATGAATTCCAAATATCAATGAAGCTCATTTCCAATTAGATGAGCGGGGCCAGTGGCTTTCTGCTTCTGAACAGTTTTGGCATCTCACTTTATCCTTTGTAGTTCAGAATGATTGGCATCTATAGGAACTCGGAATTCAGATAGTATTATTGATTCTCATAGTTCAGTATGTTGATTCTTGAACATAGCTACTTTATGAGTCTTGGCCGTGACCCTAAGCATTTTGTTTTTCAGTATTACCACCGGATACATCAATGCCACAGACACATAACTGGGTGAACCTTTTCAAATTGTGACTTAGCTTTGCTAGAGTCCCCAGTTAGAGGTGCCCAGAGCTCTTAAGCACACTCTTTTTGCTTTGGACCACGACTTTAACCGCTCAGTCTCAAATTTTTCACTTGACACCTTCGCGCCACAAGCACATGGTTAGGGACAGTTTGATTTAGCCGCTTAGGCCAGGATTTTATTCCTGTGGGCCCTCCTATCCATTAATGCTCAAAGCCTTGGATCCTTTTTACTCTTGCCTTTTGGTTTAAAGGGCTATTGGCTTTTTCTGCTTGCTTTTTCTTTTTCTTTTTTTTTTGCATATTTTTTTTTGCAAGCTTTATATTCACTGCTTTTTCTTGCTTCAAGAATCAATTTTATGATTTTTTAGATTATCAATAACATTTCTCCTTTTTCATTATTCTTTCAAGAGCCAAAAATTTTAACATTCATCAATTACAAATTCAAAAATATGCACTATTCAAGCATTCATTCAGAGAACAAAAAGTATTGCCACCACATCAAAATAATTAGATTATTTTCAAGATGTAATTCGAAATTCATGTACTTCTTTTTCTTTTTCAGAAAACATTTTTTTCATTTAAGAAATGTGAAAGATTCATAGGACATTCATAGTTTTAAGACATAGACACTAGACACTAATGATCATGTAATAAAGACACAAACATAGACAAGACATAAAGCATAATTTTCAAAAAACAGAAAAATAAGAACAAGGAAATTAAAGAACGGGTCCACCTTAGTGATGGCGGCTAGTTTTTCCTCTTGAAGATCTTATGGAGTGCTTGAGCTCCTCTATTTCTCTTCCTTGCCTTTGTTGCTCCTCTCTCATGGCTCTTTGGTCTTCTCTAATTTCATGGAGGAAGATGGAATGTTCTTGGTGCTCCATCCTTAGTTGTCCCATGTTGGAACTCAATTCTCCTAGGGAGGTGTTGATTTGCTCCTAATAGTTTTGTGGAGGAAAATGCATCCCTTGAGGCATCTCAGGGATTTCATGATGAGGAATTTCCTCATGCTCTTGTTGAGGTCCACGAATGGGCTCTCTTGTTTGCTCCATCCTTTTCTTAGTGATGGGCTTGTCCTCTTCAATGAGGTTATCTCCCTCTATGGCAATTCCGGCTGAACTGCATAGGTAATAAATGAGATGAGGAAAGGCTAACCTTGCCAAAGTGGAAGACTTGTCTGCCACCTTGTAGAGTTCTAGGGATATGATCTCATGAACTTCTACTTCCTCTCCATTCATGATACTATGGATCATGATAGCCCGGTCTACAGTAAGATCAGACTGGTTGCTAGTAGGAATGATAGAGCATTGGATGAACTCTAACCATCCCCTAGCCACGGGCTTGAGGTCAAGCCTTCTTAGTTGAATTGGCTTGCCTCTTGAATCTCTCTTCCATTGAGCTCCTTCCACACAAATATCCATAAGGACTTGGTCCAACCTTTGATCAAAGTTGACCCTTCTAGTGAAAGGGTGAGGATCTCCTTGCATCATTGGCAAGTTGAATGCTAACCTCTCATTTTTCGGACTAAAATCCAGGTATTTTCCCTGAACCATTGTGAGCCAATTTTTTGGGTTCGGGTTCACACTTTGGTTATGGTTCTTAGAGATCCATGCATTAGCATAGAACTCTTGAACCATTAAGATCCTGACTTGTTGAATGAGGTTGGTGAGGATTTCCCAACCTCTTCTTCGAATCTCATGTCGGATCTCCGGATATTCACTCTTTTTGAGCTTGAAGGGGACCTCGGGGATCACCTTTTTCTTGGCCACAACTTCATAGAAGTGGTATTGATGGACCTTTGAGATGAATCTCTCCATCTCCCATGACTCGGAGGTGGAAGCAATTGTCTTCCCTTTCCTCTTTCTAGAGGTTTCTCCGGCCTTAGGTGCCATTAGTGGTTATGGAAAACAAAAAGCTTTAGCTTTTCCCACACCAAACTTAGAATGGTTGCTTGTCCTCGAGAAAAAGAAGAAAGAGAGGATTAGAAGAAGAAGAAATGGAGGAGATGGAGTAGTGGTTTGGGTTCGGCCAAAGGGGTAGTAGTGTGTATGTTGTGTGAAGATGAAGGTGGTAAGGAGGGGTATTTACAGGGTAAGGGAGAGAGGGTAGCCATATGTGAGGGGTTAGGTTTGGAAGGGAAATGGTTTGAATTTGAATGGTGAGGTAGTTGGGGTTTAATAATGGATGGATGTGAGTGGTGAAGAGGTTCTGGGAAAGAGGGTAGGATTTGATAGGTGAGGGGTGTTTGGGAAAGAGGATTTGATGGGATTGGTCAAGGGTGTTTGGGGAAGAGTGTTATAGAAAGGTGTGAAGAGAAGAGAAGAAGAGGTGGGGTAGGTGGGGATCCTGCGGGGTCCACAGATCCTGAGGTGTCAAGGAATTTGAGTCCCTGCACCATTCTGGCGTTCAAACGCCCATTCTGTGCCAATTCTAGCGTTTAACGCCAGCTCTGCTACCTTTTCTGGCGTTAAACGCCACTCTGCTGCCCATTTCTGGCATTAAAGGCCAGCCAGATGCCCATTTCTGGCGTTAAATGCCAGCCAGATGCCCATTTATGGCGTTTAACGCCAGCCAGATGCCAGACAGCCCTTTCTGGCATTAAACGCCTAGAGTGCTGCCTATTCTGGCATTTAACGCCCAGAATGCTGCCAGGCTAGGCGTTAAACGCCCATTCTGCTATCCTTACTAGCGTTTAAACGCCAGAAAGCCTGTCCTCCAAGGTGTGCTATTTTTCATGCTATTTTTCATTTTGCTTTAATTTTGCAGTTGTTTTTATGACTTCACATGATCATCAACCTAAAGAAAATATAAAATAACAATGGAAAATAAATAAATATAATTAAAAAACATTGGGTTGCCTCCCAACAAGCGCTTCTTTAATGTCAATAGCTTGACAGTGAGCTCTTAGAGAGCTTCACAGAGACTCAGAGCTTAATGATGTCCTCCCAACATCAAACTTAGAATTTGAGTGTGGGGGCTCTGTTTGACTATGTATTAAGAGAAGCTTTCCATGCTTCCTCTCCATGGTTACAGAAGAAGATCATTGGGCCTTAAACACAAGGTAGTCCTCATTCAATTGAAGGACTAGCTCTCCTCTGTCCACATCAATCACAGCTCTTGCTGTGGCTAGGAAGGATCTTCCAAGGATGATAGATTCATCCTCTTCCTTCCCAGTATCTAGGATTATCAAAATCAGCAGGGATGTACAGGCTTTCAACCTTCACCAAGACATCCTCTACAAGTCCATAAGCCTGTTTCCTTGAATTGTCTACCATCTCTAGTGAGATTCTTGCAGCTTGCACCTCAAAAATCCCTAGTTTCTCCATTACAGAGAGGGGCATGAGGTTTATCCCTGATCCCAGGTCACACAGAGCCTTCTCAAAGGTCATGGTGCCTATGGTACAAGGTATTAAGAACTTTTCAGGATCCTGTTTCTTCTGAGGTAATTTTAGTTGAACCAGATCATTTAGTTCATTCATGAGCAATGGGGGTTCATCCTCCCAAGTCTCATTACCAAATAACTTAGCATTCAGCTTCATGATTGCTCCTAGGTATTGAGCAACTTACTCTTCAATAATATCTTCATCCTCTTCAGATGAAGAATACTTATCAGAGCTCATGAATGGCAACAGTAAGTTCAGTGGAATCTCTATAGTGTCTATATGAGCCTCAGATTCTTTTGGTTCCTCATTAGGGAACTCCTTGGAGGCCAGTGGACGTCTATTGAGGTCTTCCTCACTGGAAATCACTGTCTTTTCTTCCTCACTAGGTTCGGCCATGTTGGTTATATTTATGGCCTTGCACTCTCTTTTTGGATTCTCTTCTGTATTGCTTGGGAGAGTACTAGGAGGGATTTCAGTAACTCTTTTACTCAGTTGACCCACTTGTGCCTCCAAATTTCTAATAGAGGACCTTGCTTCAGTCATGAAACTGAGAGTGGTCTTAGACAGATCAGAGACTACAGTTGCTAAGTCAGAGTGGCTCTGCTTAGAATTCTCTGTCTGTTGCTGAGAAGATAATGAAAAAGGTTTACTATTGCTAAACCTATTTCTCCCACTATTATTATTACTGAAGCCTTGATCAGGCTTCTGTTGATCCTTCCATGAGAAATTTGGATGATTCCTCCATGAAGGATTATAGGTGTTTTCATAGGATTCTTCCATTTAATTCACCTCTTCATTGCAGGATTCTCAGGGTCATAGGCTTCTTCTTCAGAGGAAGCTTCCTTAGTACTGCCTGTTGCAGCTTGCATTCCAGACAGACTCTGAGAAATCATATTGACTTGCTGAGTCAATATTTTGTTCTCAGCCAATATTGCATTCAGAGTATCAATCTCAAGAACTCCTTTCTTTTGAGTTGTCCCATTATTCACAGGATTCCTTTCAGAAGTGTACATGAACTGGTTATTTGCAACCATTTCAATGAGTTCTTGGGCTTCTGCAGGCTTCTTCTTCAGATGAAGAGATCCTCCTGCAGAGTGGTCCAATGACATCTTGGACAATTCAGACAGACCATCATAGAATATACATATGATGCTCCATTCTGAAAACATGTCAGAAGGACACCTTCTGATCAATTACTTGTATCTTTCCCAAGCTTCATAGAGGGATTCACCTTCCTTCTGTCTGAAGGTTTGGACTTCCACTCTAAGCTTGCTCAACTTCTGAGGTGGAAAGAATTTGGCCAAGAAAGCATTGACTAACTTTTCCCAAGAGTTCAGGCTATCTTTAGGTTATGAGTCCAACCATGTCCTAGCTCTGTCTCTTACAGCAAAGGGGAAAAGCATAAGTTTGTAGACCTCAGGATTAACCCCATTGGTCTTAACAGTGTCACAGATTTGCAAGAATTTAGCTAAGAACTGATGAGGATCTTCCAATGGAGTCCATAAAACTTGGTATTCTGCTGCATCAGAGAAACTAATTGAGGCTTAAGCTCAAAGTTTGCTCCAATTGCAGGAATTGAGATGCTCCTTCCACAGAAGTCAAAAAAGGGTGCAATAAAGTCACCAAGCATCTTCCTTGCATCTCCACCATTGTTGTTGGGTTCGTCCATCTCTTTTTCTTTTTCAAAAAATTCTGTCAGGTCCTCTCCAGAGTTTTGTGCCTTAGCTTCTCTTAGCTTCTTCTTTAGAGTCCTTTCAAGTTCCGGATCAGCTTCAACAAGAATGTTCTTATCCTTGCTCCTGCTCATATGAAAAAAAAGACAACAGAAAAGAATAGGAATCCTCTATGTCATAGTATAGAGATTCCTTTATGTGAATAGAAGAATAGAAGAGTAGAATGAAGAAGAGAGAAGATGAAGAATTCGAACACAGAGAGGGAGAAAGGGTTCGAATTATAAGAAGAAGAGAAGTGTTAGTAAATAAATAAATGAATAGAAAGAGATGAGAGAGAGAGAATTCGAATTTTAAATTAAAATAAAAGGAAAATATTTTTGTTTTTATTTTAATTATTAGTTATAATTCGAAAATTATAAAAAGGAATAAAATTAAATTAAAATTTAAAACAATTAGTTAATTAAAAAGAATTTTGAAAAAGTGGTTAGTGATTTTCGAAAATTGGAGAGAGAAAAGTAGTTAGGTAGTTTTGAAAAAGATATGATTGAAATAGTAAACTTTTAAAATCAAACAAAAAGTCAAGTAGTTAATTGAAAAAGATTTGAAAATGAAATTAAAAAGATTTGATTTTTGAAATTAAAGTTGATTACTTGACTAATAAGAAACTAAGAGATATGATTCTAGAATTTAAAGATTGAACCTCTCTTAATAGGCAAGTAACAACTTGAAAATTTTTTACTCTAGACATTAATTGTTAGCATTAATTATAAAATAAGAAAAAGATTTTGAAAATCAAATTTTTTTTAAATTTTCGAAAATATTAAAAAAAATGAAAAAGATTTTATTTTTAAAAAAGATTTGAAAAAGATAGATTTTTTTTTAATTTGAAATTTTGACTTGACTAATAAGAAACAACCAAATTTTAAAACTTTTGACTAAATTAATTCAAAATTTCGAAATTTATGAGCAAAATAAGGGAAAGATATTTTTTTTATTTTTGAAATTTTAATGATGAGAGAGAAAAACACAAAAATAAAACAAAACATAAAAATTCAAGATCAAAACAAAAAATGCATGCAAGAACACTTTGAATGTCAAGATGAACACCAAGAACACTTTGAATGTCAAGATGAACACCAAGAACTTATTTTTTTGAAAAATTTTTAAGAAAAGAAACACATGCAAGATACCAAACTTAAAAATTTTTAAACTTTAGACAATAAAAATTCAAAAATGCATATAAAAAATAAGAAAAGACACAAAATAAGAAAAACACAAGATCAAACAAAGACAGTTATCAAGAACAACTTAAAGATCATGAAGAACACATGCATGAATTTTTCGAAAATTTAAAGAAAGATTAAAAAGATGCAATTGACACTAAACTTAAAATTTGACACAAGACTCAAACATGAAATTTTTTTAGTTTTTATGATTTTATTAAATTTTTTTTTGGATTTTTTTCGAAAATTAATCAGGAAAAGAAAATAAAGAGATTCAAAATTTTTAATAAGAATTCCAGGAATCATGCAATGTTAGTCTAAAGATTCGGTCCAAAAATTTAGACATGGCTTATTAGCCAGCCAAGCTTTACATGAAAGCTTTACATACAACAGCCAAATTGATGGGAATCAAAAAGCTCCTGCAATGATAAGTGGAAGCCTCGATCCAAAAGAATTTAGACATGGCTTGACAGGCAGCCAGACTTCAACAGATCATGATGAAACTCTAGAATTCATTCTTAAAAATTCTGAAGAACATAAAATCTTTTTTTTGAAATTTTTCAAAAATTAAAATAAAAAGCTTAAACATAAAATAAAATTACCTAATCTGAGCAACAAGATAAACCGTCAGTTGTCCAAACTCGAACAATCCCCGGCAACAGCGCCAAAAACTTGGTACACGGAATCATGATTCACACTTTTCATAACTCCGCGTAACTAACCAGCAAGTGCACTAGGTCGTCCAAGTAATAAACCTTATGTGAGTAAGGGTCAATCCCATGGAGATTGTCGGCTTGAAGTAAGCTATGGTCATCCTTGTAAATCTCAGTCAGGCGGATTCAAATGGTTATGAGTTTTGGTAATAAAAATATAAATAAAATAGAAAATAAGATAGATATACTTATGTAATTCATTGGTGGGAATTTCAGATAAGCGTCTGGAGATGCTTTGTTGCTTCTGAACTTCTGCTTTCCTACTGCCTTCTTCCAACCATGCGTTACCTCCTTCCATGGCAAGCTGTATGATCCTCTCAGATGAAAACAAATCCATATGCGCTGTCACCGCACGGCTAATCATCTGTCGGTTCCCGCTAGCGTCGGAATAGGACCATTGTCCTTTTGCACACTGTCACTGCGCCCAACATTCGTGAGTTTGAAGCTCGTCACAGTCATCCCCTTCCAGATCCTACTCGGAATACCACAGACAAGGTTTAGACTTTCCAGATCCCAGGAATGATGCCAATGATTCTAGCCTATACCACGAAGTTCTAACCTCCGGACTTGGTCCGTGGATTAGAAACCCAAGAGAGTATACTCCAGCTGTCGTCCAATGACTACGTTGAACATCATGTAGATCGCTTTGTGGTTGTCAGGCACGTGATCTTGGCTAAGCGAGTAATGAAGATTGGGTGATTGTCACGGGTCACCCCTTCATTCTGACATAACTGAATTAAGAACAAGAGTATATCTTGGAGAAGAAGTAGCCGTGAATTGAAAGAAAAACAGTAGTAATTGCATTAATTCATGAAGAATAGCAGAGCTCCACACCTTAATCTATGGGGTGTAGAAACTCCACCGTAAAAAATACATAAGTGAAAAAGGTCTAGGCATGGCCGTGAGGCCAGCCTCTCAAATGATAGTCTATGATTACATATATTCCAAAAGATGGTCAAAAGACTCTCTTAAATAAATCACTAAAAGTAGTTTTTTTTATACTAAACTAGTAATCTAGGTTTACAGAAAATGAGTAACTAAGTGCAGATAGTGTAGAAATCTACTTCCGGGACCCACTTGGTGTGTGCTTGGGCTGAGCATTGAAGCTTTTTCGTGCTTAGGCTTTTCCTGGAGTTAAACGCCAGCTTTGGTGCCAGTTTGGGCGTTTTACGCCAAGATGTTTTAGGCTGACTTTGAACGCCAATTTGGGCCATCAAATCTCGGGCAAAGATATTTATATATTGCTGAAAACCCGAGGATGTCTACTTTCCAACGCAATTGGGAGCGCGCTAATTGGGCTTCTGTAGCTCCAGAAAATCCATTTCGAATGCAGCAGGGTCAGAATCCAATAGCATCTGCAGTCCTTTTTCAGCCTCTGAATCAGATTTTTGCTCAGGTCCCTCAATTTCAGTAAAAAAATACCTGAAATCACAGAAAAACATACAAACTCATTGTAAAGTCCAGAAATGTGATTTTTGAATAAAAACTAATAAAAATATAATAAAAAGTACTAAAACATACTAAAAACTATGTAAAAACAATGCCAAAAAGGGTATAAATTATCCACTCATCAGTCTCCGGACGTTGCCATTGCAGTTTCATCTGAGTTTATCACGAATAAAATAGAATTTGATATATGTGGTTGAGATCATTTTCGCATGTAATTTATGAATTTTCTCATTCAAATTTGATATATGTGGTTGAGTATTTTAGTATGGCGATTATTGTGATTTTGTTGCAACACTAATGCGATAAAAGTTACAATAATTTCATAAATAATATATGAGACAGACCAGATTATTAAAGTAATAAGGAAAATAACATTCAAATGTACGTATAAAATTTATAAGATATGATTATCTCAGAAAAATATATATGTATAGCCCAAGTGGAAGATTGTTAGAAAATTATTATTTCTTAATATATTTATGGGCAATACATATATTATTTATAATCGTAAATTAAGTAATTTTTCATTAAGTGAATTATATAACGGTGATCTCATTTATTGTCATAAATATTGAATTAAATAAGTCATTATTACTTTTGATTTGGATAAATGAGATTAAAACCGTAAATACTATTTTATTTGACTTTTAGGGTTTAATGGGTGTCACACTCAAATATAAATAATGACTTCAGGATTTTGGTTTCCAACACATCAAACACGCTTCCATAACTCTTTTTCCACAGTGGGGTTGTGATTCAACCCTATTAGGGATATAAAAGATTTTGGTTGACGAAGATCAAAGAACCACAAGAGCCAAGCTCTCTTATCTCAATCATGCTCTTAAATGAAGGGACGCTTTCGCGCTCTGGTGCACGAATTGCGAATCACACTTTTCACAACTCTTACCACTAACCAGCAAGTGCACTGGGTCGTCCAAGTAATACCTTACGTGAGTAGGGGTCGAATCCCACGGAGATTGTTGGTTTGAAGCAATCTATGGTTATCTTGCAATTCTTAGTCAGGAAGTTAATTGTATTTATCAGTTGAATTGCGAATGAATAAGAGAGCATAGGTTAAAGGTTACTTGTTATGCAGTAATGGAGAATATGTTGGAGTTTTGGAGATGCTTTGTCTTCTGAATCTCTACTTTCCTTTGTCCTCTGATTCACGCACACACGTCCTTCTATGGCAAGCTGTGTGTTGGGGCATCACCGTTGTCAATGGTTACATCCCTTCCTCTTGTGAAAATGGTCCAAATGCTCTGTCACAGCACGGCTAATCATACAGCAGAGCTCCTCACCCCTAACAATGGAGTTTAGAGACTCATGCTATCAAAGAGTACAAAGTTCCGATCTAAAATGTCATGAGATACAAAATAAGTCTCTCTAAGTTGTTTAAATACTAAACTAGTAGCCTAGGTTTACAAAAAATGAGTAAACTATGATGGGTGGTGCAGAGATCCACTTCTGGGGCCCACTTGGTGTGTGCTGGGCTGAGACTTAAATAATTCACATGCATAAGGCTGTTTTGGGCGTTCAACGCCAGGTTTGGATCCATTTCTGGCATTGAACTCCAACTTTTAATCCTTTTCTGGCGTTGGACGCCATAATTGGGCAGAGAACTGGCGTTGAACGCCAGTTTACGTCGTCTATCCTTGAGCAAAGTATGGACTATTATATATTGCTGGAAAGCCCTGGATGTCTACTTTCCAAAGCAATTGGAAGCGCGCCATTTTGAGTTCTGTAGCTCCAAAAAATCCACTTTGAGTACAGGGAGGTCAGAATCCAATAGCATCAGCAGTCATTTTTCAGCCTGAATCAGATTTTTGCTCAGCTCCCTCAATTTCAGCCAGAAAAATACCTAAAATTACAGAAAAACACACAACTCATAGTAAAGTCCAGAAATATGAATTTTTCCTAAAAACTAATGGAATTAAACTAAAAACTAACTAGAATATACTAAAAACTATATGAAATTAATCCCAAAAAGCGTATAAAATATTCGCTCATCACGCTCTCAGATATATTTCTTAATGATTTAACATGGATGATCTTGAGGTTGAGAAATCCTAAAATTTTCAGATAAAATAGAATTTTTATTTAATCAAACAATGATAAAGAATGCTAGAAAAATAAATAAATAATATTTTAAGAATATAGAAATATTAAATTGTCATTTCAATTTACTTTTCTAATCAACGACAATAAATATCTTGAATTAATTAAATTTTTACAAAAAATTATATACCTAAAATTATTTCATTTTTTCAAAAATCTTTTGAACATACAATGGTTCAATGAGAGGTTGACTATTGATAATTGAATATAATATTTTTAAATTTGTATTTTCAATAAAAAAAAATCAACTTATCCTCCTCAAGGAGAATACCATGGTACTGATACCATGTTAAAAAGGAAAGAGGAAGCAATAGGAAAAAGGTTTGTAAGTATTCAATTTGTGTAGAATGATACATATAGAGGGGTATTTATAGGTGATAAGAGAATCGAAATAATAAAGACGTAATATCCTATGAGAAATATTTGGATATGTTGAATCCTAAAATTATTTTTTTTTTCAAAAATATTTTGAACATACAATGGTTCAATGAGAGGTTGACTATTGATAATTGAATATAATATTTTTAAATTTGTATTTTCAATAAAAAAAAATCAACTTATCCTCCTCAAGGAGAATACCATGGTACTGATACCATGTTAAAAAGGAAAGAGGAAGCAATAGGAAAAAGGTTTGTAAGTATTCAATTTGTGTAGAATGATACATATAGAGGGGTATTTATAGGTGATAAGAGAATCGAAATAATAAAGACGTAATATCCTATGAGAAATATTTGGATATGTTGAATAATGCTAATTGATCTAATTGATCCTAATTATACTCTAACAATTATATTCAATTAATTGATATACATAATATTAAATTGTGTGATACTTAAATATCCAATCAAATTAATTAGTTAATATAATTAATGCATCGTAATGAATTATATTTAATGAGTTAAAAGAAATAAATTAAAAAAATATTCTCAAAAGCATGCTATATCTTTAAAGAATAAATTACACGTATAAAATATAAATACGTAATATAATTTGATTCATGAAAACATTTGATCTAATAGAAATTTTGAGTAATGATTAACTTATTCAAAATTGTAATTATTAAAAAGTTTTAAAAGTAAATCAAAATTTTACCTACCTTACATATTACTACTTTGATTCTATTGCCAAAACTTTTTAATCACATACTGTAGAGTTACTATAAAACGGACTATCTCTTTCAAAGAATTAGATCTTGTTTTTGTTACCTTTATTAAACGACCAATATTTGGTTCAAAATTCAATTAACTTAAATCCACTTAATTAAAGTTAAATGAAGGAACATAATTCCCTAGTAAAGATTTTATTTATTTTTTAAATTTGATTTTAAAACCTTTATGTAAAACTTAATATAATTTTACTGTACGTTATAAAATTATCATTCACAGGAAGATCTTGAAATTTATGATTATCACAAATAGAAATGAGAAGAGTTACTAACCTTGATCCATGATAATAATAGTATTAGGAAGAATTCACTTTGTCTATTCCTTTGCCTTCTTAATTCTTTCTTCAATTTTATTATTGATGGTGAGTGAAGAAGAAAGACTTCATAGGTAAGAAGAGAGGACTGAATTCTAATTTGTTTTCATAAAAATCCACTTCCATCAAGTTAGTTACGTTTCAAAATAATCATGTAACTTCCTTTCATGTAACTTCCTTTATTTTATTATTTTAATTAAATATTTATTAAACCAATAAAATAAGACACATCACACACATGAGACATCATATAATAATATAATCTCTTACATTCTCCCACTTAGCTCATGTGTCATTATTCCTATTGATGGTTTAAGAAATATTTATCATAATGCGCATTTCTAAGCAATTACTTGCATAGCTTAATTTATCATGATAAGAATAAAACTAGCATGAGTCATAGCGGTTGTACGTCACCTAATCGACATAGTCCCTTCTATGTACTACAAGTTAGCCACATTCTTAACATGAGCCATAATTAGGAAGTATATAACATAATTAGTCCAACAATAATGTCTTCATTGTAAGACAATACCTGATTATTTTAATTCTATTATGTATACAACAAATTAAAAATCAGGTAATACAGAAACATTAATTCATTTGAGCTCAAAATGTCAATATCCATGCAACACAAACTTCATTAAACATATATTGATCCTATAAATTCATAATACCCATCCTTTCAACATGACTAGTAAATATTTTGGGCGGTAACCCTTTAGTCAAAGGATCAGCAACCATAATATTGGTGCTAATGTGCTCTATTGACACTCTTTGTTTCTGAACTTCTTCTTTAACGGCAAAGTATTTCAATTCCATATGTTTAGCACGTTTGGAATACTTGTCGTTTTTAGAAAAAAAAATTGCTGCAGAGTTATCACAATAAATTTTCAGTGGCCTAGCAATACTGTCAACAATTTTAAGCCCTGAAAAAAAGTTCCGCAACCACTTAGCCTGAACCATGGCCTCAAAGCATGCCACAAATTCAGCTTCCATTGTAGAAGTAGCAATTACTGACTGCTTCGCACTCTTCCATGATATTGCTCCTCCAGCTAAGAGATACAAATAACCAAAAGTGGATTTTCTTGTATCTATGCAACCGGCAAAATTTGAATATGAATATCCAATCACTTCAAGGTGATTAGATCTCCTATAAGTAAGCATATGTTCTTTTGTCCCTTGCAGATACCTTAAAACTTTCTTTGCAGCTTTCCAATGATCCAATCCTGGGTTACTTTGGTATCTACCAAGCATACCAACTGCAAAGCTGATATCTGGCCTTGTGCAAGTCTGAGCATACATCAAAATCCCAACAACAGATGCATATGGAATTCCTTCCATCTGTTTTCGTTCCAAATTATTCTTTGGACATTGCATGAGACTAAACTTGTCTCCTTTTTGAATTGGAACGGGTGATGCTGAGCATTGTGCCATTCTGAATCTCTCCAATACTTTATTAATGTATGATTTCTGAGACAATCCTAATAGTCCTTGTGATCTATCTCAGAATATTTCTATTCCAATCACATAACTTGCCTCACCCATATCTTTCATTTCAAAGTTATTAGAGAGATATTTCTTAGTCTCGCTTAATAGACCAAGATCATTAGATGCAAGCAAAATATCATCAACATATAGAACTAAAATAATGAATTTACTCCCACTGACCTTCAAGTATATACACCGATCAACGGTACTTTCCTTAAATCCAAAGGACAGAATGGTATCATTAAATTTGATAAACCATTGGCGGGATGCTTGTTTAAGTCCATATAGTGATTTCTTAAGTTTACACACCATTTGTTCTTTCCCTTCAACCAAAACTCCTGTTGGTTGATCCATGTAAACATCTTCCTCTAAATCCCCATTAAGAAAGGCGGTTTTAACATCCATTTGATGTAACTCTAAGTCATAATGAGCCACCAAAGCCAAGATAATCCTTAAAGAGTCTTTTCTAGAAACTGGTGAGAAAGTCTCTTTGTAATCAACGCCATCTTTTTGAGTAAAACCTTTGGCAACAAGACGAGCCTTGTAACGTTCAAGGTTGCCATGAGAATCACGCTTAGTCTTAAAGACCCATTTACATCCAATTCTCTTGCATCCTTTAGGTAATTCCACAAGGTCCCATACTTTATTTTGTTCCATTGATTTAAGCTCATCTTTCATCGCCTCTAACCATTTATCAGCATTATGATAGCACGGAAACTTGTCTCTCAACAATTTTTCTTCGGCAAGTATACCGAATTGTCGTCAAGTAATAACTCACAAAAGAGTGAGGTCGAATCCCACAGAGATTAACAGATTAAGCAATCAATGGTTAATTAATTATCCTAGTTAGACGAATCATATTGGAGTGATAAGTAACAAGGAAATGTAAATGGAATAAAAGTAAAGAAAAACAATAAAGTGCAGAAAAGTAAAATGGCAAGAAAAGTAAATGTAAGAACTAAAAATAAAATGAACATTGGGATCAAGAGATATTGCAATCCTCTGGATCAAGTTCATTCTCATCTCTTCCTCAATCAATGCATTCATTGATCTCCTTGGCAATCTTAAGTGATCGAATTACAATTCCTTGTAATTCAATCTCTCAAATCTTGATCAATAGCCAATTTCTTGGTCAATTGCTCATGAGAAGAGATGAAGTATGGTCACTGATTATACCACATGCATTCCCAAATCAAGTGTTGGTAGAATTATAGTCACCATATCCTTCCAACCCCAATTTGGTCCAACATGAGAAAGCATTTCTAGCTTGATCTCTTCATTCCTCTTCCAAGGTTCCGAAGAGATCCAAGTATGAATAGCTTCTTTTCCAAGATAACTACCCAATTAAATGAAGATTGAAAGCTTTCTAGTAAAATCAAGAGAAAAGATAGAAGAAGAAGAATAAGAACTACGATTGATCCATTGAATCACAATAGAGCTCTCTAACCCAATGAAAAGAGTTAGTTGATCATTGCTCTACCAAAATAGAAAAGAAAGAAATGCAGAAAAATAAAGATGAAGATTAAAACTGAAATTGAAACTTCAAAATTCATAAATGAAAAGTACAAAGAAAAGAAAGAAAAGGAAAAGTGTGTGAGGGGAGGGAGTCCGAAGACCCCTCTCTAATCCCCCCTTCCAGAATGTCAGTCCCACCCCTGAATGTAAAAGCTAAGGCCCTTATATAGGCTCTCCTAAATTACAAAATGAAATTAAAAGCAAATTACAATTAAATGAAAATTCCTATTCTAGATGCTTCTTGTGGCCTTGATTGGTTGACACTTGTGGGCTTGCTTCCTTGAGGTTGGGTGGTCCTTGAAAGAGAACCAAGTTGAGGTCCAGGTACTAATATCAGTGCTAACATTAGCCACACTAATGCTACAAGTGTGGCATTAGTGCTGAAGTTAGTGTGGCTAATGTCACACTTGCTACCCAGTTGGTGTTTTTGGGGCTTAAAAGATGCCTCTGGTTTGTGCTACAATGTCATGCCCACTATAGAGTATTATATATCGTTGGAAGCTCTGAATGTCAGCTTTCTAACGCAACTAGAATCACCTCAATTGGACCTCTGTAACTCAAGTTATGCTCCTTTGAAGGGGACAGGGTTGCTGGCATAGTGGCTGGTGTTATTGGCAAACGTGAGTGCCAATAACGTCCGCAATCAGGGCCGAAAATTGCCAGGTTTTGGAGCTCAAACTTAATGCCCACCCCATACTATTATATATTGTTGGAAAGCCCTGAATGTATACTTTCCAATGCCTTTGGAAGTGCATCATTTGGAGCTCTACAGCTCGAGTTACACTTCTTGGAAGGTGAAGAGGTCAGCTGGCCTTACTACAGGTTGATACCATGTTCATCTTTTCACTTTCAAGGAAGGTTTTCTCCCTCAAATTTAGTGTCCACCATGTAGTGTCATATATGCTTGGAAAGCTCTGGAATCCTACTTTCCAATGCCACTGGAATCACCTCATTTGGAGCTTTGTGGCTCAAGTTATTCTTGTTTGAAGAAGGCATGGTCAGGCTACTGGGTGAGACTTTTACCCACGTTAACTACCACGTTAATGTAGTTAACGTGGAAGCTAACGTGGGTCTTTTTGCTTCGCAAACGTTAGTGGAGATCACCTTTTCCACTAACTTTGGTATCTCCCTTTCCTTCCACGTTAATGTAGTTAATGTGGAAGCTAACGTGGGTCTTTTTGCTTCGCAAACGTTAGTGGAGATCACCTTTTCGACTAACGTTGGCATCTCCCTTTCCTTCCACGTTAGTTCCCACATTAATATAACTAACGTGGAGACTAACGTGGGTCTTCTTGCACCTTCGCTAGCGTTATTGGTACTCACTTTTGCCACTAACGCTGCTCCTTCTTCAAAGTTGATGCCATTAACGTTCCCACTAACGTTCCAACTTTCCTTCCTTCCACGTTAGTGGCCAAGTTAGTGGCACTAACGTAGCCACTAACATGGCTCTTCTCTGCTTCTTGTTACCTGAAATCAATCAAACAAAGTGCATCAAAGTCTTGCTCTTAATCATGGGATCATGCATCATCTATTTTATCATTCAATTCATGCATAATTCTCATGAAATCATTCAAAATTCACAATGTTTGCTGGAATCATGGTGTGAATGCATTTTCATCCAAATACTTGCTCATTTCCTAGAAAAATGCATGAAACCACCCTAAAGCATACAAAAAAAATGGCTAGTAAAACTAGCCAAGATGCCCTGGCATCACATTATCACCATTCATGGCTTGTGAGAAAGAAACTGGATCATTAGCAACACTCAAGTCATTTTCTGACTCTTGTAAATACACTACACAATCATCAGAAATAGCAGATCTTCTTTCTCTTTGAGACCTTCTTAATGGCATTTCTTGTGGTTGTTCTATTATCGGCTCCTCATTAACCATGGGATTAATAAGTTCTTGTTCCTCTTGATTGTTATTTAGTCCAACAACAACAGGATCAATAATTTGTTGTTCCTGTTGATTGTGATTAGGCTCAATAACATTTGGAATAACAACTCTAGAAGTAGAAGTACAAGTTGAAGGAACTTGAATTCTTACTTCTTGAATCTCCACATTTTGTGAAGCTGTACTCCCACTGGTCTCACCATTCTCAATGAATCGTGCATTGCCAGTTTCAATTATTCTTGTACTATGAGTAGGACAATAAAATCTATACCCCTTTGATTTTTCTGGATAACCAATGAAATATCCACTGATTGTTCTTGCATCCAGCTTCTTTTCTTGCGGATTATAAGCTCTTATTTCTGCTTGACATCCCCAAACATGTAGATGTCTTAAACTAGGTTTCCTCCCAGTCCATAACTCAAAAGGAGTTTTAGGAAATGCCTTACTAGGAACCCTATTTAACAAATACATAGCAGTTTTTAAAGCATACATCCACAATGATATAGGTAAAGATGCATTACTCATCATTGTCCTAACCATTTCTATTAAAGTACGGTTTTGCCTTTCTGATACACTATTTTGTTGAGGTGTACCTGGCATAGTGTATTGAGCACATATACCACGTTTTTCAAGGAATTTAGCAAATAGATCCAGATTTTGTCCTCTTTCGTCGTATCTTCCATAATATTCACCACCTCTATCAGATCTAACGATTTTCACCTTTTTATCCAACTGTCTTTCTACTTCATTTATATAAATTTCTAAAGCATTAACTGCTTGAGATTTATCATAAAGTAGATAGACATAACAATAACGTGAATAATCATCAATAAAGGTGATAAAATATTTTTCTTTATTGAAAGAGTTTACATTAAAGGGTCCACATATGTCAGTGTGTATAATTTCAAGAAGTTTGGTACTTCTTGTGGCTCCTTTCTTTGTGTGTTTTGTTTGCTTTCCTTTAATACAATCTACACAAATATTGAGATCAGTGAAATCCAAATTTGGAAGGATATCATTCTTTATCAACCTATCCATTCTTTCTTTGGAAATGTGACCTAAACGTTTATGCCACAAGTAAGCAGAACGTTCATTCACTAAACAACGTTTAGTGCCAACTTTATGATGCAAAGTCATAAGTGATTCAGCATATAAATTATCAAGATTAAATTTATATAAACTATCAAAAAGTATGCCAGATCCAATCATATAGTTGTGCTTAAACAAACTGAAACAACTATTACCGAAATTAAAAGAGTATCCAGCAACATCAAGTTTAGATAAAGAAACTAAATTCCTAGAAATACTTGGTACATAAAAAGTATCTAGCAAATCTAAATGATGTCCAATGTTGAGAATCAACCGATAAGTCCCAACAGCTTCTACTGGAGCTTTATCTTTATTTCCCATGTAGACAAACTTTTCATTTGGCTTTATGGTTTGGGTTGTAAGGAATCCCTGCATCGATTTAGAAACATGAGTCGTACCTCCAGAATCAATCCACCATGTATTACGAGGAACTTCAACTAAGTTTGATTCAATACATACATAAGCATAATTAAGCTTATTACCTTTCTTTTCAAACCAAGCCTTCCTCTTTGGACAATCATTCTGGAAGTGTCTAGGTTTCTTACAAAAATGACACTTATCTTTCTTCTGGATTTTAGAAGAGGACTCAGCGGTCTTTAATGGTCCCTTTCCTTTTCCCTTTCCATGCTTCTTTCCAGTTTTCTTTCCAACTCCTTGATGATTCAGGTAATGGATGGAATGATTTCCTTGATTCTTAAGTCTTGTTTCCTCTTGAACTAACATACTATGCAAATCATGCACATTTCATTTATCTTTCATGGTATTATAGTTCATTTGGAAAGGACCATACTCAGACGGTAATGAGTTTAAAATAAACTGCACAAGAAAATTTTCATCCACTTCCATTCCCAATGACTTAAGTCTTGCTGCAATATTTGTCATTTTAATGACATGCTCATGCATAGTACGAGAACCATCAAATTTCATGGTGGTCAAAGTACCCATTAACGTCCCAGCAAGAGACTTATCAACAGTTTGGGAGCGCTGTTCCACAAGTTTCATAAATTCTTTAGCATTATCAGACTTGGGAAGAGCTGACTTAATGCTGTTTGCTATGCTCATCCGCATAAACATAAGACTAAGTCTGTTTGACTTTTCCCAAGCTTTATAATGAGCTTTTTCTTCATTGCTACTAAGAACAGTAATAGCAGCAGGTTTCTAAACTTGAAGTGCCAAATCAAGATCCAAGACACCAAGGTGAAATTGGACTTATTCAGACCAATTAGAAAAATTCAGGCCATTAAACATTGGAACAGACGTAGTGTGCGAATGCAATGTGACAGGAAGAATTGTTGCAATTATCACATACTTAATATTAACACTTTGAGTCATAAGATAACACATTATTCAGATTCAAAGAGCATTCATAGAAACATTCAAAGTATATTAATATTCTCCTTTGGGTGATATATCAATATACAATAACACAATGATGCTAATAAATTTAACTTTATTTAGTAAAGATATATGCACCAATTAAAAATATTTAATATCTTTGGATATTTAGATACTAATAACAGTACATATATATATGCTAACAATCATGTTCATTAATTATAAGATCAACTAATCAACCTTTGGGTGATCCTTAAATGTCTCATAATAATGAACTTCAATTAACATATAAATAATTATCATTTAGCATCTTTTTTATACGTAATTGATACAAAATAATAAACATGATATTAACTAAAATTTTTAGATTAGACCACTTTGGTGATTAAAATATCTTAAAATTTCAGTACAAAATTTTCTATTATTGTTACAAAAATAAAAGATACTGTTCATTTTTCGGCTAAAATTTGAGTACTTTGCTACACAAATAGGTAGAAAAATTAAAGAAATTGAAAGAGTTTCCTCATTACTTTCGATTTAAAAAAAAATTGATGTTCATAGATATGCAAACATAATAACGCAGTGCGTAACTATGGAAACCAATTTCATAATAAGGTCCCGTAACTCAGTTGGTTAGAGCGTTGGTCTTATTAATAGGAGGAAACCAATTTCAATATATACACAGCATAATATCACAGCATAATAGCAATGCCTTGATCACTTATACATACAAGCATTATCCATTATAATCATATATATATTCATATATTAAACAATCATGCACGAAACTTCATGAACTGAAAATATAATTACAAGTTCTTATAACTGCAGATTTCATGCTATATCAATTTTGCAGTAAAATTACATTTTCATGAACAATCACAAATTTCACAACCTAAAGCTCTGATACCACATGTAAAATTGAATATAATTTTACTGTACGTTATAAAATTATTATTCAAAGGAAGATCTTGAAATTTATGATTATCACAAATAGAAATGAGAAGAGTTACTAACCTTGATCCATGATAATAATAGTATTAGGAAGAATTCACTTTGTCTATTCTTTTGCCTTCTTAATTCTTTCTTCAATTTTATTATTGATGGTGAATGAAGAAGAAAGACTTCATAGGTAGGAAGAGAGGACTGAATTCTGATTTGTTTTCATAAAAATCCACTTCCATCAAGTTGGTTACGTTTCAAAATAATCATGTAACTTCCTTTCATGTAACTTCCTTTATTTTATTATTTTAATTAAATATTTATTAAACCAATAAAATAAGACACATCACACATATGAAACATCATATAATAATATAATTTCTTACACTTTAATTTTTCATTTCCTCAAGAGTTGATTATGATTGTCGTTGTTTACCAGTGTATTTATTTGTACAATGTACGAAAAGTATTATTTTTTATATTTATGTTTAAAATATGTTTTTAAAAAAATTATGAAAATATTTAACTTATTTAATATATTTTTTATTTATGTAATTATATATATTTGATGAATTATTTTGCAAAATTCTCATTGGATGTGAATTTCAACATAGATCCACTTCTATTTGTTATATCAAATTTAAAAATATTTTCACAACTATTTTAATTTATGATAACTCATCAAGTTCTAGTACAATAAAAATATCACACGATTAAATTTATTATAGACTTTTAAATTTTCTTTCCCAGTTAGAAGTCTTATTATATCTATAAATTAAAAACACAATTTTATTTCTAAAAAATCATCAAAATATATTTAAACTAACTAATTTAAATACGAATTATATAACCCTCACTATCAATTATGAGTCATCTCTTTTCTTTTGGAGTATTTTTTTTTATTTGATTCAAAGCAAAAATAGAAAAATTGTAGGAATTGGAGAGTCTTCAACTAAGTACAAAATTGTATCCTTCTTGAAGGAAATTTTATATTCATTACTAGTTGTTTGAAACTAATCTTATTTTAACTCTTTCTTAAGATATATTTTTTCTCAAAAAGAGATATATTTAGATTTTTAATTGTGCACTATATAGGCCACCCTTATAAAATAATATTAAAAAAAAATTAATTAAAAATTGTACAAAATAAATAATTAGTTTATTATTGATACACAAATTATAATTACTTCTTCATCAATTAGAATAATTTTGATTGGAGCTTTTTGTGTCTACGTTTCAAATTGTTTTACACTCTACAATCAAGATATTTTAACTTTAAGTTTTCAAACTTTATGCTTTAACATTTCCTTGATATTCCTAATAAAATCATATCTACAAAGAAATATGTTTGTGTGTATGTTTCAAATTGTTTTACACTTCACAATCAAAGTATTCTAACTTTAAGTTTTTAAACTTTATGTTTGAATGTTGCCTTGATATTCTTAATAAAATTATATCTACAAAAAAATGGAGTGTGTGTGTTAAAACCTACCTAATAGTCATCGCAATTATTATATACACTACAAGAAAAATGTTGAGTACTGTCGGATTTACCGAAAAATTTTCTATCAGAATTAATCCGAAGGTATAACCCTCGACAATAACCAATTACCGTTGAGTTTTTCAATCCGCTAGTCAGTACCGTCGGATTCAGCGATGGAATCTTTGTATAATCCACCAGTAATTACCGTTAGAAAAGTCTCACTAGTGATCTTGGAGCTCCACTATTTTCTTTCCCGCCTAATTACCGTTGGATTTTGTCCTCGGTAAATCCAATTTTTTTTTTTACATAATAGGTGGTCAAATTCTGATTTTTTATTTAAATTTATTTTTTTTAAAAATTCGTAGTCAAATTCTAAATAATAGAAATCAAATATGATAAGTTAAATATCAAGTGTAAAAAAATTAAAAGTAAAAAAAAATATAATATAATATGAAACAGTCTACAAACAAAACTCTAATAACTAAAGATCCTGATAGTCGTCGTTGTCGTCATCCCCCTGGTCCGGGTGAGGCGGCATTCTATGCGGTGATGTTGGTACCCCTGTAGCAGCGCCACTACCACTAGCAGTACTGCTGCTATTGGCCTGCATCTGATCTTGATACACCGCCATTTGTTGCTCCATCCGCTGAAGCCGCTCCAGTTCCCGCCTCCACTCTAGCCTGAGAAAATTTGTGTCTGAGACAAGTCTGAGGATCTTCTGACACTTCTCCTCAAACTGCTACACCTGCTGAGCCTGTTGGTGAAGGCTCAAGGTGAGCTCTAGCACCTGCTCCCTCAAATTGACGCTGTCCTCGGGATCGACGTGCCGACTGGTGGCAGAGGCAAAAGAGTGTCTCAATGTGGAGGTATGGAGGTCATCGGCAAAAAATGATCCCAACCCGTGGATGCAATTCTTGTATGGCTCTGATGGGTCTCGTGCCAAACCGTGTCAGGATTGACTTTACTTGCAGTGGAGTTGTCGCCATTGTCTCCAATCTGCTGAGTTTTGCTGGGTAGTGTCCTCCACCAATCTCTGCGTGTAGGACTCTTGTGTAACACATTACGATTAGAAATACAGTTAATTGAAAACTTTATACCCATGATGTTTACTCATATAATGATCTGCAACCCGCTGATCAGCAAATCTCTTTGTTCTCCTTCAAGGTGTGAGTGTATTTGAAGGTCTCCGCCATTATTGCATCACGACTCAACGACTTAGACTACGCAGGGTGAAACAACATATTAAATCAAGTAATAATGACATTATATTTCAAAAACAAAACAAACTTAATAACAAATTGAAACAAGTTACATACCAGCTTGGTCTTTGTCTTCATAAAAGTCGCTGACCCACCAATATACTTCGCCGACCTGGCTGCCTGTTAGCTCTGTTCGTGAGACGGCGACACTTATACAAACTAAGTCAAGTTTGAATATGTAGAGTTTTTACTGCCCACTTCTGAAAGCATCATTTTCTGGTCTCAGTAGGAATCTTTTTGTAGCTTGACATTAGTACACTCCTGTGTACTTGCATTTTTATTTGGCGTAAACCTACCAATGAAAAACTTAAAATCAACAATTTATGAAAAAATTATTTGAAGTAATCAATAAACATCAATTATATTTAAATTTTTTTAGAAATTTCAGTAGAGTTTTATCTATAACTAGAATGCGCCACAAACTCTATCCATCAACAATTCACTTAAACAATTCACAAAAAAATCAACATGGAATTATATGACTTAAGCAGCAACATCCATCAACAATAAAGAATTCTCAAATAGTTTCAGCAGTTCAAACCTATTAACCTAGATCAAACATATCTTAACAACCTAATTCCACTAAAACTAGAAAATTGAGTATAACTAAATTAAAATAACTAACTAAAATAATATGCATATAAAAGACTTAAAATAGTAGTCATGTGTCAAACTATCAAAGCCAAATCCTCATCCATACGATGGGAGGTGGAGGAGAGGCATCTGGCTGGGATCCATGAGAGGATTCCTACACCGCGGTATCTGTCGCTGGAGACGTCGTTGTCGAAATAGTGGGCTGCTGAGTGGACGAAGTGGTAGAGGAGTCCACTCTAGTGAAGCAGCTGGATGACTTCCTGGTTACGGAGGTAGCACAGCAGAAGGAGTTACGTAGTTGGGGTTAGGGACCATGATGAACGACTGATTTTGTGCATCCATTACCTGTGACGTTCCAGGGATAGTCGGAATAGAGGGTGAGGACCAAAAAGTCCCAGGAGTACCAGTAGACACCCTCCTTCTACCACGACCACGAGGCTGATATGTGACACCTCTATCTGTCATCATGTTTGCAAAGAGCATACCAATATTCAAATTTGCATACATTAAATTTAACTAAAACTTTCTTAAACATATTTTTTTACTTAGAATTAATCAAATTAAAATTTTATATAAAATTCAAATTTGCAAAAACAATTTGCATCATTCTTATTTTTCTGTTTCATTCAAAACCTTATAAAAATTTGGACAGAACCTCTCCTAAAATTTGGATTTCTCCACCTTTCAAGGGTTCCATCCAAACCAAATATCTCTTATCCCTACTCAACTTTTCAAATATCAAACAATCTATTCAACATGAATTTTCTTAGTTTGTTATCTTTAATTGTCTTTAGGTTATTAATTTTTTCAATCATTAAGGCAAAAAACAAGGGTTCAAATCCTAATCCACTCACCAAGAGGCTTCAAGTTTTGTTACTAATAAATTTTATTGTTAGAGCTATTAATCCATTTTTAATCTTTATTCAACTTCGACTTAATCATTTAACCAAACTTCAATATTCAAAATTAGATTAATAAAATCTTTAATAAAGATAATCAAGCTATAAAATGCTAATCAACTAAAACACCTAAATCATAATACTAATTAACAAAAAAAATCTAAATTAATCCTAAATTTAACTAAAACAAAAAGGAAAATTAATCAAAAAATAATGATGTTACCAGAGAAGGGAGACTGGTGGCCGGAGGTGGTTGCCGGTGGTCACCAGAATGTTAACAATTATTGTTTGAGACAGAAAGAGCAATGACGACAGCAGCAATAACAGCGCGATAAAGTGCTGGTGGTGGTTGGCGCTACGGGAGTGGCTGGTAAAGGTGGTTGGTGCCGGGGAGAGAGAGAGGGGCGAACTGGCAGATGATGAGAAGGGGCTACTAGAGAGAATGGAGAGATGAGAGGGTTAGAGAGAATGAGAGGAGGAGAGAGAGAGAGAGAGAGAG
>NC_029793.2:54899194-54899607 GCF_000816755.2 Arachis ipaensis | reverse complement strand
GGGAGAAGAGGATTCACGGTTTGAATTTAGGCTATGATTACCGTCGAACTTATCGGCAAATTTAATTTGCCGGTAAAGCTTTATGGGTGCTAAAAAACGCAACATTTTACTAATCAAGATTACCGTCGAATTTTTTCACTTAGAAATCCGACAATAATGCTCGCACCAATTAATCTTTTCTTTCTTTCAAATATTACGGGTGAATTTACCGTCAAGAACCAGAATCTGTTAGTAAATTCGTCGATAAATCCGACGCTAACATTCGTCGCAAAATCCGACAGTATTCAGCATTTTTTTAGTGACAATAATTTAGTTATTAATTTAATTATTAATTATATAAAAATTTAATTCTCTAATTTTAAAAAATTATGTATGATTATAGTATAATTTTTATAAACACGTTTAATGTATAT
>NC_029793.2:54853316-54899141 GCF_000816755.2 Arachis ipaensis | reverse complement strand
TTTAGTATCACACATGTACATACAAATTTATTAGGTTGCATTTATTGTTATTTAAGAGCTTTACTTATCTATTCTATTATATAAAAATAAGATTTTTACACTTAATGATAAAATTAACGTGGCATGCTTCTGAGAATGTTTTTGATTTATTTCTTTTAACTCATTAAACACAATTCATAACGATGAATTAATTATATCAACTAATTGATTTGATTAGATATTTAAGTATCACACAATTTAATATTATGTATATCAATTAATTGAATATAATTGTTAGAGTATAATTAGGATCAATTAGGATCAATTAGATCAAGCCGAATGTAATTTAATCTGGCTGACTCAATCATAGAGAGTCCATCTACCAAGAATTGCTGAAATAACCTTCTTGAATAAAGCAATGGAGATGCATCAGCTAGCCTTTCTTGGATCCTGAATGCAAAAAACTCCTTCATTGAGACCTCTTGCCTACCCTTATCTTCTTTACCACTTTTTTTTTATTTAGAGAAATGTCTTCCTTGTAACCATCCTCTCCATATGTAAACAATAAAGGGTACTGCAATGCCAAATAGGCTGGATTTAGCTGATTTATTCGTTGTAGCCTCCCACTATGTGTTTCAACCACAATGTCTCTATCAGTTTTGGCGAAATCAAAGTCGCCTACTATCAGCGCAGCAACCTCATTAGTGGAAGGTAGGTTATACCGCCTACCATCTTTGCCCCGTTTTCCAAACAACCTCAACTACACCGTGGATGTGTAGTCAGATCCTATAGACTCCCGAACCATTCGAAATGCTTTCACCAACACATTGTTATCGTCCAACATTTTCTTCAAATCTCTGACAATACCTTCATGTATCTTGTTGTTGTCTTTTCCTCTGTATCATATCAAATTATTTTCAAAATCTATGTTAGTTAAATGAATAGTTCCTTACTGATTTACTCAACACATAATAACCATGGCCATATGTTAATTCCGTTACGCACCTTATCACTGCTATACGATTTTGAATTTCATTTTGTGTATCGTACACATATAATTGTGCAAATCTTGCCATGCACCCCTCTTCGGGTATAAGGCTACCCATAGATGATAATTCTCTTCGTATAGAATAAACATGCGTGGCCCTTTGCTGTTTGTTATAGTTCGATCAATCTTTGCACCCATCGAAGTGAATTGGAACATAGAGTTATAAGTCCTAATGTTCTCACAGAAATGCTTGCTTTTGATGTCATTACCATATAACAACTCATACAAAACCTTGGGTGCTTCTTGGAGCTGAGGAATTTCAACTTGTCCTCCTCTGCAATAGAGAGTATATGTAAGGGTAGATGTGTTGTATTGTTTTTGTGACCTTTCATCGTACCAAAACAAATCATGGCAATATTGACATTCATGAATTGCATCTCCCATGTGCTAGTACTCTACATGATAATAGACAACTTAGCCAAATTGTCCGAAAACTAAAATTCAATAAATACTTGTGGCACATTAAGGTAGGTTATTTTCTGCCTTATACCTTCGTTAGGATTATTTGGAGGCGTGCTTGTGCATGCGTCATTAATAGCTACTCGATTTGCTGCTTAATAGATGAACTCAAGATATAGTTTGTGAAAAATTTTATCTTATGTCACTTGGTTAGATTATTCCTCCAAAAAGTCTGTTATGTTTATGCATATATAGTGTTTGGCATTCTGTAAAACTAATTGATGAAACATAAATGTTGTTGCTTATGCTCATTAAATTAAAAAGGTATTTTTACTTTGACTTAACAAAAATAAACTTCAACAAATTCAAAAAACTATCTTACAAATTTAATTTTGATAACCTACCCTTGAAAAAATACTGTTACCAAACCAAATCTGTGTGTGTTTGAATTATTTTCAGTATGTTTATATTTTGGTCTATCAAGTAAACAGTATACTCGACATTTTAGTGTTACTTAATTATTTAAGTAACCTTAGTTTAAAGGAATGTAAACTAAATCTAATGCATAACCACTTAAAAGTTGAAGCTGGAACATTTTTTCATTCTTTTCAAATTTGGAAAGATACTCTTGGATGCGGAATAATTTTTTATATTTGGTTTGACAAAATATCTGTTATCAGTTAAAGCTAACCTTTTTTAACTAGTTATCTTATTTTGGAAGAACTTTCTGGGAACTAAATATTCTTTTTCATTTTGTTCAACAAAAAAATGTGTTACAACATTATTAGAAAATTATATTTTAAAAGGTAAATTTGATAAGTTAGTTACTTCGAATAAAAGGTTGCAGAATCCAAGCTTTTGTGTCTATGAGAATCACTTTTAGGTGATGCTTTGGATTTTTTAAAATAACAGCTAGTTTTGCTAAATAATTTTAGTTTATTATTTATGTAGAGTTAGTTTAAAGGAATATGAAGTAAATCCAATACATAACCACTTTAAAGATGAAGCTAAGACATTTTTTCTCAATTTTTTATTAAACACAAAATTAATAACAAATCCTTCTCTAATTTCTGCCACTATATATTGTGTATAAATTTTCTTACCCATTGCTACGTTGCTCTTGTCCATGGAGCTAACCTCATCATGACCTAAGCCATTTGAAATTGAATTAAAAATTTGTGGCAATCTAGTTTTTTCCGTGGTTCTAATTGAGGTTGGAGTTCGCTTATTCACCCTGGAATATGTTTCTGCAATAAAATTTTTCAATTGTAAAAATGGTAGTAAGATTTGAGTGTATGTATTTAGTTTATAGTTGAGGAACTAAATAGTCTCGAAGAAACAACCCCTAAATAAAAGAAGATTATCATCTGTGTGTGTACATTGTGTGAGAAGATTTGATGCCCCACGACTATACGCGTTTGCATAGTATACTTAAAATTATCTATCTTTTGAACCATATCCACTTGGATCAAACCATTTGCATCAGTCTCGTTAAAAATGATTGTACTCAACATAAATAGCTTGGAACTAACCTGATCGAGTATTCACATTTCTTTTTTCAGCTAGCTTAAGAGCCATTTCCCTCCTACAAATTTTCGTCGTCTCTGCACATATGTTATCTACAGGGTTAACACAATACATGTCGTTTCCAAGCTTTACATCCCACAAAATTTTTTATCTACTAACTTTATAAAAACCCTATAGCTGAGAATAGTTGTGTCTGGAATTGCTATTTATCTAATAATCAAGTTGTGACTTATTATTACAAAAAACAGTTCAACCTGTTGGAAAGTTTACATGTCCAGGTCTAATAATCAAGTCACTTATTATTACGAAAAATAGTTCAACCTGTTGGAAAAATCTATACAAAATGAGTCGACCATATCAAAATAGCTAACCTCTCGAATGAGCACCATGACCACTGTCACCCACACACTCATGATAAATTGCTGTAGTGATTGATGGGGACCTTTTGGATGTACCTAAGCTGCCGGAGTCTATGTAGTGGTGTCTGGCAGTATCATAATTTTCCTTATCCTTATAATAAGTTCCATAATGAGTTTCTCTTCCTGTTTCTAAAATTTCTGCATAGAAATTGAGTATAAAGTGAACCCATGCTTGTAAGATAGTTTGCTAATCTAAAGAACTTCAAATGTTATGTCACTCGCTGCTTCATTATGCCCTTGTTCTTTCTCTTCTACTGTAACACTTGAGATAGAAAACCTTGAGCTTCTTCCAGTCAGCCTTTGTTCAAGTTTATCTGAAAAAAAATCCATCTTTCTTATGTTTTTGAGGCATGTTGATATCCCATACACTGTTACATAGCATATTCTATACACTTCAGAATATCATGAACCTTATAAAGAATACTATCAAATTTTTATCTTTAGGATATTATCTGAGTGGACATTATATAGTGATGAACATTGCATAGATTTCACTATTTTTTCTTCCAAATTTACACACCTGATTCTTGTGAAGATGAGCTAAGGAAGATTTATTGCAGAGGTACTCGAGTGTACAATGTCCTCTGAGAGTCCGATTGTGATGTCTTCAACTTCTTTCTCTTGTCATCAATGATAATCTTCCTTTTACACCTAGATATAAATGAGGAGTTTTGGTCCATTTTAACAGTAGTCCTACATATAACTTCTAGTTTAAAGTTTCTTTAACCACACATGGTCAGCCATAGTATTCTGTTAGCTACACATGTATTGCTGAAATCTCTACTGGTTTGGATATTTTGGTAGACATCTTCACTCACTAAAGAAACCTAAACTACTATCTCAATGCTGATGTTTTCTTTGTTTCTTATATGTCCCACTGTATCTGTTTTTTTCACTTGCCTTTTGATCTAGTTTTTACGATGATTAATTTTTTGATTGACCACTATATCGTGCTAATATCTGTATTTATGGTTTAATCCAATTGGCATTAATATTCTGGTTTTAACTGTATTTTTTTTATGAATTGTTGATGTATAGATTCCTTCTTTGGGGACTACAAAACACAATATATTAATAACTAAAAAGATCCTGTTTCTTTTAGGGGATTTGTTTATCTTTTAATTACTTATTTATTTTTTTACTTCTATTTTGACCCTTTTGATACTATAAACTTAACCATTAAAAATGTTCAAAAAATTCCTAATATTATCCAAGCTTACTCATTTTTGTATTATGTTTTGATAGTCTTTTTATAACCTGATGATACCTTTAATATCTAAGTAATCAACTTTCTTAGTAACATAGCCTCCATTACAGTGTTTTTATCCTACCATATTTGTGGTGGCCAAGCTTATTGTGACTATCTGCAAAACCGTTTCCAAATGGTTTATATTCCTTTGTGTTTAACTTAGTTATTATCAACTGTAGGAGCTCAAATTAAAAATTCGTATGTGTGTTCAGATATATGACTGATTGTGTGGACATAAACACTCGCAATACTGGTATTACAACCAAATCTTATAACTATTTATATTAATGAGTAGATACTAAGCCAAGACACTCTAGGAAATCACACTAAGCACTGACCTAATACACTATAATATAATACCCTACACATTATATTCTGCTTTCCTGTAAAATATTGAAAACTCAGTGAGTTTCTTTGACAATACCATACACTCAGAACCAAGACAAATAAGAAACTAACTATCATTATGCATCCATTATAGGAACTGAGGATGCTCTGACCTAAAACAAAATACAGTAACATAGACAGACACAAAACAAATTTTTTGGAAACATAAGCTTGAGACCTAGTACCTAAAGTTGTGAAACATTGGATGAGTTTTCACATAGGTGTGGGGTAACTGGTTACACAATATAGAGACTTTCAGAGTGCATGGTCATGGACTTGACGTATACATTTTGTTGCCAAGTACGGTGCATCAGGTGCTCCCTCCTAGCTCCGTTCCACTTAAGTCTTGAAAGCAAAAGATCTGTCCTATCAGCATCATTGGATCCTCTAAAATGGCTCCTACACTCCATGATGGAAATAATATCCTTTCCAATGAATATAGATGGGTTGTAAGGGATGCCAAGTCCTGTAACTCGGATCCTCTTATCCCAACAAAGCTTGTCCTGTCCATCATGCTTAATATCCCAAACTATAACTTCCCTTGAGAAGCCTATATTACGGTAGGATATAAAACCAACCCCATCATGCAGATTTGTAAGAGAGTGATAGGTTGATCTTACATCAATTGGAATAATGCTTTCAAAAAACTGCCTTTGTATCATGGAGAAAGATATTATCAGTGATGGTTCAGTGAAGTTGGTTACTTCCCAGCCAATCCAGCAAACAATTCCATCAACTAGGATAGACTTTGGTCCCAACTTTTGCATGTCGCTGGTGAATGATCCGAAATCACACCAATCATTCTCAAATGAACAGTATAGACTCCAGCCCATGGTCCTATGTATGTAATGGCGCTTAAAGACATGCACAATTCGATACTCCATGGAATCATACAAATACCCAAATGCATAAACTGAAACAGCATGACGGTAGTATTTTTTGGACTCATCAAATATATATTTCATCTTTCCAGTCAGTGGATTCCATATGAGTAGCCTTGAGTTAAGTCCTCCTTGAGATAATTTTATACAAAGAACTCCATGGTCTGAGCCAATAATTGAGTAAAAACCAAGTTGATTGATCACAATTGGGAGGTTGAGTTGCAAGTGCACTCCATCATTTACATCAGCACGAATGAACCATTGAGAATTTTCGTTTGCTGGAGGGTTCCCAACACCAACAATGACCTTGGTGTTTTGACCCCTTTGTTCAGTCCAGTTCTGCTTCACAAAGTATGGTGTGTTAAGCCTGAAATTCCAAGACTTGTTGAGTGTCCTACATCTACCAACAGTCTTAGGATCAGCCTTAGTTAAGATCTTCCACACTAAGTCATCACCAAGATATAGTAAGAATATTTTTTTCGAGAAATGTCACTCATTTGTGAAATGCAGCTTGTAAATTTCTTAGTGAAGTTTCTAAGTAGAGAGGAGTGTTTATGTTTTATGCTTGTGTCCATTGGATTGGATGTCGTTTATATACAGAATGATAGGAGGTGTATTTCATGCAATCCTAAATATATTTTGAAGGGTTTAGACTACTTCATAATACATATATTCCTTTTTTTATTTACATTGTAGTTGATTAGTCTATAAAAACTATCTACTACATGCATCGATACTTGCATCATATCTATACGGTGATTTTCAAATACCCATGGCTTTGCTTTTGTTATAAGCTGTCGATGCTTTGTTTATATGTTTGTTAACCTAAAATATGAAACATGTTAGGTGATGTGATATAACATCTGGTTTGCACATTTAACCTAAAATATGAAACATGTTAAGTGATGTGATATAACATCTGGTTTGCACATTTAACCAAGACGATATACACATTGCTATTTGCTGATTCTCCCTATATAGCTGTGACTTTTTTACTTAATTATTAATTGTCACTTTTAACCTATAAAGCTATAAAAATAATTGTTTAATAGACCGAATGTGTAGTCTCCAAAAAACTACATATAGTGGTTGGTAACTATGCTCATCTTTGCACACTTTTGTGCAATGTGCTTTAAGTTGACTAAAGACACGAAAGACTGATTATATGTATAAACAAAACCAGCAAAATCAATTTTCATTTTCTTATATTTGAATGCTTAGAAAAGTTAAAAAAAAACTTTTTGGCTAACGTATACATACTTTTATATATATGATTACTTAATATGTATAAGTTGTGCAATGAGCTTTGAGTTGACTAAAGAAAAAAGACTAATTATATGTATAAAGAATACCAACAAAATCAGCTTTCATTTTATTATATTTGAATGCTTTGAGAAGTAAAAATAACTTTTTGGCTAATGTATATATACTTTTATATATATATGATTACTTAATATGTTTATCTCATAATGATTTTACTCCTATCTCTATATATCCTCTCTTCTAAAAAAACAAAATTTGATGAGAATGGACTACAAACTCTTGGTAAAAATAAATGAGTTTGAATATATATTAAAATATTTATGTGAATTCGTGCTTGGATCACTGGAAATAGATGATAGTGATTATGATTTGATTGCCAGTCTTATGTGTTTTATGACTATTTTATATTATTTATCCTACTCCATAAAACTTAGTAAGATCATTCTTTTTGCAGCTTGTAAATTTCTTAGTGAAGTTTCAAAGTAGAGAGGAGTGTTTATGTTTTGTGCTTGTATCCATTGGATTGGATGTCGTTTATATACAGAATGATACGAAGTGTATTTCATGCAATTTTGTATCTATTTTGAAGGGTTTAGACTACTTCATAGTACATATTTTTCTTTTTTTATTTACGTTGTAGTTGCTTAGTCTATAATAATGGGCATTTACATGCATCGATACTTGCATCGCATATATACGGTGATTTTCAAATGCCCATGGCTTTGCTTTTGTTATAATATGTCGATGCTTTGTTTATATGTTTGTTAACCTAAAACATGAAATATGTTAAGTGATGTGATATAACATCTAGTTTGCACATTTAACCAAGACGATATACACATTGCCATATGCTGATTCTCCCTATATAGCTGTGACTTTTTTTTACTTAATTATTAATTGTCACTTTTAACCTATAAAGCTATAAAAATAATTGTTTAATATATCGAACGTGTAGTCTCGAAAAAACTACATATAGTGGTTGGTAACTATGATCATCCTTGCATACTTTTCTGCAATGTTCTTTGAGTTGACTAAAGACATGAAAGACTGATTATATGTATAAACAAAACCTACAAAATCAGCTTTTATTTTCTTATATTTGAATGCTTAGAAAAGGTAAAAAACTTTTTGGCTAATGTACACATACTTTTAAGGCTTAGAAAAGTAAAAAAGCTTTTTGGCTAATATACACATACTTTTATATATATGATTACTTAATATATATCTATTGTGCAATCTGCTTTGAGTTGACTAAAGACACAAAAGACTGAGTATATGTATAACCCAAACTAGCAAAATCAGCTTTCATTTTCTTATATTTGAATGCTTAGAAAAGTAAAAAAAAACTTTTTGGCTAATACATACATACTTTTATGTATATATGATTACTTAATATGTATATGTCATAATGATTTTACTTCTATCTCTGTATATTCTCTTCGAAAAAAACAAAATTTGATGAGAATGGACTACAAACTCTTGGTAAAAGTAAATGAGTTTGAATATATATTCTTTAATAATATTTATATGAATTTGTGCTTGGATCACTGGAAATAGATGATAGTGATTATCTCTTTGGTTGCCAGTCTTATGTTTTTTATGACTATTTAATATTATTTTATCCTGCTCCATAAAATTTAGTAAGATCCTTCTTTATGCAGGTATAATCCTTGTATTGTATAGGTGGAGAAATTCCTATTAAGTCATATTATGGAAATTAAATTTGTTTGTTGTCCACATCTTCTTTTAGTGTTTTGGAATATAGCCATAAAAAAATATAACTAAAATCTAATTTGATATTTCTTGAAAAATAACCCTATCTTTCCAAGCGCTCTAAGTGTAGATGGGTTGACTGTTGAAACCACCCTAATTTTATATTAAGCACTTTACGGTGTCTCGCCCAATAAACTGTCTTCTTTGACCACACTTTCACTTTAGCATTAACGATACTTATTTGCATTAGAAAGACATATCGTATCAGAGTGGAGAAATGTTTTAATGAATCATCTTTTCATTGATAATGGCCATAAACAGTAAGAAACCCGATGAATTTAATTCCAAATGCGTGTGAACAACATAAACATAAAATTGGATTTATAGGTGGTAGTGTATGTAAAAGCCAATGCTGCAACATCCTTGGCTATGCAATATAATGTATTGTCTTTGTTAGCTAACCCTTTTTATTGTCTCAACTTAATCGGTTATGTTATTTGAAACTTTCAAAGATTATGCCATTAAAATGACTATCCTTATTGCAGGTACTTTACCCCTGGTTTGACCCTCCTTCTGAAACATTTTTACCTTCATTATAAAGCTTTTAGGGTTTATGCGTACAACCTACGAAAGCTGTAGCCATATTCTATCTAAAAAATTCCTTTATATTTCTTGTCACTTAGTCGAGCATTTAGTAGATATATTATTGTATTCAACTTATCCAATTTCTTTATGCTTTTAGATCCCTTGTTTTTTCGTTTCTAGTTATTCGTGAAACCTATTGAACCATCTCTAAAAATCATATATGGGCTCTTTTATTATTGTAATTGTCGAGGAGAAATTTTTTACTTAATCCATATAAGGATCCATCAACTTTATCTTACTCAATGAGGATCATATTTTGTTAGAAAGGCATCCCTTTATGGACCTTCTTTATTGGGACTGCTACCATAATTAGTCAGCAACATAATAGCCTATACTCTTGAACCTTGTTTAAATTTCTTTATAATAATACATTTGCCCATTACGTGCAGAGAAATGCAAAGTCACCAACAAATTGCTTTATATTCATAAGAAATCTATGCCAATTCAAAAATATCATCACTACATGATTTTTTTTAATCTTGAATTCACTTTCTTTTTTTTTAAAACCAATACAATCTTCTATTTCATTTACCTAGCAATTTTTATTATTAAAATTTCTTTCAGCACAATAATTGAACATGAATAAAGAATGAAGTTTAATTAATAGTTTCTATTTGTTTTTCATAAATTGAATTTCCACTCAAAAACCAATCTACTTTTCTATTTCATTTACCTTGCAATTTGAGAAACACACTTTTAGATATGGCTTTTAGATATAGCTTCTCTAAGGTTAAATTTTATTTTCCACCATAATTATCCATGGTTAAAGAATGAAGTTTAATTAATAGTTTTTGTCCTTTGTACACCATTCTATAACCTGCGTTAACTATTTTGAGTAGTCTTCCCAAGTATCTCACAGATGAGAAATCAACTCTAAAGTAAAATATTCTGAATAATTTGGCTATATCAATAGTCGTTATCCATCACGTGAAAAATAAGTTCTAAAATCAATTTCTCTATTTTTTTTCATCATGGATTATGTTTAAGGCATATATTCTCATACACCATAACATAATATAAATCATACTCATATAATATAAGTCTCATTCAAAATATATTCACGATGATACATCGCTTTTTGGATATCATTGCACATAAGCAAGTCTTCTGATCCCCAAACATAGAACATCTTCCAAAACATATAGTCTATGGTTAAACATATACAACCAAAATTAAATAACTTTGTCAACTTTAGTTAAAACTTAATTATCCGCATCAAATGTCTAAGACTTTTGTTTTTTCCCTCCCTTTCGGGTGAATCTATTGGTTGAAAACTGGCATTCTTCATCAACAACCGAACCACACTTCAAACTGCCAGCAATTCTTTTAGCTGGTGTTTTGTATTTGAGGCTTTCAACACAGTCTTCCACAGAATCCTACACAAAGACATGCATGACAGTTCACTTAGAATATTTTTAGAACCTAAATCACATATTTTTTTATACATTCAAAACACTTGCATATACTGACCACAGAAAGCTGAGGATTATTATCACTCTTAAGATTAACAACATGTTCGGACATCTCCAGCGTGTTGCTACCTCTATTCTCCTATTTAAAGTGAAACCCTAATCATAATTAGATATTAATGTATATTTTGATAAAAAAATTGTATGGTCTGAAAAATATATCTTCTTATTAAAGTGGAATAGGTATATACGTACAGTGATATTTATAGATGTGCTAACGTCCATTTGCTTAGGCTTGTTCTTCACAACTGTTTCTTCATCATCACACACTTTCATGACTGTGTAAATCTGATCATAGTGTTTTATGTTGCCACTTTTCACATTGATTTTGAAAAGTACCATTTTATCCATCATTTTGTCCAGACTTTTAAGGTATTCGTCCTCTTTAGCACCCTGAAACCCTAACCAATAATTAGTTGTATTTTTGTGTATATAATTTATACTATTTTGAAAAACAATTGAAACTTTAATCCCTAATAGTATAAGAATTTGGTGTGCTATATATATCCTCCTCTACAATTTTTTCAGCTGCCTTTCCATACAACTGGTTGGTTTCTCTGTCCCACAACAACAATGTAATGCTTCCGATACCATCAAAGACCATGACCTCAACCTTGTATCTGTTGTTTCACGTGATAATAGTGACAATAGTTTTAGTACAGGGATCACAAATATCAAGTAAAATGAAGATGCTAATCATTAATAATCACTCAAATTAAGAACACACACCTGAGTGCTGCACATCCATGGGTGTGGCCACACTTCGCATATTCATACCTATTTCCAATAGGAGTTTTCACCTTTTTTGGACATCGCCTGTATGCTTTATAAAACCAATCATCCTTTCCAGCATTGATTGAGACAATAGTGCCTGCAATCCAGGTTGGCCCCTCCTGGGAAGCATTACACACATTAAGACCTTTTGCCTAATAGCTCATTTAATTTTTGAAACAGTGATGACAAAAATTCACTCCCCATATAAAATTAATGAATCCATTCTTTTGGCAAGCACACAAAAAATATCGTCAAGTAATAACCCACAAGGAGTGGGATCGTATCCACAGAGATTGGTAGATTTGAGCAATTTTAATCAATGGGTGAACTAGTCAAGCGGAGCAAAATAGATGGTAATTGCAGAATTATAAATGGGCAGAAATATAAATGACTCAAAAGTAAAGATAAGCAATAAAGTGCAAGAAAGGAAATGGCAATAATGTAAAGTGCAGAAACATAAATGACTTAATTGTAAATGGGAATGGGGAATAACAGAATGTAAAAAAAGTTATAAAGAATGTGGAAGATAAAAATAAGGGGAATTCATTGAGATCAGGAGATATTGTTCTCTTTGGATTAAATCTAACTCATCTCATCTTCAATTATGCAACTCATTGACCTTTTGGCAATCATGATTGATTGCCCAATCCCTTGGTGATTCAATCTCTCAGATCTTTATCAATAGCCAATTTCTTGGTCTAATTGCTCATGAAGAGAGATATGCTTGATCCCTGATTATACCACACATCCTCATAGATCCAAGTAGAGGGTGGATTATATGTCACCATATTCAATCACCAAAACCCAAATTCTACTCAAGTGTGAGAAGAGATTTCTAGCATGGTTTCATGTTTCCTTTTCCAAGGTTCCCATGAAACCCATTTTGCATTCAACCTCCTTCCCAAGATGATTGAACACTAACATTAAAACGAAATTCCTTCTAGCAAATCAAAGAGAAGATGAAGAGAAGAAGAAATTCACTATCATTAATCCATCAAGTACAACAAAGCTCCCTCTCTCAATGAGAGGGAATTTAGTTACTCATAGCTCAAGAGAAAAGTACAAGAGATGAAAGAAGATGATGTGAAAAGTAAATCTAACTATATGTTAACAAAACTATTACTCAACAACCCCTTCTCAGTACTTTCAGGGGTTATTTATACTACTCCTAGCACTAGAATAAAGAAAATACAAAAGAGAAAAGAAAAATACAATTTGGAGGAAAAAGAAAACTCAATAAATGTGACCTTCCAGCATGGCGTGTGACTGGCGTTTAAGTGGCGTGCCACGCCCAGCCTTTCAATTTGGCTTGGCACACCACGCCCAGCTCTTCAAGTGGCACGCCTCATGTTTTGGTGCCCCTGGCGTGCCACGCCTTCGAACCCAAGTGGCACGCCCAGGGTCTTTTTAAGCCTTGGTTAGCCTGGCGTGCAACGCCTTCGAGCCCAAGTGGCACGCCCAAGCCTCTTCCTTCTTCTTCTCTTCCCTGAAAAGTTGAACTAGTGTGGCACGTCCACAGTCTGGCGTGCCACATCCATTATGTGTGCTTGGTTCTTCTTTTTGGACAATTGAACTAGCGTGGCATGCCCAGGGTCTGACATGCCATGCCCCTTGTATGTGCTTGGTTTCTTCTTTCTGGATAATTGAACTAGCGTGGCACGCCCAGGGTCTGGCATGCCACGCCCCTTATATGTGCTTAGTTTCTTTGATGGCGTGCCACACCCAGAACTCAAGTGGCACGCCCATGGCCTCCTAGTATTGGCGTGCCATGCCTTGGAGATCAAGTGGCACGCCCAAGTCTTCTTCTTGTTGTTTGATGATGCTGGCATGCCACGCCTTCGACACTAAGTGGCACGCCCATATATTTGGTCCTCTATCTTCTCCTCTGGAAAGTTGTACTGGCGTGCCACGCCCAGGTGTTCAAGTGGCACGCCCATATTGGTGTGTCCCTTCAAGCATGGCGTGCCACGCTTTCGACACCAAGTGGCATGCCCAAGTGCTTGGACCTTCAACTTCTTCTCTGAAAATTTGTACTGGCGTGCCATTCCTTGATGCTCAAGTGGCACGCCCACCTTAAGGTGGCTTCTTTAAGCTTGGCGTGCCATGCCTGGGTCTTCAAGTGGCATGCCCAATTGATGGTTTGGAGCTGGCGTGCCACGCCTTCGATGCCAAGTGGCACGCCCAAGTGATTGTCCCTTCTGGATTGATGAACTGGCATGCCACGCCCAATGGTTCAAGTGGCACGCCCATAGTATGTGATGGACTTGGCGTGCCACGCCCCGCTTGGCGTGCCATGCCCCTCTTGTGGCCTTCAGCATTGCTCTCTGGAAAACTATACTGGCATGCCGCGCCCAGCTTCTGGCGTGCCACGCCCATGTAAAAGTTTTAAGGATCCTTTCTGGAAAACATAACTGGCGTGCCACGCCCATATACTTTCATGGCGTTTGTTCCAAGTGGCACGCCAGTTTCACATGCCCCGCTGTATTTTGTTGTTTTCTTCCCTTTTTGTTGCTCTTTTCACCTGAAATTCAGCACAAACCCATTTCAAAGCAATGTACCATAATATTCATCAATTAGTTCATGAATTACAATGATTGAATGAGATTATGCTCTTGTATGGTCCTTTTTGGATAAGAAAAAAGGGTAAATGATGCATGTCATCACAACACCAAACTTAAGCTTTACTTGTCCCAAGCAAATCAATGTGAATTGTTCTTAGATGGATTGAGACTTGACCTTGAATGAATGCAATCATTACCAAGGATATGGCTAAGTGTTCAACACATGCATGAATATTATTGTTTCAATGTCACAATGAACTCCTAGATCCTTGAGGGTTCTTCCAAGTATATGCCCCAGGAGCCTTTTTTATTGATTGTCACCTTGAAGTATCAAGAGTTATTCCATTTTCTTTTGGTTGTTCTTTCTTTTTCAATTCTCCTTTTTCATTGACCACTACTCTAAATGTTTTGTCTCAGGACGACCCTTTAGTTAGGCTTTCAATTAGCACTCCCAAACCAGTTGGCATTAGGGTACTAGGTGTTGAAACACCCCTAAGAATTTACTTGTCTAGGTCTCTTTTCTTGACACATCTTTACCACAAGCATCTACTAGGATTTCTAACTCTTTTGAGCTTTTTAGTGTTTCCTTCCATCCTAGTAGTTGATGCTCAGAGCCTTGGGTCTTTGTTGCTTACTACTTCTTGGTTCTATGGATATTCAAGGGACACCCTTAGCCTCTACTTGTCATCCCTTCTAAGCCTAGTTGCTTATCATGACTCATTTTCTTTTCAGTTCATTCAAGGTCCTACACTTAGTTTCTTTATCTCTTGGCTTTGAACAATCCCACTTGGTCTTAGTCTCTTTTTCTCTTGTTTTTGTAACAACTCACCATGGACTCTCATGGAAACAAACTATTCTTTTATTGATGTTGATGAAACTTGAACAACTTTGCATTTTCTTTCTTTTAATCATAAAGGACTCATAAAAGATTTTAAAGCATGAGGAAATTAAATAGAAACATAAACTAGCCTAATTATTGAAACTATCATCAAATAGAAATTAAACATAAGGAAATCAAACAGAAATTCAGAATTTTTCAAAAGTGTCAACCATGGAACTCAACAACCTTGAGCAGCTTCAGTTTATTGGCTCTTTTTCCTTGTCTTTCTTCTTAGAGGGGGTCATCAATTAGTTCATGAATTACAATGATTGAATGAGATTATGCTCTTGTATGGTCCTTTTTGGATAAGAAAAAAGGGTAAATGATGCATGTCATCACAACACCAAACTTAAGCTTTACTTGTCCCAAGCAAATCAATGTGAATTGTTCTTAGATGGATTGAGACTTGACCTTGAATGAATGCAATCATTACCAAGGATATGGCTAAGTGTTCAACACATGCATGAATATTATTGTTTCAATGTCACAATGAACTCCTAGATCCTTGAGGGTTCTTCCAAGTATATGCCCCAGGAGCCTTTTTTATTGATTGTCACCTTGAAGTATCAAGAGTTATTCCATTTTCTTTTGGTTGTTCTTTCTTTTTCAATTCTCCTTTTTCATTGACCACTACTCTAAATGTTTTGTCTCAGGACGACCCTTTAGTTAGGCTTTCAATTAGCACTCCCAAACCAGTTGGCATTAGGGTACTAGGTGTTGAAACACCCCTAAGAATTTACTTGTCTAGGTCTCTTTTCTTGACACATCTTTACCACAAGCATCTACTAGGATTTCTAACTCTTTTGAGCTTTTTAGTGTTTCCTTCCATCCTAGTAGTTGATGCTCAGAGCCTTGGGTCTTTGTTGCTTACTACTTCTTGGTTCTATGGATATTCAAGGGACACCCTTAGCCTCTACTTGTCATCCCTTCTAAGCCTAGTTGCTTATCATGACTCATTTTCTTTTCAGTTCATTCAAGGTCCTACACTTAGTTTCTTTATCTCTTGGCTTTGAACAATCCCACTTGGTCTTAGTCTCTTTTACTCTTGTTTTTTGCAACTCACCATGGACTCTTATGGGAACAAACTATTCTTTTATTGATGTTGATAAAACACTACATTGCATTTTCTTTCTTTTAATCATAAAGGACTCATAAAAGATTTTAAAGCATGAGGAAATTAAATAGAAACATAAACTAGCCTAATTATTGAAACTATCATCAAATAGAAATTAAACATAAGGAAATCAAACAGAAATTCAGAATTTTTCAAAAGTGTCAACCATGGAACTCAACAACCTTGAGCAGCTTCAGTTTATTGGCTCTTTTTCCTTGTCTTTCTTCTTAGAGGGGGAGGAGTCATCATCATCCTTCTTGGAAGATCCCTCTTGTGCCTTTGTGTCCTTGGGCTTAGGCTTCTAAAATCCCAGCCTTCTCATGTAGGATTTTACATTTTCTTTGTGTTGATATGCAATTTCCTCCTGCCTTGCACTGAGTTCCTCCATCTTTTGCATGTAGGTTGGATAATTGGGGTTCATGTTGGCTACTGCATTACACAAGTAGCTCAATTTTGTTTGGCATAGCAGTTATATTCCCTTCTGGCTTCATAAAGATGTCTAAACTCAGCAAGGCTCCCTAGTTAGAGTTGTTGTTGTTCTATAATTATTCTAAGGCTGCCTTGCATCTCTTCCCAGTTGAACTGGTCTTGCTACTCCTTCATGTATTCCATACTTCCTTGGAGTTGTTGTATGTTCTCATTCATTTAGTCCCATTGTTGTTGTTCCTTGAGTTGGTTGACATCCTCTCTCATGTGGTGTATATCTCCTCTCATTTGGTGTATGTCTCATTGCAATTATTCTCAGTTGAAACCTTTAGAAAATTGTGGGAATTATGGGTATGGTGGTGGTGGAAGTGCTAGGTGTAGTGGTTGATCTTCAGCCCCTTCTTCTTGTTGTGGTTGCCCTTGTGGTACATGAGCATGAGCTATGTGCTCCCTCCTCCTCTCAAGTGGGTTGACAGCCACTACTTTGGCCATTTTCTTGGAGATTATGGGCTTGTCTTGATCCACTAGCACCTCGTCAATGATTTTCTCAACCCCTGCTTCATCACACAGCCTTTGAATGATGCTGAGAAATGCCAATCTTGTGTTATCCTTGGTGCTTTTCAGCACCCTATTGATGTTGTTGGCAATCATTTCCCCCACATTCACATTCTCTCCCTTCATGATGCTGTATATGAGCACAGCCCTTTCTAGAGTCACCTCTGAAGTGTTGGATGTAGGATTGAGAGACCTTCTCACAAAGTCTAGCCACCCTCTAGCTTGGGGGCTCAAATCTCTTCTCCTCAGCTGGTTGGGTCTTCAATCTTTGTCATTAATACATTGCACATTCAGCACGTATATTTCATTGAGGATTTCATCAAATCCTGAGTCTTGTTGCTTTATCCTCTCTTCATAGCTCCGGGTGGAGCTTGTTTTCTTCATCATTAACATCCTATCTATGTTGGAGGGGCTATAGTCAATGGCCTTCCCCTTAGCATAGATAAGATAACCATAAGGTTGCCCAAGTTGGGGTACTGCATTGGCATAAAATTCTCTAACCAAGCTTTCCACCACTTTCCTTGGTGGGTTACACAAGAGTGCCCATCCTCTGTTGTTGATTTCCCTGTTGATCTCAGGGTGCTCATTCCTCCCAAGTTGGAAGCCAACCTCTAGAATGATTTTCCTCTCACTCACCCAACCATAAAATTGGTTTTGGTTGAATGATGAGAGGAACTTGTGTTCGTTGAAGCTTGAAGATCCGGAGGTTGGTTCCTTGGTCTTCCTCTTCTTTGATGATGAGGCTCTTGGTGGTGCCATTGGGTTGAGAAAAGGGAGTTAAAAGGTTGAAGAATATTGCAAGAGACAGTTTTGCTTCAACACCAAACTTAGGACTTGATTGTCCCAATCAAGAAAAGGAAAAGAAAGGTAAAAAAAAGAGAAGGGAGAGTGTGGAGGTTCTTTTTCATGTATGAGGTTGGGGTTCAAAGTGTGAAGAGAGGTGGGAAAGTAAGTGGCTTTTATAGAGGTGGGAAGTGTAGTCTGGAGGGTGGGAAGTGAAAGCAATTTAATGTTTTCCCACTTGGGGAGTGGCGCCTAATGTGGGAAGAAGCGCCAATCCTTATCCCTCTTTGCTCCCTGCATGTGTTGAGTTCCAAAGTGCAAGTACACTTTGACTCCTTGCTTAATGAGCTATCAATCATGTGGGCCCCATTCTCTCTCCTGAAAATAAAGTCCGAAAACCCCATCGGTAATGACAAAAGAAATCCTTCACATTCTCTATATTATGAATCCTTTAAATTGCAATTGATGAGTGTCCCTTGGGACACCAAACTTAATCTCATTGTATCTAATAAATTGGTTCATCATTAGATTTTAATATGTTCATAAGGGTTAAATAGTTTCAATCCTTTCACATTCCTTCCCTTCTAATTCCTTCCGAATACATTAAAACCAACTTTTATGCACCCACCAATTTATTAAATACTTTCAAACTTGAATCATGTTAGGCTTGCTATGTGATTTTCATATGGTGGTAGCCACACCAAACTTAATCTCTGGACTTACTCTCAAAATTAATTCTTTCAATTGGTTGTAAGCCTAAGTTAAGTGGGTCAATGGCCACACCAAACTTAGCTCTTTGGCTAGTCATTTGGCCTAATCACTCATCATTAGTAAGTGTATCTAGCAAATTGCACTTTCAGAGAAAAAGAAAACAACTTGGAGATTCACTAACTATCAAACAATTAAAAATTGATATTTAAACTACCTAATCTACCACTTACAACTACTTCTAGAGAGCAAAAAACTCAAAAGGATTAAACTGGAACTTTAAACTACCTAATCAACAATCTTAAGCTACTTCTAGAAAGCAAGAAATCAAAAGGATATGGGTGTTGGGGTGCCTCCCAACCAGCACTTCTTTAGCGTCACTAGCTTGATGTTCCTTCCTTCTTAGTTAAGGTTGTAGCTCACTCTCTGCTCCTCTAAAGAGTCTCCCAAGTAATGCTTGAGTCTATGGCCATTTACAGTGAAAGTTCTCTATGTTTTGTCCTCCACGAGCTCTACATGTCCATAGGGAGACACCTTGATGATGGTGAAGGGTCCAGACCATCCAGACTTAAGCTTCCCTGGGAAGAACTTGAGCCTTGAATTGTATAGCAGCACTTTCTGACCTTCTGTGAACTCTCTCCTTGCTATCTTTTGATCATGCCACCTCTTTGTGTTTTCCTTGTAAATCTTGGCATTCTCATAAGCTTGATTTCTGAATTCCTCCAGCTCATTGAGTTGCATTAACCTTCTTTCTCCAGCAGTTTGATCATCAAAATTCAACATTCTTAGAGCCCAGAATGCTCTATGTTCCAGCTCAACTGGTAAGTGACAAGCCTTTCCAAACACCAATTGGTATGGAGACATCCCAATAGGTGTTTTAAAAGCTGTCCTATAGGCCCATAATGCATCGTCCAGCTTCTTAAACCAATCCTTTCTTGAGCTTCCAATAGTTTTTTCAAGGATTCTTTTGAGCTCCCTGTTTGAAATCTCAGCTTGCTCGTTGGTCTGTGGATGATATGGAGTTGCCACTTTGTGCTTAACTCTATATTTAAGGAGGAGTGCTTCAACTTGCTTATTGCAGAAGTGTGTTCCTCCATCACTAATAAGGGCTATAGGAACTCCAAATCGGCTGAAGATATTTTTTCTCAAGAATTCATTACAACCTTGTTATCATTGGTTGCTATGGCTACGGCTTCTACCCACTTTGACACATAATCTACAGCCACCAATATATAGTTGTTTGAGTATGAAGAGGGGAATGGCCCCATGAAATCAATTCCCCACACATCGAACAACTCCAATTCCATTATAAACTTCTGTGGCATTGATAAACCACTATTTTATGATTTATATTGTGTTTAATTGTGTGGTTTTACCATGATTCTTACCCACTTATTCATTAAATTAGCATGCATTTAGATTTCCTTCCTGAATTTATTACATGTTTGAAAACTGCTTCATAGAGACTTTAATTATTTATTTTTAATTCTCCTTTATTCCATTCGATGTCGTGATCTGTGTGTTGAGTGTTTCAGACTTTATAGGGCATAAATGAGTTGGAGATTGGAAAGGAAGCTAGCAAATATTGAAGGAACACAAGAATTTGAGGAGATAACCAGCGAGAAGTGACGCGGTCGCATGGCTCACATGACCGCGCGAAGGAGAGCAAATCGCAGTGACGCGGCCGCATGGCTCACGCGGCCGCGCGGATTAGAAAAGCTCTGGCGACGCGGTAGATTGGACGACGCGAACGCGTGGCGAGGAAAAGCGCGAATGACGCGTCGCATGGATGACGCGATCGCGTGACATGTGCGATCTGCACAATCTGCAGAATTCGTTGGGGGCGATTTTGGACCCTATTTCGACCCAGTTTTTGGCCCGGAACAGCAGACTAGAGTCAGAGAACATGCAGAAATAAATAACACATTCATTCAGAGACAGTTTCAGATCTAGTTTTACTCTCTTAGGTTTTTCTCTCTAGGTTTTAGAATTTTAATTTTCAATTGGTCTTAGCATTGGAACATTGAGAATAGTTATTTCCTCATCAAGACTTCGTCATTCAAGTTTGTTTTCTCAACTTGGTTCTATTCTTCCATGTTCTTTGTTTTGTTCAATTTTGCTATTTGAATACTTTTATGATTAATTAATGCAAGGATTATTTCTTTTTAATTCAATTTCAATTCCAATAATCATGTCTTCTTTTAATTCCCTTTCATATGCTATGAATTTATTATTTACAATGTGTGAGTAGTTTCTTTACTTGATGGGGAGTTGATTAAAAGGAACTCTTGAGTTAGAAGGATTGAAGGAAAAATTTGTAATTGGGTTAATTGTTAGATTGTTATCCTGTCACCAACGCCAATCCCTTTGAACTAAGTGGGTTACAACTTGTGAACAAATCTGGCATTCCAACTTGTTTGACTTTCCCTTACCTAGTAAAGGATAACCAAACAGAACAACCATTAATTATAAATTAATCTTACAATCACTCCATCAATAGTAGAAATTCCAACCAATCAACTCCCAGTCAAGGCTTTTATTCATATTATTTAAATTTCCTCAATTTACATCCCAATTTACTTAGCTCAACTTCTTGGAACATCTGATTAATAAGATAGCACACTTTTCTGCAACTCGTTGGGAGACGGCCTGGGACTTAAAACTCCCAGTAATTCTTAATTGAAATTCTCTGTGACATACTTTTAAATTGATAGGCAGATTTTCAGTGAGTTAAGAACTATACTTGCAACGTAACCATTTTAATAATTTTTAATTCACCAGCTTCTGCGTCTCATCAATTTTTGGCACCGTTGCCGGGGAGTTGCAATAGAGTGCTAATTTTATTAATTAGAATTTATTTATTTACATTTTATTTTATTTTGCTACTATGAGCTGCATGTTTCTTCCGTCAAATGACGCGTTCACTTCCTGATTCGCGCTTGCTAATATTCGATCCTTAAATTGAAAGGACAATTTCACGAATAAGGCGAGAACAGCGTCGGTTAGCCCGCTCTGAGGGCGGATCTAAAAGCGAATCTGAGGAAGAAACCAGCCCCCGTTCTACTGATTCGGTTGTTTTACGTACAGAAAACATGGCAGCTAGGAGAGTTACCATCCAGGAGGAAGGAGCCCCTGATTTTACAATGCAAACGTTTCAAGCGCATCACCCAGCGATGGCTACAGATTTTGAAATAAAGCCCGCACTGCTAAATTTGATGCCCAAGTTTCATGGCCTACCTGCTCATGAGCCTATCAAGCACTTGAGAGATTTCCAGGCAGCCTGTTCTACTGTCAGGCGTGATGGCACTGATGAAACTTCAATTTTGCTGAAAGCTTTTCCGTTTTCTCTTGAGGGAAAGGCAAGAGAGTGGTACTACACTCAACCTCTAGCAAATGTATCCAACTGGGATACACTCAGAAATGAGTTTCTGGAGAAATTCTTTCCATCTGAAGTTACTGATAAGCTAAGGAATGATATCTCCACAATTGTTCAAGATGACAATGAGACTCTCTTTGAATACTGGGAGCGCTTCAATAATCTTCTGGAAGCATGCCCCCACCACATGATTGACAAGATCTTGCTATTCAGCAATGGTTTATGAAGAAGTACAAGACCACTTATGAAGCTTGGCAATTGATCAATGATTTAGCTGAATCCACTAGGAACCACAGACAAAAGCAAGGCCGTTCAAAAGCTGTTGCAGAAGTATCTTCTAGTAGAGAGACTGCTGCTCTAACTCAAAGCATCTGTGAAATGACCAACTTGCTGAAGCAAATACAGTTGAATCAACAAGCTCAGCAAGCTCAACCTCCACCACAGCAAAACCAACAACTAGTCCCACAAAGAATTTGCAGAATCTGTGCTGATTATAGCCATTACACTGATGAATGCTCGCAGCTCCAATAAGAAGACAACATGGTGGCATCCACTCACAACTTCTTTGACCGCCCCAACCAAGGGTACAATCAAAGTTGAAATAATAACCATGGATGGCAGGACAATTCAAATCAGAATTGGAGGGACAACAATAACAAAGGAGGCAGAGATAATCAGGGAAATCAGAGGTGGAACAATAACAATAATAGGCAACAAAATCAACCTTACAGAGCACCTCACCTGAGGCTGAACCAAGGACCACAGAACAATCAGCAGCAAACCTCTCAATTTACCCATCCTTCTTTACCTTCTACTGAAGACCTACTGCAATCTTTTGAGAAAAGACAACAGACCATGGAAAGTAACATCATGAATAGTATTAATGCCAGTCTGAATGGTTTCACCTCTACTATGCAAGCTTTTATGACACAGATTTGATCAGCACAAAATTCCAGTAACCAACCTTCAAGCACCACTGGAATCCCCTCTCAACCATTACCCAATCCAAAGGGAGGCATTAATGCTATCACCCTGAGGTCCGGAACCACACTGCAGGAGAGGCATCAGGAGGAACCAAGCTCACCAGAATGCGCCTCAGCTGAAGAGGTGGTAGAAATCGAAGATGTTGAAGAGGAAGAGGATATGCAGGACGTAGCTGAAGAAGAGATAGCTCAACCACAGGAGGAAGCACCAAAAAGCGCAGGCACCACAGAAAACCCCACTCCCATTCCATTTCCTCAACTTGCAAGGAAGCCTAGGAAGCAGCTGGACTCCGATCCTAAAATGGTAGAGATATTCAAAAAGGTTGAGGTAACTGTTCCCCTTTTTGATGTTATTCAGCAGGTACCTAAATATGCAAAGTTTCTAAAAGACTTATGTATCCATAAAGACAAAATGAATGAATTAGAAACTATTCCTTTAGGTAGTTCTATATCTGCTTTAATGGGAGGATTACCAGAAAAATGTAGTGATCCAGGTCCTTGCATAGTTAGTTGTACTATTGGTGGTGTAGTAATTTATAATTGCATGTGCGATTTAGGAGCATGTGTCATTATAATGCCTTTGTCTATATATGATGTCTTAAGGCTCCCTCCCTTAAAAAGGTCGGCATCTCGTTTTGTGTTAGCAGATAAAAGCATTATTACAGTGGCTGGAGTTACTGAAGATGTTTTGGTGAACATTAAAGGGCTCAAATTTCCCACTGATTTTTATATCTTGGAGATGCCCCACAATGATTCAGATAAGCCATCATCAATCCTACTTGGAAGACCATTCTTGAAGACATCAAAATTCAAATTGGATGCTTTTTCAGGAACATACTCCTTTGAAATAGATGGCCGCATAGTAATCTTCAATCTGAATGGAGTCATTGACAACCCCCCAGAAGATCGTTCTATCTTCCAGTGTGATGTCATAGACGAAAGTGTGGCTGAAATTCAAGAGGAAGAGTTTGAAGAGAGGCACACTGGACAAGGTCCCAGTATGGGGACCCTCTTAACTGACAGTGAGGGCACTTCGCCATTTTCACAAGCTCCAGATAATCCAGAGCCTGCCCATGATCAAAAGTTAGAATTGAAACCTCTCCCTCCACATCTCAAATATGCTTATCTTGAGGATGAGCAGAAGCTTCCGGTTATTATTGCAAGAGAACTGACTTCTCAACAAGAGGAGCAGTTACTTGATGTACTGAGGAAGCATAAGAAGGCAATTGGGTGGAGTTTGGCAGACATAGTGGGAATCAACCCTCAAGTATGTGAGCACAGAATATTTCTAGAAGAGGGAGCAAGACCTGTCCGTCAACCCCAAAGAAGATTGAATCCCACCATCTTGGAAGTTGTCAAAAAGGAAGTGACCAGACTATTAGAAGCAGGTATCATATATCCCATTTTCAGACAGTGAATGGGTAAGCCCAGTACAAGTGGTGCCCAAGAAATCTGGAGTCACTACAGTGAAGAGTGAGCATGGAGAGCTCATAGCAACTAGAGTTCAGAATGCTTGGAGAGTCTGCATTGATTACAGGCGTCTCAACCAAGCTACCCGTTTCTACCGGAGATTTATTAAGGACTTTAGTAAGGTGGCACTTCCCTTATCCAGAATACTGCAGAAGGATATCGAGTTCGAGTTCAGTGAGGATTGCAAACAAGCATTTGATAAGCTGAAGACTGCTCTAACGCAAGCCCCAATTGTGAGAGGACCAGACTGGAGCCAGCCGTTTAAAATCATGTGCGATGCTTCCAACCATGCAGTAGGAGTAGCGCTGGCTCAGTGTGAAGGTAAGGATCCTTTTGTTATTGCCTATGCGTCTAAGACTTTAAACACTGCCCAGTCCAATTATACTACTACTGAGAAAGAGCTTCTTGCTATTGTTTTTGCTCTGGATAAATTCCGAGCTTATTTACTTGGTACTAGAGTAGTAGTGTATTCGGACCATGCAGCTCTAAAGTATCTATTAGCTAAAAAGGAATCCAAACCAAAACTTATACGTTGGATACTGCTGTTACAAGAATTTGATTTAGAAATAAAGGATAGGAGTGGTAATCAAAATTTAGTAGCAGACTAGTTGAGTCGCCTTGAACATATTAAGGATGACTCTACTCCTATAGATGATAATTTTCCTTTTGATAACCTGCAAGTAGTATCTGAGGTAACCCCTTGGTATGCACCTGTTGCTAATTATCTAGTTAGCCGCACATTTCCTCCAAATTTCTCTAAACATCAAAGAGACAAGCTGAAAAGCGAGTCTAAATATTATATATGGGATGACCCATATTTATGGAGATGTGGCGCTGACCAGATAATTAGACGTTGTGTGCCTCAATTAGAATTCCAGTCCATTTTAGAGGCCTGTCACTCATCTGAAAATGGAGGACATTTTGGCCCTCAAAGAACAGCTAGAAAGATCTTAGACTGCGGATTCTGGTGGCCTACTCTTTTTAGAGACGTTGCTGAGTTTTGTAAATCCTGCCCCCTCCATGCCAGAAATTTGGTAATATATCCAGGAGGGATGAGATGCCTCAACAATATATGCTCTTCTGTGAAATTTTTTATGTTTGGGGCATTGACTTCATGGGTCCATTTCCAAATTTTAATGGATATTTTTATATATTGTTAGTTGTGGATTATGTTTCCAAATGGGTGGAAGCAATTTCTTCCCGCACTGATGATGCTAACACTGTTGTTTCTTTTGTAAGAAACCATATTATATGTCGCTTTGGATCACCACGAGCGATCGTGAGCGATCAAGGCACCCATTTTTGTAACAGGAGACTAACAGGGTTGATGAAGAAGCATGGGATAATCCATAAAGTTGCAACCGCTTACCATCCCCAAACTGATGGGCAAGCTGAGGTGTCGAACAGAGAAATTAAGCGTATCTTGCAAAAGATAGTAAAGCCTCATAGAAAAGACTGGAGCACCAGGCTACAAGATGCACTGTGGGCATATAGAACAGCATACAATACACCCATTGGGATGAGTCCCTTCCGCTTGGTTTATGGAAAAGCTTGTCATCTCCCAGTTGAAATAGAACACAGAGCCTTCTGGGCAGTTAAGGAGTGCAACATGGGAATTGAGAAAGCCGGAGCTGAAAGGAAGTTGCAACTGCAGGAACTGGAGAACCTTCGCCTGGAAGCTTATGAGAACTCCAGAATATACAAGGAAAAGATGAAAGCTGTGCATGATCAAAACATCAAGAAGAGAGAGTTCCAACCTGGAGATTTTGTTTTAATAACTCTTCTCTTTATTAGTGCTTTCGTGCTCTTTCATTTACATGTCTTTATATTTCCAAAAAAAAAAAAGAAGGGTTTTTTCGCCGCGCGACGCGATCGCATCACCGATGCGTCCGCGTCGCAAAGAGGGTGGAGAAAACAAATAAATGAACAGAGAGTCCGGCTGGAGTCCGGCTGGAGGCGTGCCAATGGCACAAATTGACCCACGCGACCGCGTCACTGATGCGTTCGCGTCGCATGGAAATCGTGGCCACCCACGCGACCGCGTGCCCCACGCGGCCGCGTGCCCTGAGTTTTCGACGTAAAAGAGTGCACAGTAACATTCTGTGCGAGAGTGATGTTGGATTGGTGCTGGAAGCACAAATCCTTGTCACGCGACCGCGTCACCGACGCGGCCGCGTCACCCATTTTATAACGCACACTCATGCAATCGTGTGACCCACGCGATCGCGTCACCCAATTTTGGCAATTAAAATAAATCGAACAGAGAGTTGTGCTGGAGCGAGGCTGCACTTGCGCCAGCAACGTAACATGGGTAACGCGACCGCGTGACCGACGCGATCGCGTCCCCTTACCTAACGCGCACCCACGCGAATGCGTGTCCCACGCGGCCGCATCGCATGCGCCGCACAGCTCAACCTAAATTGCCAGATTATCTTATCTTTCTCTCTTCTAAATCCTAACTTTCCTTTTCCCTCCTTCTTTCTCCCTTTCCCCTTCCTCTTTCTATCTCACTTTTTACTCTCTATCTCTCTCACCACCATTAACAAGGTTTTACCTTCTTCTTCCTTCTTCTCTTTTTCTATCATTCTTATTATATTATGTATATATATTATTATTTTCTTTTTCTTTTCTTTTTCTTTTCAAATTTTTATTTTTCTTCTTCTTCTTTTCTTTCCTTTACATGGTGTTAGAAACCTTTTGAGTCATCACCCCTCATTATATGCTTGTGGATTATTGCAAATTGTTTGACAATTATTTTTCTTCCATTTAAGGGATTGCTTGCATGTTCATCTTCATATTTTCTATACCCTATTCACCATGCATGCTATGTGTTCGTGAAAAAGCTCATGTGGCATTATGCACTTCTCTATGTTACTATACTATTCAATGCTTGCTTTTCACAACTTTCCCTTATTATTTTATTAATTGAATTCAATTGTCAATACAAACGTGATGGTTTGTTACGAAGTAATGCTTGGTCTATGCTACTCATGCCCTTTGCCAGCATGCCAATAAACACCTTGCATTCACTTGTTTTTATTTGCACTAGCTATTTTCCATTGATGGCTTTTCATATGTACTCGAGAGCATGTGTTAATGTCATCTACATTTTTCTGTGCATCATTCACCCTCTTTTCTGTTTCCTTCCTTGCTGTATATCTCTTTAAATTTAATTTTCTTTCTCTTCCCTTCTTTCAGAATGGCCACCAAGAAAGGAAAGGAGAAAGCAACTTCCAAACCACCAGCAAGAAGAGGAACTAAAAGAGCATTAGTGGCAGAGCCTTCTTCCACCGCAGTCAGGCCCTCAACAAAACGAGTCAAGAGGATAATAAAGGTTGACGAAAAGGAGAAAGCCTTTCCAGCAAAGGACGCTGCGCGATTTTCCAATCGCTACTGTGAGCAGATGTTCCCTATCCTGGCAGAAAGAAACTATAACAATGAATACCTTCTTATCCTCCCGTCCAATATTGCCACCTTTGTTGAGCCACAAATTGAGCGAAGACAATGGGGTTTCCTACGGAGACAGCCAAGGCAGGCCAATCTTTCTTGGGTAGGTGAGTTCTACTCCAACTTCTACATACCGACCCTGCAGTCTGTTTATGTCCGGCAGAAGCAAGTCCCCATCACAGAAGAGGCCATTCAGCAAGCTCTGAGTCTTCCCCCAGTTAGATTTTCTTTCCTTTATAGAATAGAATAAATTGCATAGGTTAGGATAGTTGCATGCATGTTCTACTTAATTGAAAAGACAATAAGTTTCTTTTAAAAATCTATCTTTGGAACAAAATTTCACTAATTTTTCAAAAAAAATTCTTATGATAAATTTTCTTCAGTTGTATTTGGAACATGATATTTGAGTTAAAGAACACACAACCTGTGAAAGATTTGAGCCTTTATGAATGGTTACATTATTTAACCATAATTATTTCATTCTTGTGTATTTACTTCTCTATGATTGTAATCTATATTTTATTTTATCTTATATGTCCAATAGTTATTATATTTGCATGCTTGCACATGATTGAGGCCATTATTTGTTTAAACTCACTCATCCATGTTAAGCCTACCCTTTTCAATTACCTTTGTTAATCACTTTGAGCCTTTAATTCCCATTTGTTCGATATTTTACCACATTACTATTCTTAAGCCGAAAAACAATTGTGTATCCCAAATTGAATCTTTGGTTAGCTTAAGATAGAATTGTGTGTGCTAGTTAAGTATGGGAAATTGTGGGAACAAAAGTTGTTAAGGGAATGTGTCATAAAAATTTAAGGGGAATTTGGATACCTACTCATGTGAAACTATAAGAATTAAAAATCTATGTGCATTGACAAGCTTTATTTAAAAAAAAATCAAAATCAATAAATAAGGGGACAAAATTACTCCAATGTTGAATTCAGAATTCGAAGTTCAATGCACATATGATAGAACCGAAAATATAAGTTGATACATGAGTATGGATTGAAAAAGGGAATTCTGGGTAACTAGGTATGAACTTTAAAGATGACATTAAGTGTATACAAGTTATGTTAGAGCTTGGGTTAATTAAAGATTCAATTTATTAGCTCACTTGACCAAATATACACCCCTGCCTATACCTTAGCCCCATTACAACCTTGAAAAGACCTCATGACACTACAACATTTTTAGTCTAAGGTAACCCTTATTCGAAGCAACATTTAACAAAAGTTGCCTTAGATAGACAAAGACAACATTTTTGACGAGTTGCCTTTGAGTAAAACAAAGATAACAGAATTTTTGACCACCGATAAAAATAGTTGCCTTTGATCTCTAAAACAACATTTACAAAATGTTGCAATATAAAAAATTTAAGACAACATTTTAAAATAAAATTATAACATTTTATAAGAGTTGTCAAATAAATTAAACAAATAACCTTTATAAAAAATTACCTAAAATTATTTATAGTTAAAAATTAAAAAAAAAACTTGTAATCATATTTCCACAAATTATTTTCCCAATTAAATAACTTAAAAAACAAAAGGAACAAACAAATTTGTTCATCAGCTCATCATCTAAATAGAGAAAATACCCTGTGCCCTAACATGACCAAGCTAAGCCTTCCACGGACGAACAACCTAGCCAGTAACCCACCATGCACGAACCCTTTCTCCTTTCTCCACTGTCAGCTCCAATAATCGACGAGGCTAACGGCAACAGCAGCTCGACACACGGTGCTCTCCTCCACGGTGATGGCGTGGTGCTCTTCTCCACGCAGGCTTCTCCACAGCGACGACGCGGTGCACTCCTCTTTCTGCGCCGAACCACCACCGGCGAGAAACCCTTCTTCCTTCTCTTCTCCTTCTTCCTCTTCTTCTCTTTTCTCGCATCCTCCTCTTCGCGAACCAGAGATACAGAACCATAGCAACCTCTGTTTCGCTGGCGAGCTTTGACACAACACGGCGAACACCCCTCAGCTGCAACCTCCTCACCCCTGCCTTCTTGTTACTCTGTTCTTCACTTTCCAGGTTTTTGAAAAAATCCATTTTGCTGTTCTCTGATTTAATTTATTACATTTTAGTTAGATTTTAATTTTTACTTAGTAATTTTATTTAGTCAAACTAGTTTTTGCTGATTAGGTTAATTTAGATTAAAATTAGGATTCTCTTATCAGCATTCATCTTAGTTCATAGGTAATTAAGCATGCTATTATGTTTCTTAGGTCTGGAATTTCAATTTGTTTGGACCGGCTTGATTGATTTTCTGTTGAATTTCAAGTTCTCCATGGCTTGTCCACTAAGGTGCGCTTCTGGACGATGGTTGTTACTGATTCCACAATCTCTGGTTCTCCACGCTGATTCTGGTATTTTCCCTTTGATTTCTTCATTTTCAATGTAAATTACAGAATGATTAATTTCCGTAATTCGCTGAGTTAATTAGTTCATAGAGAATCGATTATTGTTTTTTGTTTGTTTGTTCTATTGACCACTTTGATTGAGTTAACTAGTTCATAGAGAATAATGTAAATTTTACTCTCTTTGTTGGACACACAGTGGTTCTTGCTTTCACTGGGTAAGGTTACCCAATTTGCAATCTTGCAGTGATAATTTAGACCCAAATAGTGTGCTTGAAAATTCTTTAAATGCTACGAAGAAGCAAATCTCGGAACTGTACATGGAGCTACATAATATTGAAACAACCTTATCAAATGAAAGAGAAGAACATAATGATGTCAAGAAACGTACTGCAATGCTCAACGAAAAGGTTATTTTCAGTAAGTTGAAGTCTTCTAAATACAGGTTTGTTCATGTTATCTCATAAGTGATTGTGAATACCCAAAGATTTTGGTTTCACATTTTTGGATTTTAAGTAACCTAGTGCTCATCAGATGCATTACTAGTTGAAATATCAACAACAATTATACAGAACTCCAAATTTAGTTACATGACACATGAATTAGGACTAATAGATGTTTAACTTCTCAAACTCGTTGAGAGATTGAAAAGTTTGCCTCATTGCTATATATTTTTGTCTATTCTTTCTTTAGCTTGTTTTTCTCCTATTTTTTGTAAAAAAAAATAGAAATAAAATTAAAATCTGTATAATTATTCTCAAAGTACTCTCTTTAATTATATTATGTGCCATGTGCTGTATTTTATTTCCTTTTCCCGACCTTAAGCTCTTGCTTTTATTGTGCTCCACTTAATATAGGAGGCTGCTCTTGAAGCAATGAAGAAAGAGCTTCTAGCAAGGCCAATAGAAAAAATGGTAGATGACTTGCGTAAGAAAGTGAAGATTTTGCAAGTAAATTTATTTTTCTCTGGTTTTGTTAATGTGAATTTTGGTGACCTTTCTGTTTTAGGTGTCATTGTCTATCAATCTATCTATTTAACCTTTTGTTAGCTACATGCAGGTTCTGGGATATAATTCAATTGAGGCTGAAGACTGGGAAGTGGCTACAAGTGTGGAGGAAATGAACAGGATGGAGTCTCTTCTGCTTGATAAGAAGTTAAGAACTGTAAAACAAATGGAGCATGAGCTGACACAGTTGAAGGTATGAATGGTTTATTTTGCAATGGGACATACAATTGTGCCCCTACCTTTACCCTCCAAAACAAAAAGATAATTTGCAAAAGAAAAAGAAGAGGAGAAAAAAAAGAAAAATCATAATACATTTAGCCATTTATATAATATACCTTCCATTAAGCAAGGCTTATTAGAAAAAGCCCGTGGTTCCTACACACATTGTCCATGTTGTGACATTAACAATAATTTTTTGCATATTAGACTGTTCTTAAAGATAATTTGGAAGTGTTACTACTGGCTATTTTGAAGTTTCTGTTATCTTGATTACTTTATTGTTTTTAGGTCACTTTCTGAGAAAACATCCATACTGAAAATAGCAGAACAGAAGGTAATAGAGAACTAACAGCAATGATTAATGAGCAACAGAAGTTGAAAGATGATATATTAAAGGTTTGGAACAAGTACCACAAAAACCACTATTAGTATATTCTTCTGTATAGACAATTAACCCCTCTCATTTCCTTATTTATTTTACCTTTATTCATTTACAAGTTATGATGAAATTCTCTTCTCTTTAATTTCTTCAATATATCTAGTTACTTGTTATTAACTTTTGTACAGGGCTATAGTTCCAATTCCAAAGATCACAAACGCAACTTCCTTACTGACTGGGATCTTTCAGAAGCTGGCAGTGGTGAGACATCTGAGGAGGTAGGCTTATTATTAATAATCTATGGAATTATTTCTTTTTTTTTTACATGTCCAACATCATTTCATATAAATTTTAAATATTAGATGATATAATATTGACTATATGTATCGTTAACTTTTAATAGGAAATAAGATAGTTGAAGGAGAAGATTGGGGTATTAACTGTGGAACTGGAAAAGTGCAAAGCCGACGATGTCAAATTATACGGGAAGATTTGCGATGTCCAAGATTATAATCTTGAGAAAAATATGTATTTTTTTTATTTATATTTATTATTTACTTGACTTGGTAACTCAGCAAGTATGTATATCCGAAAGTTATTTAATTGACACTTAAAACATCTTTCTATATATATAATCTATATTAGCTTATTCTCTTTCTGTATCAATTAAATTGAGTTTAAATATTTAAATGTTATTAGTGTGTTATATATCTTTCAAATGTCATAAATTTAAGAAAAGCAAAAAAAACTTTAAATATAAAAAAGAACAATCTAAAACTCAATAAGGTATTGTTTTAGGTATTAGAAAAAGATAACTTCAAATAAATTTAGCTAAGTGTTGCTTTTGGTATATGAAAAAATAACCAGAAAAACTTATACAAGTGTTGCTTTTGGTATATGAAAGGCAACTTAAAAAAATTTAAACAAGTGTTGCTTTATGTATTAGAAAATACAACTCATAAAAGGTGTTGCAATAAAGTATTTATTAATGCGTTGCGTTTGGGTTCTCTAAGGCAACCCTTATATGAAGTTGTTTTTTTTAGTAGAAAAGGCAACGTTTTTTAAAGGTTGCCACGAAAAGGGTTCCCTTTGATGCAAAAAAGCATTGCCTTAGACCAAAGTTAACGGCCGTATAGCCAACCCCCTAAAAAGCGTTGCGTTTTGTCGAAAAGTGTTGCCTTTGATCAAAGGCATCGCTTTTTCTAATTATAGTCAACGTTTTTGAAGGGTTGCCTCAGCCCAAATTTGTTGTAGTGTGATGTTTGCATTGGTATATTAACTATTGTTGATTGGTTAGGAGAAGAACAAAAGTTAGAAAGCATGATTAGAGAAGGATAGAGTGATCACCCTATACACTAGAGATCAGAGCGTACATACATTATCAGCGAGGGTTCAATGCTTGAATTTTCATGTTCCCTGCTTTCACGAGCTATCTTCTTGCACTTTTATCTGTTTTATTGTGTAATGATAAAATTAGTGGAATTTGATTTGTAATTGTTTTGAAGAGCTTATTTACTTTTAATTAAGTGGACAAGAATCATATAGTTGTATTTGTTTATATATATATGTAGGTTTGCATTGCATTTCATGAGTTTCTACATGTTCATACTTATTTCCTTATCTCCTTTAATTAAGCATGAGGACATGCTAATGTTTAAGTGTGGGGAGGTTGATAAACCACTATTTTATTATTTATATTGTGTTTAATTGCGTGGTTTTACGATGATCCTTACCCACTTATTCATTAAATTAGCATGCATTTAGATTTCCTTTTTGAATTTATTACATGTTTGAAAACTGCTTCCTAGAGACTTTAATTATTTATTTTTAATTCTCTTTTATTCCATTCGATGCCGTGATCTGTGTGTTGAGTGTTTCAGACTTTACAGGGCATAAATGAGTTGGAGATTGGAAAGGAAGCTAGCAAATATGGAAGGAACACAAGAATTTGAGGAGATAACCAGCGAGAAGTGACGCGGTCGCATGGCTCACGCGACTGCGCGAAGGAGAGCAAATCGCAGTGACGCAGCCGCATGGCTCACGCGGCCGCATGGCTCACGCGGCGACGCAATAGCGTGGACAACGCGAACGCGTGGCGAGGAAAAGCGCGAATGACGCGTCCGCATAGATGACGCGATCGCGTGACATGTGCGATCTGCACAATCTGCAGAATTCGTTGGGGGCGATTTTGGACCCTATTTCGACCCAGTTTTCGGCCCGGAACAGCAGACTAGAGTCAGAGAACATGCAGAAACAAATAACACATTCATTCAGAGACAGTTTTAGATCTAGTTTTACTCTCTTAGGTTTTTCTCTCTAGGTTTTAGAATTTTAATTTTCAATTGGTCTTAGCATTGGAACATTGAGAAGAGTTATTTCCTCATCAAGACTTCGTCATTCTAGTTCGTTTTCTCAACTTGGTTCTATTCTTCCATGTTCTTTGTTTTGTTCAATTTTGCTATTTGAATACTTTTATGATTAATTAATGCAAGGATTATTTCTTTTTAATTTAATTTCAATTCCAATAATCATGTCTTCTTTTAATTCCCTTTCATATGCTATGAATTTATTATTTACAATGTGTGATTAGTTTCTTTACTTGATGGGGAGTTGATTAAAAGGAACTCTTGAGTTGGAAGGATTGAAGGAAAAATTTGTAATTGGGTTAATTGTTATATTGTTATCCTGTCACCAACGCCAATCCCTTTGAACTAAGTGGGTTGCAACTTGTGAACAGATCTGGCATTCCAACTTGTTTGACTTTCCCTTACCTAGTAAAGGATAACCAAACAGAACAACCATTAATTATAAATTAATCTTACAATCACTCCATCAATAGTAGAAATTCCAACCAATCAACTCCCAGTTAAGGCTTTTATTCATATTATTTAAATTTCTTCAATTTACATTCCAATTTACTTAGCTCAACATATCATTTTTCTTGGGTAGACTTCCAGCTCTTTGGCACTCATTGTATCTTGTTACCAAATCCCTTGCATCTTTGAATATTGTTGACCAATAGTACCCACATTGTAGCACCTTGGCTGCAGTTCTTTTCCCACTAAAATGGCCTCCATATGCCGATCCATGATATTGCCAGAGTACTTCTTGCCCTTCCTCATGGGAAATACACCTTCTCAAGATCCCATCAGCACACTTTTTGAACAGATAGGGCTCATCCCAAATGTAGTGTTTAGCATCTTTGAGTAGCTTTCTCCTCATGTGTTTGTTGATGTTAGTTGGTAGTTCTCCAATAGCCTTGAAATTGGCTATGTCTGCGAACCAAGGAGCTTCTTGGATCATCATCAACTGCTCATCAGGGAAGCTTTCATTTACTGCAAGTTGGTGTGCTTCATCTTCTTTTTATGGGATCCTTGATAGGTGGTCAGCCACTTTGTTCTCTGTTCCACTCCTATCTTTAATTTCAATGTCAAACTCTTGGAGTAGTAGGATCCACCTTATTAGTCTGGGCTTGGACTCTTGTTTGGTAAGCAAATATTTGAGTGCTGCATGATCAGTGAATACAATTACTTTAGAACCAATAAGATATGATCTAAACTTATCAAATGCAAAGACTGTGGCAAGTAGTTCCTTCTCTGTAGTGGTATTCCTCTGATTCTCATTAAGGACTTTGCTGGCATAATAAATAACATGCACCAATTTGTCCCTCCTCTGTCCTAAAACAGCACCAACAGCAAAGTCAGATGCATCACACATCAACTCAAAGGGTAGATCCCAGCAGGGTGGTGCTATAATAGGTACAGAGGAAAGTTTGTTCTTAAGTTCTTCAAACGCTAGCATGCTTTCCTTATCAAAAACAAAAGGTACATTAGAGACAAGTAGGTTGCTTAGAGGTTTGGCAACCTTTGAGAAATCTCTAATGAACCTCCTATAGAAGCCAGCATGTCCTAGAAAACTTCTAACTGGCTTGACATTGCAAGGTGTGGGTAACTTTTCAATCACCTCCACCTTGACTTTGTCCACCTCTATGCCTCTTTTTGAGATCTTGTGGCCAAGAAGCACCCCATCTGTGACCATAAAGTGGCACTTTTCCCAATTCAAAACGAGGTTGGTTTCTTAGCATCTCTTTAGCACCAAGGCTAAGTGGTGCAAGCAGTTAGAATATGAATCACCAAACACAGAGAAGTCATCCATAAACACTTCAATAAATATTTCAATCATGTCTGAAAATATGGAGAGCATGCACCTTTGGAATGTTGCAGGTGCGTTGCACAATCCAAAGGGCATTCTCCTATAAGCAAAAACACCATAGGGATAGGTAAATGAGGTCTTTTCTTGTTCCTTAGGATCTACAACTATTTGGTTGTAATCAGAGTAACCATCCAGGAAGCAATAATATTCATGTCCCGCAAGTCTTTCTAGCATCTGGTCCATGAAAGGTAGGGGGAAGTGATCCTTCCTGGTAGCTTCATTAAGCTTCCTACACTACAAGAAAATAGGCTTATGGCCACGCTTTTTTTTTTGCCACGCTTTAAAAGCGTGGCTAAAAGTGGTCAATGGCCACACTTTTGTGAGGGTGGCGATTGAATAGAGATTTGGCCACGTTTTTTCTTGCCACGCTTCAAAAACGTGGCGAAAAGGGTCAACGGCCACGCTTTTTGAAGGGTGGCAGTTTATTAGAGCAACGACCACGTTTTTTTCTGCCACGCTTCAAAAGCGTGGCCATAGAGAGAAACAGGGACGTTTTAAAAGCGTGGCGACAGAGTTTCATTACGGCCACGCTTACAAAACGTGGCCATATCCTGGTCCTCTTTTGGCACGCTTTAAAAGCGTGGCCAAAAGGTTTTAAAAAAAAAAAAAAACCAGACCCGGCCCCAACCCGGTCCCCAACCCAATTGAAGAGATTTCAACCCGGTCCCCAACCCTAATCGAGCTACCCTTTTCGCGATCGAACTCACTCTTTCACCCTAGTCACTCTTTCACCCTGGCTACCCCTGGAGGAGCTCACATCCCTGCCGTCACCAGAACCACCCTCGCTGCGCCGTTAGCCTCCGCTCCCCCTCCGCCTCGTCTCCTCGTCGCCGTTACCAGCATCCTTACCGTCAGCGTCAGCGTCAGCGCCACCTCTTTCAACCGATTCCTTCCAAAAGCGAATACGACAAGGGACAATGTGGGAAGATGTCGGAGCTTGGAGGCAGCAACTGTTTTCCGTATCTCTTGCTCGGTGTCAATGTCAGTCTTGCCCTTGTTGAAGGAATTGTTGCTTTCGTTGCGTTGTTTCAGGTTCTTCTCCTCTTTCTTTCATGTTTCAATTCGCGCTAGCATTGCTTTTCGGATATGAAATTGGTTCGTGCATTTGATAATTTTAGGGATTTTTTTAGTGTTGTGCACAATTTGGGGAGGTTTTGGTGGGTAACGGGTGATTGGCGTAATTTGAAAATTTGGGAAATTTGTGAGAAGATATTCAGATTTCAAAACTTGCATTTTGAATTTTGATATTTTAGCTGTTATATATTTTTACAATCCCTAAACTGTAGCCTACTTTTTTTTTCTTGCCCTAAGAAATTTTTTTGTATATATGAATTCGGTAACTTCATTAGCTAATAAACAGATTAGCTAAAGTTCTCGAAACCTAATAAATATTGTATTGAAAGATATCAAAACCGGGTTAGTGTGATCTTAGCTTGTTGTTTGAAGATATATATGAATCTGTAAAGGTATGTCTTCTGATTTGCATTTTAATCTTTACAATGATGGTTGCCCGATGTCCAGTGTTATCAATTCACTTTATTTTAGATTTTTTATTTCCTCTGAATGAAAAAAGGCTAAGCTAGCAGCAACGAGCAAAGTTGAAAAAGTTATCCAGACGTGTGAGTGGTAAGTCCTTTGTTTTCAATTTGAAGTCCTACCCATTAAAGTTCTTTTCAGTGGTTGTGAAATTAAAATTTGTCCTCCTAACTGTTGGTTGCTTTGGAGCAGAGGATTAGCTGGTGCCAAGACATTGCTTGATCCTGTCTCTTGAGGTGTGCACTTAAACTTTTTTAGTTCTTTCTTTTGTTGTTCCTGCTGTGTAATAAAAGAAACATAGTCTTTTAAGTTATTAACTTGTCATCTTCTGCTCTTCACCATTCTATTTGCGCCAGTAATGCACATGTTCAAAGTATTCCTCTTGCTCATTCAAGGACTTATTATATGTACTTTATTAAGACCATCTTGTACTAACTTATTGTTTTCATGAACAGTGCATGGTATGGAATATAGCAGAAACTAATTAACAATGAAATGCTTCACTTGCATAAAATTATTACAAATTTGAAGTTTGAAATTGAGGGTTTGCTGCTGCTTGTTTTTGAAATTTCTGTATATGAAGTTAGTGCTAAGAGAGTGTATGTACATGCTTGATCAACTTCATTTTGTAGGTGCTAGAGTATCTGGCTGTGGGCAAGATACTGACATTTGAACATATCAATGGTGGTCTCCCATGTCATGGAATGGAGAGGTGGGTAAATTTCAATTTTTTTTATCTCCACTGGAATAGTTGTTAGAAATTTCTAGTAGTCATGTCTAGTTGTTGCCTCTTTTGTTTTGGTTCTTATGGTTAACACAAGCTTAAAAAGATGTTATTCTGGTATTATAAAACCATGAAATATGCTACACCATATGTGTGTGTCTGTGTGAAATGTTGAATATCTATACTACTAATAATGGGTATTGGTCCCTTTGGTTATAATTCCTACTACTGTAGTTTTTGTAGCAAATATTGTCTGTGTGAAATTCACATAAAGATGCTGAGATGACATCTATTTTCACTTATGATAATTGGCCACTGATATAGGGGTGCGTTTGTTTCTGATTTTCAAAATAGTAATTTTACAACTTGATTTTTTTTATAAATTTGTAAGAAACTTGAAAACTGATTTTAATTAGAAGCTACCCTGTTTAGCTTTTACCAAAATCCAAAAAAGAAGGAAAAAGCTCAAAAACTGTTTTTTATTTTTTTTTTTTACATTATGATTATTTTCTAAATTTATACAAATATGTGAAAAGTTTTGTCAAGAGAAAGTTAAAACAAGTACATCCATAGTGTCAAGTTTGTATTTGTCAAGATGTGTCAAATCTTTCGGTGCTTAATGGCTTTCGAAGGTTAAGCATAGGATGCTCTGATGAGAATGTCTGCGCCCGTGCGCATGGATGCTCTGTTCTTTTGATTAAGTAACCTCCTCAATCAACTTGTTTAAGTAAATAATCCAACTATGATTTTGTAATGCTTCTAAGAATCAATGCCCTGTCATTTATATTTTAACAGAATAAGAAGCCTGAGAAACCAGCTGATACTTCACAATTTCGGAGTCAGTTGGATGCGCTGGGCCTGCGCATTGTTGACATAACAGCACATGGTAATTGTTTCTTCAGATCAGCCTTCTTAGTTAATTTTATCTGTGATTCTCATATATTAAAGAAAAAGTTATTATTAGTTTTCTAATTTTGAGCATCATATAATTTTATGAATTCCACAATGTTTGAAGGGTATCAAATTAAATGAATCATGGGACTGCGAGGCAGATTAGAGCATGAAAGGGAAATCTGAGGAAGCTGTTATTATTGAAGTTCCGTTTTGTATGTGGTACCACAATTTCTTTAATTTGTTTCAACTTTCAAGTGCAGCTTTTTATTCATTTGTCCACCCCCTATTCAATGTTCTACACTCTTCACCCTCCCATCCTCCATTTCTTAATCCTTCTTCATTGCTTCTCGGTGCGCTTCTTCTTTCCACCCTGACACACACCATTTTCTTCCCATTGTCCACTAGTTATATATGTAAGCCCAAATTGTCATATAAATTCACTCCATACTAATTAGTAATTTCCGGAGATTAATATTTAATAGTTTCTTACGCCATCAATATTAATATAATTAATTAAATTGAAATATTTAAATTATTATAAATTAAATATTTCAATTTAAATATTATATAGTTTCGTATGATTGTACTTTTAGATTTGCATTTACCAATCAGTGAGCATAGTTTAGTTTCTGTTGCTTTATTGTTCTTGATATTTTGCTGCAGGCTAGTATTGGAATGGATAACTTGAACGCTTAATGCACAAAGTGGAGCAGTTTTAGGTTGATTCTAATTTTTTACCAAGTATTTAGGCTGATGAGCATCTCTATTAGTGTAATTTGATATATTATGAGCAGTTCTAACTTGTATTGTTTCTGTATTTTTCTTCGGTTTTTAGTTTTGGAATTTGAACTCGAGATTTATTTTGTATTTGAATATTAGTTTTTTAATGTATAAAACAATTATAGTAAATTATATATGTCACTAATTATTGTTTGATATGTCTTGTAATAAAAATTGCATACTATATTTGTAGGTTTGGTAATAAAAAAGGATTGAAAATTTATATTGTGTAGCAATGAAGATCAAGCAAGGAAAAGAATTTTTTTTTTAATTTAACAAGGCATTCGCCACGCTTTTAAAGCGTGGCAGTATATCTTACTATGGCCACGCTTTAAAAGCGTGGCCGTATCTCTTCCTATTGTCACGTTTTAAAAGCATGGCCATACCTCTCCTTTTGCCACGCTTTAAAAGCGTGGCCAGATTTGCCCTATCGCCACGCTTTAAAAGCGTGGCCAGATCTGCCCTATCGCCACACTTTAAAAGCGTGGCCATATCTCCCACCTACAGCCACGCTTTTAAAAGTGCCAATTTGTAAAAAAGCGTGGCAAAAAAAAAGCGTGGCGATAGACTGAAAAAAGCGTGGCGATAGAGCGACCGCCACCCTTTCATAGGTCACCCTTTCAAAAGCGTGGCGGTAGCTCAAAAAGCGTGGCGAAAAGCTATAGCCATGCTTTTTGCCACGCTTTAAAAGCGTGGCAATAGACCTATTTTCTTGTAGTGCTATAATCAATGCACATGCGCCCGGTCACTGTTCTTGTAGGTATCAGCTCATTCTTCTCATTTGGTACAATTGTGACCCCTCCATTCTTAGGGACTACTTGTACTAGACTTACCCAAGGGCTGTCTGAGATTGGGTAGATCACCCCAACTTGCCACAACTTCAACACCTCATTTTGGACTACTTCATTCATGGTTGGGTTTAGCCTTCTTTGTTGCTGTGTTGAGGGCTTGGCACCTTCTTCAAGTAGGATTTTGTGCATACACATTGAAGGACTAATTTCCTTCAAGTCTGCAAGTGTCCATCCTATAGCATCCTTGTGTTGCTTCATCACATGGATAAGCTCCTCTTCTTGTCCCTCACTCAAGCTGGAATTAATTATTACTGGGTAAGTGTTATTGTCACCCAAGTAAGCATACTTCAAACTTGGAGGTAGGGTCTTCAGTTCTAGTTTTGGTGCTTTCACTTCCTTGTTGTCCATGTGGTTCAACATGATCGAATTCTCCATGATTCCTTGTGGTAATTCTCCACCTGATGCTTGTTGTTCCAGCTCCATAGTTTCTTCACATTGTTCTTCTTCCAAAACCCCTTGAACTATCTTTTCTATGGTATCTACCATTATGCACTCTCCTATGGATTTCTTGGGGTAACTCATTTACTTTGAAGACATTGAAGACCATCTTCTCTTCATGTAACCTCAAGACTAGCTCCCCTTTTTGAACATCAATAATGGCTCCAGCAGTAGCTAGGAATGGCCTTCCTAGGATGATTGATGTGTTGGCCTCTTCTTCCATATCCACACAACAAAGTCAGCTGGAAAAATAAATTCTCCTACTTTCACCAACAAATCTTCCACTACCCCATGAGGAAACTTGAATGTTCTGTCAACCAATTGGAGTGTTATTCTTGTTGGTTTGGCTTCCTCAATCCTCATCCTTCTCATCATAACCAAGGACATGAGATTGATGCTAGTCCCTAGATCGCACAATGCTTTCTCAATGGTGATGTCTCCTATGATGCAGGAAATTTGGAAGCTCCCATGATCTTTCTTCTTTTGAGGAAGCTTCTTTTGTATGATGGCACTACACTCCTCAATGAGCACTATGGTTTCCTTTTCACCCCAATTCCTTTTTCTTGTCATGAGCTCCTTTAAAAATTTGGCATAGAGTGGCATTTGCTCTAATGCCTCAGCAAAGGGTATGTTGCTCTGGAGCTTCTTAAAAATTTCTAGGAACCTAGAGAACTCGTTTTCTTTCCCATCCTTCCTCAGCCTTTGTGGATATGGTGCCTGTGGCACATAAGGCTTTATGACTTTCTTTGATGAGGATGGTGCAGGGGTTTCTTCTTTTTTTTTTCTTGGTTTCAGGCTCCTTTGTAGCTTCTTTTTCTTGGTTGCTTTGACTTAGGGATGCTTTTTCTACAACTTTTCTACTTCTTAGTGTGATGGCCTTGCATTTCCCTATTGGGTTGGCCATGGTATCACTAGAAAATGTATGTGTGGGTATTGGTATTTGTTTAGAAAAGCTCCCTAATTGTGCTTCCAATTTTGAGATTGCCGCACCTTGATTTCTTATGTTTGATCTAAACTCTTCTTAGTTTGCATCTATCTTTCTTTCAGCCTATAGTTGTCTTTCTAGAATAGTAGAAATAGTTCATGTCATATGTGATGACAATTGTGCTATTGCAGCCTCCAATTTTGCAAAATTGCTCTTGATTTCGCATGGTTGCATGGTTGAGGCAGAGGAATCTTGATGGTGGTTGTTGTGTGTCTGTTGGGTGGAGTGATATGATGTATTTTGTGAGTTGTGGTAGGGTTTGTTGTTGCCTGATTGATGCTTGGGGTTGTGGTTATTGTATTGGTTGGATTGGTATGGTTTGTTATGATCTTGTTGTGGCCTTGTTGGTTTCCCCACCTAAAGTTTGGGTGGTTCTTCCAACCTGAATTATATGTTTTGAAGTTTGGATCATATGGTGGTCTAGAGGAATTGTTCACATAATTTGCCTGCTCCCATTCGCATTCAGCTTCTGGTGCATCTTCTTCTTGTGGTGGTGCTTGAGCTTGGACAGCTGAAACTTGGCTAGTCTCCATCTTCTTTGTTAGGGTTGCTAGTTGTGCTGCAATCATCTTATTCTATGCCAACAAGGCATCCATAGAATTGAGCTCCAGCACTCCTTTCTTTTAAGCTCTTTCTGAAGCATAGAAGTACTCATTTTCAGCTACAGTCTCTATAACATCTATGGCTTCTTCAATGGTTTTCTTCTTGTTGAGTGAACCCCCTGAAGAGTGGTCTATAGCTTTCTTTGCTTCATATGATAGCCCTTCATAAAAGATGTGTAGTTGAACCCATTCGTTGAACATATCTGGAAGGCACTTCCTTGTCAAGTCTTTGAACCTCTCCCAAGCCTCATAAAGTGTTTCACCATCTTGCTGTCTAAAGGTCTGCACCTCAGCTCTCAGTCTATTGACTCTCTGTAGAGGGTAGAATCTTGCTAGAAATTTATTCACAACCTCATCCCAAGTGATGAGCGGATATTTTATACGCTTTTTGGGGTTAATTTCATATAATTTTTAGTATGTTTTAGTTAGTTTTTAGTTTATTTCCATTAGTTTTTAGGAAAAATTCATATTTATAGACTTTACTATGAGTGTGTGTTTTCTTGTAATTTCAGGTATTTTTCTGGCTGAAATTGAGGGAGCTAAGCAAAAATCTGATTCAGGCTGAAAAAGGACTGCTGATGCTGTTGGATTCTGACCTCCCTGCACTCAAAGTGGATTTTCTGGAGCTACAGAACTCGAAATGGTGCGCTTCCAATTGCGTTGAAAAGTAGACATCCAGGGCTTTCCAGAAATATATAATAGTTCATACTTTGCTCAAGGATAGATGACGTAAACTGACGTTCAACGCCAGTTCTCTGCCCAATTCTGGCGTCCAGCGCCAGAAAAGGATCAAAGTTGGAGTTCAACGCCAGAAATGGATCCAAACTTGGCGTTGAACGCCCAAAACAGCCTTATGCACGTGAATTGCTTAAGTCTCAGCCCCAGCACACACCAAGTGGGCCCCAGAAGTGGATCTCTACACCATCTATCATAGTTTACTCATTTTCTGTAAACCTAGGCTACTAGTTTAGTATTTAAACAACTTTTAGAGACTTATTTTGTATCTCATGACATTTTAGATCTGAACTTGGTACTCTGTGGCGGCATGAGTCTCTAAACTCCATTGTTGGGGGGTGAGGAGCTCTGTTGTGTCTCGATGAATTAATGCAAGTATTTCTGTTTTCCATTCAAACATGCTTGTTCCTATCTAAGATGTTCATTCGCGCTTAACTGTGATGAAGGTGATGCTCTGTGACACTCATGACCATTCTCAATCCATGAATGTGTGCCTGACAACCACCTCTGTTCTATATCAGATTGAATGAGTATCTCTTAGATCTCTTAATCAGAATCTTCGTGGTATAAGCTAGAATTGATGGCGGCATTCATGAGAATCCGAAAAGTCTAAACCTTGTCTGTGGTACTCCGAGTAGGATTCGATGATCGAATGACTGTGACGAGCTTCAAGCTCATGAAGGCTGGGCGTTAGTGACAGACGCAAAAGAATCAAGGGATTCTATTCCAACCGGATCGAGAACCAACCGGTGATTAGCCGTGCTGTGACAGAGCGCGTGAGCGTAGTTTTCACTGGAAGGATGGAAGGTAGCCATTGACAACGGTGATCCACCAACACACAGCTTGCCATAGGAGGACGTGCGTGCGGGTTAAAATTTTAGAATCCTTATTTTCTCTTTCAAAAATTTTTTTTCGAAAATTATATATTGAATTTTTCTTGTTTGATCTTTGATTTTTCTTGTTTTGTTTCTTTTCTTGTTTTTCTTGTGCTTTTTCAAAACATTAGTTTTTAAAAAATTTCATTCTTAGTTATTAAAAATACTTCTTCAAAACAAGTGTTACATTTACTGCCCCGTTGGCTAGAGCGTTAGTCTATGTTCTTGGTAATTGGGTATCTTCTTTTTAAAATCTTTTTCAAAAATAATTTTTCTTTGAATAAATCTTGTGCCAAACTTTAAGTTTGGTGTTTTCTTGTTGATTTTTCTTAAATTTTCGAAAATTTCTTGTGGTCTTCTAAAAATTTTAAGTTTGGTGTTCTTTCTTCATGTTCTTGTGTTCTTGTGAGTCTTCAAAGTGTTCTTGAGTTTTCCTTGTGTCTTGATCTTAAAATTTTTAAGTTTGGTGTTCCTTAGTGTTTTCCCTCCAAATTTTCGAAAACAAGGAGTACTAGATCTAAAAATTTTAAATCTTGTGCTATCTTATTGTTTTTCTCTTTCCTCTTAAAATTCAAAAATATCTTTTCTCTCTATTTTAAAGCATTTTTTTTTCGAAATCTATTTCTAAAATTCAGATTTTTATTTCAAAAATTTAAAACCTTTTTCAAAAATCATCATATCCTTTTCAAAACTTCCTAACCACTTTCTCTCTCCTCAGTTTTTTTCGAAAATCTTCACCCATTTTTATTTATTTTATTTTAATTTATTTTATTTTTGAAATAAATAAATAATTAAAATAAATAAAAATATTTTTTCTATTTTACATCATCTCCCTTTCTCCATCATGGACCTAAGTGGAAATGAACAGTCCAGGAGGACTCTAGGGTCATATGCTAACCCCTCTACTGCTTCATATGGGAGTAGTATCTGCATACCCTCCATTGGAGTCAGTAGCTTTGAGTTGAATCCTCAGCTCATTATCATGGTGCAGCAAAGTTGCCAGTATTCCGGTCTTCCACAGGAAGAACCTACAGAGTTTCTGGCACAGTTTTTACAGATTGCTGACACAGTACATGATAAGGAAGTAGATCAGGATGTCTACAGATTATTACTGTTTCCATTTGCTGTAAAAGACTAAGCTAAGAGGTGGTTAAATAACCAACCTAA
>NC_029793.2:54811520-54852404 GCF_000816755.2 Arachis ipaensis | reverse complement strand
CTGTTAAAATAAATAACAGAAGAATGCCAAGCAGTTCAATTAAGAAGTGGAAAAACATTAAATATCCCACCTCAAGGCAGCAGGAAGCCAAGAAATGAGCAAACCACCCAAAATCCATCTGAGGATAGTAAGAGCCCGTGGAAAAATAATTATGGCGTTAAAACGCCAGAATTTGGGTGGAAGGCTGGCACTGAACGCCTAGACCATGCTCAGAACTCGCGTTCAACGCCAAAAACAAGGCAGGACTGGCGTTCAACGCCAGAAACGGGCAAGGATCTGGCGTTGAACGCCCAAAATGGGCAGGATCTGGCGTTGAACGCCCAAAATAGGCACAGTTCTGGCGTTCAGACGCCAGGAACAGACCAGGAGTTGGCATCTAACGTCACTCCAGTTTCTAACTCTGGCACTCAATTGCCAGTGAGGGATCAGACACACACAAATGCTGATAACAACCCCTCTAAAAAGGCTTCTTCAACCACTTCTGTAGGCAATAAACCTGCAGCAACTAAGGTTGAGGAATATAAAGCCAAGATACCTTATCCTCAAAAACTTCAGAAAGAGGAGCAGGATAAGCAATTTGCTCGCTTTGCAGATTATCTCAGGACTCTTAAAATAAAGATTCCGTTTGCAGAGGCACTTGAGCAAATACCCTCTTATGCCAAGTTCATGAAAGATATCTTGAGTCATAAGAAGGAGGCGGCTAAACCCCGCCATGAAGGAGGTGGTGCAGAAAGAGGTTACTAAGTTACTAGAGGCTGGGATTATCTATCCTATTTCTGATAGCCCCTGGGTGAGCCCTATCCATGTTGTCCCTAAGAAGGGAGGAATGACAGTGGTTCATAATAAAAAGAATGAACTGGTTCCTACAAGAACAGTTACAGGGTGGCGTATGTGTATTGACTATAGAAGGCTCAATACAGCCACCAGGAAGGATCATTTTCCTTTACCATTCATCGACCAGATGCTAGAGAGGCTAGCAGGTCATGAATATTACTGCTTTTTGGATGGCTATTCAGGTTACAACCAAATTGCAGTGGATCCTTAGGACCAAGAGAAAACAGCATTCACATGTCCTTCTGGAGTGTTTGCCTACAGAAGGATGCCTTTTGGTCTGTGTAATGCACCTGCAACCTTTCAGAGGTGCATGCTCTCTATCTTCTCTGATATGGTAGAGAAGTTTCTGGAAGTCTTCATGGATGTCTTTTCAGTATTTGGAGACTCATTCGGCTCCTGCCTTAACCATTTAGCACTTGTTCTGAAAAGATGCCAAGAGACCAACCTAGTTTTAAACTGGGAAAAATGTCACTTTATGGTGACTGAAGGGATTGTCCTTGGGCATAAAATTTCAAACAAGGGAATAGTGGTAGATCAAGCTAAAGTTGAAGTAATTGAAGAATTACCACCACCTGCCAATGTTAAGGCAATCAGAAGCTTTCTGGGGCATGCAGGATTCTATAGGAGGTTTATAAAGGATTTTTCAAAAATTGCAAAACCTTTGAGCAATCTGCTAGCTGCTGAAACGCCATTTGTGTTTGACACAAAGTGTCTGCAGGCGTTTGAGACCCTGAAAGCTAAGCTAGTTACAGTACCAGTTATTTCTGCACCAGACTGGACATCACCATTCGAACTAATGTGTGATGCCAGTGCCCATACCATTGGTGTGGTACTAGGACAGAGGCATAACAAGCTTCTGGATGTCATTTATTATGCTAGCAGTGTTTTAAATGATGCCCAGAAAAATTACACAACCACAGAAAAAGAATTACTTGCAGTGGTTTATGCCATTGACAAGTTTAGATCCTACTTAGTAGGATCAAAAGTGATTGTGTACACTGACCATGCTGCTCTTAAATATCTACTCACAAAGCAGGATTCAAAGCCCAGGCTCATAAGATGGGTGTTGCTTCTGCAAGAGTTTGATATAGAAATAAGAGACAGAAAAGGGACAGAGAATCAAGTAGCTGATCACCTGTCCCGGATAGAACCAGTAGCAGGAGCATCCCTCCCTCCTACTGAGATCTCTGAAACCTTTCCGGATGAGCAATTGTTTGCTATTCAGGAAGCTCTGTGGTTTGAAGACATTGCAAACCATAAGACACAAGGTTCTCCTTCTGTAACCATGGAGAGGAAGCATGAAAAGCTTCTCTCACTGCAGAGTCAACCAAAGCCCCCACAGTCAAACTCTAAGTTTGGTGTTGGGAGGCCACAGCCAAACTCTAAGTTTGGTGTTGGGAGGTCCCAACATTGCTCTGATTATCTGTGAGCCTCCATGAGAGCTCACTGTCAATCTATTGACATTAAAGAAGCGCTTGTTGGGAGGCAACCCAATGTTATTTAATTACATCTATTTATTTTCCATTGCTATTTTATGTTTTCTTTAGGTTGATGATCATGTGAAGTCACAAAAACAAATGGAAAATCAAAAATAGAATGAAAAACAGCACACCCTGGAGGAAGATCATTCTGGCGTTTAGGCGCCAGAAACAAGCATCTGTCTGGTGTTTAACGCCAGAAACAAGCACCAAGCTGGTGTTTAACGCCAGAAAAAAGCATCAGTCTGGCGTTGAACGCCAGAAACAGGCTACATTTGGGCGTTTAACGCCAGAAATAGGCAGCAGTCTGGCGTTAAACGCCAGGATTGCACAGTAAGTGCATTTTGTACGCCTAATTGGAGCAGGGATGCTAAATCCTTGACCCCACTGGATCTGTGGACCCCACAGGATCCCCACCTACCTCACCATTCAAATTCAAACCATCTCCCTCCCAAACCCACCTATTCACACACTTCCATCTCCTCCATCTTCTCCACTTCTTTCTTCTTTTGCTCGAGGACGCGCAAACCTTTTAAGTTTGGTGTGGTAAAAGCATTGCTTTTGTTTTTCCATAATTCAGTGGTAGAGCAATTGACTGCAGATCAAAGAGCTATGAGGAAGAGATATAGAGGAGATCAAGAGCACCATTGGTTCTTCAAGAAGAGGAAGATGCCACCCTCATTAAGGTGGACCCATTCCTTAATCTCCTTGTTCTTATCTTCCTGTTTTTCGTTTACTACACTTCAAGTTTAATTATGTTTGTGCCTTTACTATATGATCACTAGTATCTATTTTGATTTTATCTCCAATTAAGTTATAGTCTATTTTTCTCATCATCAGCAAACATGAATAAAATAGTAGATCTTTTGAATAAGAGGCAATAAATTTCGAGTTTTTAATAAGAAAAATTCTAATTAGTTACATGTGGTGGCAATGCTTTCTGTCTTCTGAATGAATGCTTGAACAGTGCATATGTCTTTTGAATTTGTTGTTTAAGACTGTTAAATATGTTGGCTCTTGAAAGAATGATGAACATGAGACATGTTATTGATAATCTGAAAAATCATAAAAATAATTCTTGAAGCAAGAAAAAGCAGCAAAGAACAAAGCTTGCAGAAAAAAAAAAAAAAGAAAGCAAGCATAAAAAGCCAAAGCTCTTAAAACCAAAAAGGCAAGAGCAAAAAGCCAGTAGCCCTTAAAACCAAAAGGCAAGGGTAATAAAAAGGATCCCAAGGCTTTGAGAATCAGTGGATAGGAGGGCCTAAGGGAATAAAATCCTGGCCTAAGCGGCTAAACCAAGCTGTCCCTAACCATGTGCTTGTGGCGTGAAGGTGTCAAGTAAAAACTTGAGACTGAGCGGTTAAAGTCAAGGTCCAAAGCAAAAAGAAGAGTGTGCTTAAGAACTCTGGACACCTCTAATTGGGTACTTTAGCAAAGCTGAGTCACAATCTAAAAGGTTCACCCAACTATGTGTCTGTGGCATTTATGTATCCGGTGGTAATACTGGAAAACAAAGTGCTTAGGGCCACGGCCAAGACTCATGAAATAGCTGTGTTCAAGGATCATCATACTGAAATAGGAGAATCAATAACATTATCTGAATTCTAAGTTCCTATAGATGCCAATCACTCTGAGCTTCAATGGATAAAGTGAGATGCCAAAACTGTTCGGAAGCAAAAAGCTACTAGTCCCGCTCATCTAATTAGAATCTGAGCTTCACTCAAAAACTCTGAGATATTATTGCTTTTCAACCTATTAGTCTTCTATTTTATTTGTCTAGTTGCTTGAGGACAAGCAACAGTTTAAGTTTGGTGTTGTGATGAGCGGATATTTTATACGCTTTTTGGGGTTAATTTCATATAATTTTTAGTATGTTTTAGTTAGTTTTTAGTTTATTTCCATTAGTTTTTAGGAAAAATTCATATTTATGGACTTTACTATGAGTGTGTGTTTTTCTGTAATTTCAGGTATTTTTCTGGCTGAAATTGAGGGAGCTAAGCAAAAATCTGATTCAGGCTGAAAAAGGACTGCTGATGCTGTTGGATTCTGACCTCCCTGCACTCAAAGTGGATTTTCTGGAGCTACAGAACTCGAAATGGCGCGCTTCCAATTGCGTTGGAAAGTAGACATCCAGGTCTTTCCAGCAATATATAATCGTCCATACTTTGATCAAGGATAGATGACGTAAACTGGCGTTCAACGCCAGTTCTCTGCCCAATTCTGGCGTCCAGCGCCAAAAAAGGATCAAAAGTTGGAGTTCAACGCCAGAAATGGATCCAAACCTGGCGTTGAATGCCCAAAACAGCCTTATCACGTGAATTGCTTAAGTCTCAGCCCCAGCACACACCAAGTGGGCCCCAGAAGTGGATCTCTACACCATCTATCATAGTTTACTCATTTTCTGTAAACCTAGGCTACTAGTTTAGTATTTAAACAACTTTTAGAGACTTATTTTGTATCTCATGACATTTTAGATCTGAACTTGGTACTCTGTGGTGGCATGAGTCTCTAAACTCCATTGTTGGGGGGTGAGGAGCTCTGTTGTGTCTCGATGAATTAATGCAAGTATTTCTGTTTTCCATTCAAACACGCTTGTTCCTATCTAAGATGTTCATTCGCGCTTAACTGTGATGAAGGTGATGCTCCATGACACTCATCACCATTCTCAACCCATGAACGTGTGCCTGACAACCACCTCCGTTCTATATCAGATTGAATGAGTATCTCTTAGATCTCTTAATCAGAATCTTCGTGGTATAAGCTAGAATTGATGGCGGCATTCATGAGAATCCGAAAAGTCTAAACCTTGTCTGTGGTATTCCGAGTAGGATTCGATGATCGAATGACTGTGACGAGCTTCAAACTCATGAAGGCTGGGCGTTAGTGACAGACGCAAAAGAATCAAGGGATTCTATTCCAACCGGATCGAGAACCAACCGGTGATTAGCCGTGCTGTGACAGAGCGTGTGAGCGTAGTTTTCACTGGAAGGATAGATGGTAGCCATTGACAACGGTGATCCACCAACACACAGCTTGCCATAGGAGGACGTGTGTGCGTGAATCAGAAGACAGAGAAAAGCAGAGATTCAGAAGACAAAGCATCTCCAAAACTCCAACATATTCTCCATTACTGCATAACAAGTAACCTTTAATCCATGCTCTCTTGTTTATTCGCAATTCAACTAATCAACACAATTGACTTCCTAACTAAGATTTACAAGATAACCATAGATTGCTTCAAACCAACAATCTCCGTGGGATTCGACCCTTACTCACGTAAGGTATTACTTGGACGACCCAGTGCACTTGCTGGTTAGTGGTACGAGTTGTGAAAAGTGTGATTCACAATTCGTGCACCACCAAGTTGTTAAGCTCTCCTTGGAAAATTCTTCCAACCATTTTGATGCCTTATCTCTAAGAGAAAAAGGGAACAAAAGTAGTTTGTACGTGTCAGGGTGTACGCCATTGGACTTTACAGTGTCACAAATCCTCAAGAATGTAGTGAGATGTTGGTTTGGGTCCTCTTGGGCACGTCCACCATATGAACAATTATTCTGGACAAGTGTGATGAGTTGAGGTTTCAACTCAAAATTGTTAGCATGGATTGTTGGCTTTAGAATGCTGTTGCCGCAGTTTCCTGAATTTGGGTTGATGTATGATGAGCGGATAATTTATACGCTTTTTGGCATTGTTTTTAGTATGTTTTTAGTAGGATCTAGTTACTTTTAGGGATGTTTTCATTAGTTTTTATGTTAAATTCACATTTCTAGACTTTACTATGAGTTTGTGTATTTTTCTGTGATTTCAGGTATTTTCTGGCTGAAATTGAGGGACTTGAGCAAAAATCAGATTCAGAGGTTGAAGAAGGACTGCTGATGTTGTTGGATTCTGATCTCCCTGCACTCAAAATGGATTTTCTGGAGCTACAAAACTCAAAATGGCGCGCTTCCAATTGCGTTGGAAAGTAGACATCTAGGGATTTCCAGAAATGTATAATAGTCCATACTTTGGCTGAGTTTAGATGACTTAAAAGGGCGTTGAACACCAGTTCTACGCTGCTGTCTGGAGTTAAACGCCAGAAACAAGTCACAACCCAGAGTTGAACGCCAGAAATACGTTACAACCTGGCGTTCAACTCCAGAAAGAGCCTCTGCACGTGTAACATTCAAGCTCAGCCCAAGCACACACCAAGTGGACCCCGGAAGTGGATTTATGCATCAATTACTTACTTCTGTAAACCCTAGTAGCTAGTTTATTATAAATAGGACTTTTTACTATTGTATTCGACATCCTGAGTTTTATCTTTGAATCCTGGATTGTATTCTGATCCTGTGATCACGTTTTAGGGGGCTGGCCATTCAGCCATGCCTGGACCTTTCACTTATGTATTTTTAACGGTAGAGTTTCTACACTCCATAGATTAAGGTGTGGAGCTCTGCTGTTCCTCAAAGATTAATGCAAAGTACTATTGTTTTCTATTCAATTCATCTTATTTCACTTCTAAGATATTCATTCGCACTTCAACCTAAATGTGATAAATGTGACAATCATCATCATTCCTTATGAACGCGTGCCTGACAACCACTTCCATTCTACCTTAGATTGAATGAGTGTCTCTTAGATCTCTTAATCGGAATCTTCGTGGTGTAAGCTAGAATGATGGTGGCATTCAAGAGAATCCGGAAAGTCTAAACCTTGTCTGTGGTATTCCGAGTAGAATTCAATGATTGAATGACTGTGACGAGCTTCAAACTCACGAGTGCTGGGCGTAGTGACAGACGCAAAAGGCGGGTGAATCCTATTCCAGCATGATCGGGAACCTCAGATGATTAGCCGTGCCGTGACAGGGCATCTTGGACCATTTTCACAAGAGGAGGGGATGTAGCCACTGACAACGGTGATGCCCTTGCATAAAGCCAGCCATACTTGCTGGTTAGTTATGCGAAGTTGTGAAGATATGTTTAGACCATGGTTCTGTGCATCCGTTTTTGGTGCCATTGCCAGGGAATCAATTTCGAATAATAATTCACAACCTGAGTAACAATTTCGCATACCAAGTTTTTGGCGCCGTTGCCGGGATTGTTCGAGTTTTCGGCAAGCTTTTGGTCCGGTAACATCAGTGCCAAGTTTGATCCGGCAACAACACCAAGTTTTTGGCGCCGTTGCCGGGGATTGTTCGAGTTTGGACAACTAACGGTTAATCTTGTTGCTCAGATTAGGTAATTTTCTTTTTGTTTTCTTTTCAAAAAATTTTCAAAAATCTTTCAAAATTTTCTCCTTTGTTTTCGAAAAAATTTTTAAAAAAAAATGTGTTTTCAAAAATTTTATAATTTTATTCAAAATTTTTAAGAATGAATTCTAGTGTTTCATGAAGCATGCGAAGCCTGGCTGGCTGTAAAGCCATGTCTAAATTCCTTTGGACTGAGGCTTCCAAATTGTTATCAAGAGCAAGCTAGTTGGTGCTAATCCACCTACTGCTATTCATGATCTACCTGTTACATGCTAAAGCTTGGTTGGCTATTATGCCATGCCTGACCCTTTGATTGGAGCTTTAGACTAAAAGAGCATAAGATTCCTGGAATTCATATTAAAAATTTTGGAATCCTTTTTTTTTTTCAAATAATTTTTGAAAAAAAAAATAATAATACAAAAAAATTAGAAAATCATAAAAATCAAAAATATTTTTTGTGTTTCTTGTTTGAGTCTTGAGTCATGTTATAAGTTTGGTGTCAATTGCATACTCATCTTGCATTTTTCAAAAATTCATGCATTCATAGTGTTCTTCATGATCTTCAAGTTGTTCTTGGTAAGTCTTCTTGTTTGATCTTTGCATTTGCATGTTTTGTGTCTTTTCTTGTTTTTCATATGCATTCTTGAAATCTTAGTGTCTAAGCATGAAAGATTTCTAAGTTTGGTGTCTTGCATGTTTTCTTTGCATTAAAAATTTTTCAAAAATATGTTCTTGGTGTTCATCATGACATTCAAAGTATTATTGGTGTTCATCTTGACATTCATAGCATTCTTGCATGCATTCATTGTTTTGATCTAAAAATTTTCATGCATTGCATCATTTTCATGTTTTTCTCTCTCATCATTAAAAATTCAAAAATCAAAAAAATATATCTTTCCCTCTTTTCTCTCATAAATTTCGAAAATTAGATTTGACTTTTTCAAAAAAATTTAAAAATCAAGTTGTTTCTTATGAGTCAAATCAAATTTTCAATTTAAAAATCTTATCTTTTTCAAAAATCAAATCTTTTTCATTTTTCTTAGTTATTTTTGAAAACTCTAAAAATATTTTTCAAAAAATCTTTTTTTTTTAATTTTAACTCAAATTTTCAAAAATAACAATAACAATTAATGTTTTGATTCAAAAATTTCAAGTTTGTTACTTGCTTGTTAAGAAAGATTCAAACTTTAAGTTCTAGAATCATATCTTGTGATTTCTTGCGAATCAAGTCATTAATTGTGATTTTAAAAATCAAATCTTTTTCAAAATTAATTTCAATCATATCTTTTCAAAAATATCTTCTTATCTTATCTTTTTCAAAAAAAAAAATTTTTTTGATTTTAAAATATCTTTTCTAACTTCTTATCTCCTTATCTTTTCAAAATTGATTTTCAAAATTTGTTTCAACTAACTAGCTAACTTTTTGTTTGTTTCCTATCTTTTTCAAAACTACCTAACTAACTCTCTCTCTCTAATTTTCGAAAATATCTTCCCCTCTTTTTCAAAATTTCTTTTTAATTAACAAATTATTTTAATTTTTTATTTTAATTTTCGAAAAAAAAAATTACTAACCTTTTTCAAAAACTATTTTCGAAAATCACTAACTCTTTTTCAAAAATATTTTTCGAAAATTCTTCTCCCTCACCCCTATTCTTTTTTCTTCTACTACTAACAATAAGGAACCTCTTTACTATGACATAGAGGATTCCTCTTCTTTTCTTGTTCTCTTCTCTTTCTTATGAGCAGGAACAAAGAAAAAGGCATTCTTGTTGAAGCTGATCCAGAACCTGAAAGGACTCTGAAGAGGAAACTAAGAGAAGCTAAATTACAATAATCCAGAGACAACCTTATTGAAAATTTCGAACAAGTAAAGGAGATGGCAGCCGAACCCAACAACAATAATGCAAGGAGGATGCTTGGTGACTTTACTGCACCTAATTCCAATTTACATGGAAGAAGCATCTCCATACCTGCCATTGGAGCAAACAACTTTGAGCTGAAATCTCAGCTAGTTTCTCTGATGCAGCAGAACTGCAAGTTTTATGGACTTCCATCTGAAGATCCTTTTCAGTTCTTAACTGAATTCTTGCAGATATGTGATACTGTTAAGACTAATGGAGTAGATCCTGAAGTCTACAGGCTCATGCTTTTCCCTTTTTGCTGTAAGAGACAGAGCTAGAATATGGTTGGACTCTCAACCCAAAGACAGCCTGAACTCTTGGGATAAGCTGGTCACGGCTTTCTTAGCCAAGTTCTTTCCTCCTCAAAAGCTGAGCAAGCTTAGAGCTGATGTTCAAACCTTCAAACAAAAAGAAGATGAATCCCTCTATGAAGCTTGGGAAAGATACAAACAGCTGACCAAAAAGTGTCCTTCTGACATGCTTTCAGAATGGACCATCCTAGATATATTCTATGATGGTTTATCTGAGCTATCAAAGATGTCATTGGATACTTCCGCAGGTGGATCCATTCACCTAAAGAAAACGCCTGCAGAAGCTCAAGAACTCATTGACATGGTTGCTAATAACCAGTTCATGTACACTTCTGAGAGGAATCCTGTGAGTAATGGGACGCCTATGAAGAAAGGAGTTCTTGAAATTGATACTCTGAATGCCATATTGGCTCAGAAAGGTTCATGATCATGTGGAGTCACAAAATAAATATAAAAATTGAAAACGGAATCAAAAACAACAGAAGAAAAATCACACCCTGGAGAAAGACCTTACTGGCGTTTAAACGCCAGTAAGAAGCATGTTTTGGGTGTTCAATGCCAGAATAGAGCATGGTTCTGGCGCTGAACGCCAGAAATGCACCCTGGAGGAGAGCTGGCGCTAAACGCCCAGAACAAGCATGGTTCTGGCGTTCAACGCCAGAAATAGGCTACAAATGGGCGTTCAACGCCCAGAACAAGCACCAACCTAGCGCTGAACACCCAGAGTTGTGTGCATGGGCATTTTACATGCCTAATTTGGTACAAGGTTGTAAATCCTTGAACACCTCAGGATCTGTTGATCCCACAGGATCCCCACCTACCTCCACTCACTTCTTCTCACCCCTCTTTCACACAATCCCATAAACACTCTTCCCCAAAACCCTTCACCAATCACCTTGCTCCAACATGGGACAATTAAGGGTGGAACATCAAGAGCACTCCACAATCCTTCATGAAATAAGAGAAGATCAAAAAGCAATGAGGGAAGAGCAACAAAGACAAGGAAGAGACATAGAAGAGCTCAAGGACATCATTGGTTCCTCAAGAAGGAAACGCCACCATCACTAAGGTGGATTCATTCCTTGTTCTTATTTCTTCTGTTTTTCGTTTTTCTCTATGTTAAGTGCTTATCTATGTTTGAGTCTTCATTACATGATCATTAGTAGTAAGTAACTATGTCTTAAAGTTATGAATGTCCTATGAATCCATCACCTCTCTTAAAAAAATTGTTTTAATTCAAAAGAACAAGAAGTACATGAGTTTTGAATTTATCCTTGAACTTAGTTTAATTATTTTGATGTGGTGACAATGCTTCTTGTTTTCTGAATGTATGCTTGAACAGTGCATATATCTTTTGAAGTTGTTGTTTAAGAATGTTAAATATGTTGGCTCTTGAAAGAATGATGACTAGGAAACATGTTATTTGATAATCTAAAAAATCATAAAAATGATTCTTGAAGCAAGAAAAAGAAGCAAAGAACAAAGCTTGCAGAAAAAAAAAAGAAAAAAAATAGGCGAAAAAAATAGAAAGAAAGAGAAAAAGCAAGCAGAAAAAGCCAAAAGCTCTTAAAACCAAGAGGCAAGAGCAAAAAGCGAATAACCCTTAAAACCAAAAGGCAAGGGCAAATAAAGAGGATCCCAAGGCTTTGAGCATCAGTGGATAGGAGGGACTAAAGGAATAAAATCCTGGTCTAAGCGGCTAAACCGAGCTGTCCCTAACCATGTGCTTGTGGCGTGTAGGTGTCAAGTGAAAACTTGAGACTGAGCGGTTAAAGTCAAGGTCCAAAGCAAAAAAAGAGTGTGCTTAAGAACCCTGGACACCTCTAATTGGGGACTTTAGCAAAGCTGAGTCACAATCTGAAAAGGTTCACCCAATTATGTGTCTGTGGCATTTATGTATCCGGTGGTAATACTGGAAAACAAACTGCTTAGGGCCACGGCCAAGACTCATAAAATAGCTGTGTTCAAGAATCATCATACTGAACTAGGAGAGTCAATAACACTATCTAAACTCTGACTTCCTATAGAAGCCAATCATTCTGAACCTCAATGGATAAAGTGAGATGCCAGAACTATTCAAGAGGCAAAAAACTATAAGTCCCGCTCATTCGATTGGAGCTATGTTTCATTGATAGTTTGGAATTTATAGTATATTCTCTTCTTTTTATCCTATTTGATTTTCAGTTGCTTGGGGACAAGCAACAATTTAAGTTTGGTGTTGTGATGAACGGATAATTTATACGCTATTTGGCATTGTTTTTAGTATATTTTTAGTAGGATCTAGTTACTTTTAGGGATGTTTTCATTAGTTTTTATGTTAAATTCACATTTCTAGACTTTACTATGAGTTTGTGTATTTTTCTGTGATTTCAGGTATTTTCTGGCTGAAATTGAGGGACTCGAGCAAAAATCAGATTCAGAGGTTGAAGAAGGACTGCTGATGTTGTTGGATTCTGATCTCCCTGCACTCAAAATGGATTTTCTGGAGCTACAAAACTTAAAATGGCGCGCTTCTAATTGCGTTGGAAAGTAGACATCCAGGGCTTTCCAACAATGTATAATAGTCTATACTTTGGCTGAGTTTAGATGACGTAAAAGGGCGTTGAACGCCAGTTCTATGCTGCTGTCTGGAGTTAAACGCCAGAAACAAGTCACAAACCAGAGTTGAACGCCAGAAATACGTTACCACCTGGCGTTCAACTCCAGAAAGAGCCTCTGCACGTGTAACATTCAAGCTCAGCCCAAGCACACACCAAGTGGACCCCGGAAGTGGATTTATGCATCAATTACTTACTTCTGTAAACCCTAGTAGCTAGTTTATTATAAATAGGACTTTTTACTATTGTATTAGACATCCTGAGTTTTATCTTTGAATCCTGGATTGTATTCTGATCCTGTGATCACATTTTAGGGGGCTGGCCATTCGGCCATGCCTGGACCTTTCACTTATGTATTTTTAACGGTAGAGTTTCTACACTCCATAGATTAAGGTGTGGAGCTCTGCTGTTCCTCAAAGATTAATGCAAAGTACTACTTTTTTCTATTCAATTCATCTTATTTCGCTTCTAAGATATTCATTCGCACTTCAACCTGAATGTGATGAACGTGACAATCATCATGATTCCTTATGAACGCGTGCCTGACAACCACTTCCGTTCTACCTTAGATTGAATGAGTGTCTCTTAGATCTCTTAATCGGAAGTGACCATAGCTTGCTTCATAACAACAATCTCCATGGGATTCGACCCTTACTCACGTAAGGTATTACTTGGACGACCCAGTGCACTTGCTGGTTAGTTATGCGAAGTTGTGAAGATATGTTTAGACCATGGTTCTGTGCATCCATTTTTGGTGCCATTACCAGGGAATCAATTTCGAATAATAATTCACAACCTGAGTAACAATTTCGCATACCAATGTAGGAGCCTAAGACTCTCCTTTCTTGCCCAATATGATTGCCAGCATCTACTCCAACATGGTTTTGCACCTCTTCCTCCATAGTAGCTCCCAGATCTTCCTCCACTACTTCCTCTCGGACTATTCCTTTGCCTCTTGCTTTCCTCCTTAATCACAGAAAGGTCCTCTCAGGTTTACTATCAAAAGAGGATGAGGTTTCTCCTCTCCTACCTGTCATACATTCAATAAACAGCAGACAGAGGACAAGTGAAGAAATCACTCCTTGTTAAGACTGGTAGCTAGTTTGGTTGGTCCAATTAATCAAACAGTTAATAAAGCAGTAAGAAAAATGGAAGTATGAACAATGAATAGCAAAAATGATCAAAGTAAAAGTAAAATAAAATAGAAACAAAGAAAATTAAAGAACTGAAAAAGAATTAACAAGGTAATTAAAGTGCTTAATCTAGCTACCCATCAATTTAATCATTGTCAAATTCAAACCAATCCCCGTCAACGGTGCCATAAAACTTGATGACCGAAATTCACTCCCCGTATGAAATTAATGAATCCGTTCTTTTGGCAAGCGCACCAAAAATATTGTCAAGTAATAACCCACTAGGAGCGGGATCGTATCCACAGAGATTGGTAGATTTGAGCAATTTTAATCAATGGGTGAATTAGTCAAGTGGAGCAAAATAGATGGTGATTGCAGAATTGTAAATGGTCAGAAATATAAATGACTCAAAAGTAAAGATAAGCAATAAAGTGCAGGAAAGGAAATGGCAATAATGTAAAGTGCAGAAACATAAATGACTTAATTGTGAATGGGAATGGGGAATAACAAAATGTAAAGAAAGCTACAAAGAATGTGGAAGATAAGAATAAGGGGAATTCATTGAGATCAGGAGATATTGTTCTTTTTGGATTAAATCTAACTCATCTCATCTTCAATCATGCAACTCATTGACCTCTTGGCAATCATGATTGATTGAACCCCAATCCCTTGGTGATTCAATCTCTCAGATCTTGATCAATAGCCAATTCCTTGGTCTAATTGCTCATGAAGAGAGATATGCTTGATCCCTGATTATACCACACATCCTCATAGATCCAAGTAGAGGGTGGATTATATGTCACCATATCCAATCACCAAAACCCAGATTCTACTCAAGTGTGAGAAGGGATTTCTAGCATGGTTTCATGTTTCCTTTTCCAAGGTTCCTATGAAACCCATTTTGCATTAAAATGAAATTCCTTCTAGCAAATCAAAGAAAAGATGAAGAGAAGAAGAAATTCACTATCATTAATCCATCAAGTACAACAGAGCTCCATCTCTCAATGAGAGGGAATTTAGCTACTCATAGTTCAAGAGAAAAGTACAAGAGATGAAAGAAGATGATGTGAAAAGTAAATCTAACTATATGTTAACAAAACTATTACTCAACAACCCCTTCTCAGTACTTTCAGCGGTTATTTATACTACTCCTAGCACTAGAATAAAGAAAATACAAAAGAGAAAAGAAAAATACAATTTGGAGGGAAAAGAAAACTCAATAAACGTGACCTTCCCGCATGGCGTGTGACTGGCGTTTAAGTGACGTGCCACACCCAGCCTTTCAATTTGGCTTGGCGCGCCACGCCCAGCTTTTCAAGTGGCACGCCTCATGTTTTGGTGCCCCTGGCGTGCCACGCCTTCGAACCCAAGTGGCACGCCCAGGGTCTTTTTAAGCCTTGGTTAGCCTGGCGTGCCACACCTTCGAGCCTAAGTGGCACGTCCAAGCCTCTTCCTTCTTCTTCTCCTCTCTGGAAAGTTGAACTAGCATGGCACACCCAGGGTCTGGCGCGCCACGCCCATTTTGTGTGCTTGGTTCATCTTTCTAGACAATTGAACTAGCGTGGCACGTACAGGGTCTGGCGTGCCACGCCTTCGACACCAAGTGGCACGCCCAAGTACTTAGACCTTTAACTTCTCTGAAAATTTGTACTGGCATGCCACACTTTGATGCTCAAGTGGCACGCCCACCTTAAGGTGGCTCCTTTAAGCTTGGCGTACCACGTCTGGGTCTTCAGGTGGCACGCCCAAGTGATGGTTTGGAGATGGCATGCCACGCCTTCGATACCAAGTGGCACGCCCAAGTGATTGTCCCTTCTGGATTGATGAAATGGCAAGCCACGCCCAATGGTTCAAGTGGCACACCCATAGTGTGTGATGGACTTGGCGTGCCATGCCCAGTTTGGGGTGACACGCCCAGCTTGGCGTGCCACGCCCCTCTTGTGGCCTTCAGCATTGCTCTCTGAAAAACTATACTAGCATGCCACGCCCAGCTCCTGGCATGCCACGCCCATGTAAAAGCTTTGAGGATCCTTTTTGGAAAACATAACTTGCGTGCCACGCCCATATACTTTCATGGCGTTTGTTCTAAGTGGCATGCCAGTTTCACACGCCCAGCTGTATTTTATTGTTTTCTTCCCTTTTTGTTGCTCTTTTCACCTAAAATTCAGTACAAACCCATTTCAAAGCAATGTACCATAATATTCATCAATTAGTTCATGAATTGCAATGATTGAATGAGATTATGCTCTTTTATGGTCTTTTTTGGATAAGAAAAAAGGGTAAATGATGCAAGTCATCAAACAGCAAATAGGTTCATAATTACAATAATTTTAACAATAAAAACATCAAATTACCTCGACAGACTTCAAAACTTCTTCGATCGTTTTCACAACAGTCGTGCCATTGTTGAGCTCATCAGTCCCAGCCCATGAACTTTGCGTCGACTAATGGCTAATCCTCACTGAAGTTAACTCAGAACCGCTGAGTAGGCTGCAACTCACGTGTTAATGGTTAGACAACACTGTTATATGACCACAAAACATTCAACTTCTTTTCAAAATGTACTCAACATTTTCTAAAGGACATAACTTCTTTTAGTTCTGGGTTGACATGGACCTTGGACAGTTCAAAGTGGCTCTGCATTGAATTTTTTCCATTCCATCTGGTTGCTTTAAAATATTAGAGTACCACAATAAGCGGTTCAAGTCGATCATCATCAAGGTGGGGGAGTATCTGGTCAACCGTTTCGCCAAAGAGAGTACAACTTATCCTGTTCTTCCTGTTATCAGCCCCAGCAATTCAATCTTACTATATAAATAAGAAAATTGAATAAACAACAGATATCTCTTAATAAAAACACATAAATAAACACTTACTCCAAGTCTTCCACAATAATAACCAAGCGCTTAGTCTCTATTCCCTTGCTAGTTACTAATTCTCTTGGATCTTCCTTTCTAAAAACTTCTCCAATTATATCTACAAAACAATAAGAAACACACTTTTAGGTATGGCTTTCCAAGTGGTTATAAATTTTCTGAACATCTATATATCATTACACATAGTCTTAGACTCACCAAACAGTTCAAGATCCTCTACTTTCTCGACTGTATGCACCTCTGCAAGGTTCCAAAATCGAAATGCTTCCAAAGGAAAAGTTGGATTCTCTATATGTTCAACCCTTGTTCTATATGAAAGCACAAGTACCCAGCTACTAAAACCATTTTTTCCTTGGTCATGTTGTCAACAACTATGAAGTTACTCATAGTATACATGTGGAACTCAAGAATAACACTAATGTATTTCTTTGCCAGTGATCTTGGTATGGTTGGATAAATCCTGCCACCCTATGACAATGAAGTGAATACTTAAAGAGTGAGTATATCCTTAACATGTTTAAGTCATAACAATGACATATAAAGCACAATTATATTTTGTAAAAAATGCTCCTACCTGTTTATCTTGAAGAACCATTTCAATGGAGCCAATCTTGTTGACATTTAACTTGTTCGGAGTTGTTGGTGTGGGAAATCGTGTTTCACACTTTTCACAACTTCACACAACTAACCAGCAAGTGCACTAGGTCGTCCAAGTAATACCTTACGTGAGTAAAAGTCGATCCCACGGAGATTGTTGGCTTGAAGCAAGCTATGGTCATCTTGTAAATCTCAGTCAGGCAGATTCAAATGGTTATGAGGTTTTGATAATTAAAAGATAAATAAAACATAAAATAAGATAAAGATACTTATGTGATTCATTGGTGGGAATTTCAGATAAGCGTTTGGAGATGCTTTGTTGCTTCTGAGCCTCTGCTTTCCTACTGCCTTCCTCCAATCATGCGTGCTCCCTTCCATGGCAAGCTGTAAGATCCTCTCAGTTAAAATGGTCCTCTACGATTTTTGCACGGCTAATCAACTGTCGGATTTCTCGTCTCGGATGAAAAATACCAGGCACAGCTACCGCATGGCTAATCATCTGTCGGATCCCACTAGCATCGGAATAGGATCCATTGATCTTTTTGCACACTTTCACTGCGCCCAACATTCGCAGGTTTGAAGCTCATCACAGTCATCCCTTCCCGGATCCTACTCGGAATACCACAGACAAGGTTTAGACTTTCCGGATCCCAGAAATGCTGCCAATGATTCTAGCCTATACCACGAAGATACTAATCTCGCAGACTCGGTCCGTGTATTAGATATCTAAGAGAATATACTTCAGCTGTCATCCAATGACTACGTTGAACATCATGTAGACCGCTTTATGGTTGTCAGGCACGCAGATCTTGGCTAAGCGAGTAACAAATATTGGGTGATTGTCACGGGACACCATTTCATTCTGACTTAACTGAATTAAGTACGAGAGTATATCTTGGAGAAGAAGTAGGCATGAATTGAAAGAAAAACAATAGTACTTGTATTAATTCATGAAGAACAACAGAGCTCCACACCTTAATCTATAGGGTGTAGAAACTCCACCATTAAAAATACGTAAGTGAAAAAGGTCTAGGCATGGCCGAATGACCAGCCTCCCCAAATGTGAACAGTGGTCAAAAGATGATAAAGTTTGTAAAGAATTCATATCAAATAAATCTCTAAAAGTAGTTTTTATACTAAACTAGTAACTTCGGTTTACAGAAAAAATGAGTAACTAAGTGCAGATAGTGCAGAAATTCACTTCCAGGGGCCTATTTGGTGTGTGCTTTGGCTGAGCATTGAAGCTTTCACGTGCATAGGCTGTTCCTGGAGTTAAACGCCAGCTTGGGTGCCAGTTTGGGCGTTTAACTCCAATTCTGGTGCCAGTTTGGGCGTTTTACGCCAGGAACTTTTAGGCTGGTTTTGGACGCCAGTTTGGGCCATCAAATCTCGAGAAAAGTATAGACTATTATATATTGCTGGAAAGCCCAAGATGTCTACTTTCCAAGGCAATTGAGAGCACGCCAATTGAGCTTCTGTAATTCCAGAAAATCCACTTCGAGTGCATGAGGGTCAGAATCCAACAGCATCTGTAGTCCTTTTTCAGCCTCTGAATCAGATTTTTGCCAGGTCCCTCAATTTCAGCCAGAAAATACCTGAAATTACAAAAAACACACAAACTCATAGTAAAGTCCAGAAATGTGATTTTTGAATAAAAACTAATAAAGATATAATAAAAAGTAACTAAAACATACTAAAAACTATGTAAAAATAATGCCAAAAAGGGTATAAATTATCCGCTCATCACAACACCAAACTTAAATTGTTGCTTGTCCCCAAGCAACTAAAAATAAAATAGGATAAAAAGAAGAGAAAATACAATAAATCTCAAAAATATCAATGAATATTAGCTTCAATTAGATGAGCGGGACTTGTAGCCTTTTTGCTTCTGAACAGTTTTGGCATCTCACTTTATCCTTTGAAGTTCAGAATGATTGGCATCCATAGGAACTCAGAATTCAGATAGTGTTATTGATTCTCCTAGTTCAGTATGTTGATTCTTGAACACAGCTACTTTATGAGTCTTGGCCGTGACCCTAAGCATTTTGTTTTTCAGTATTACCACCAGATACATAAATGCCACAGACACATAACTGGGTGAACCTTTTCAGATTGTGACTCAGCTTTGCTAGAGTCCCAGTTAGAGGTGCCCAGAGCTCTTAAGCACACTCTTTTTGCTTTGGACCACGACTTTAACCGGTCAGTCTCAAGCTTTTCACTTGACACCTTCACGCCACAAGCACATGGTTAGGGATAGCTTGATTTAGCCGCTTAGGCCATGATTTTATTCCTTTGGGCCCTCCTATCCATTAATGCTCAGCCTTGGATCCTTTTTACCCTTGCCTTTTGGTTTAAAGGGCTACTGGCTTTTTCTGCTTGCTTTTTCTTTTTCTTTCTTTTTTTCTTATTTTTTTCGCATATATTTTTTTTTCGCAAGCTTTGCGTTTTTCACTGCTTTTTCTTGCTTCAAGAATCAATTTTATGATTTTTTAGATTATCAATAACATTTCTCCTTTTTCTTTATTCTTTCAAGAGCCAACAATTTTAACATTCATAAACAACAATATAAAAAATATGCACTGTTCAAGCATTCATTCAGAAAACAAAAAGTATTGCCACCACATCAAAATAATTAAACTAATTTCAAGATAGAATTCAAAATCCATGTACCTCTTATTCTTTTGCAAATAAAAGCATTTTTCATTTAAGAAAGGTGATGGATTCATAGGACATTCATAACTTTAAGACATAGACACTAGACACTAATGATAATGTAATAAAGACAAAAACATAGACAAAACAATAAGCATAGAATTCGAAAAACAGAAAAATAAGAACAAGAAAATTAAATAACGGGTCCACCTTAGTGATGGCGGCTAGTTCTTTCTCTTGAAGGTCTTATGGAGTGCTTGAGCTCCTCTATGTCTCTTCCTTGCCTTTGTTGCTCCTCCCTCATGGCCTTTTGGTCCTCTCTGATTTCATTGAGAATAATGGAGTGCTCTTGGTGCTCCATCCTTAGTTGCCCCATGCTGGAACTCAATTCTCCTAAGGAGGTGTTGGTTTGCTCCCAATAGTTTTGTGGAGGAAAGTGTATCCCTTGAGGAATCTCAGGGATTTCTTGATGAGGAATTTCCTCATGCTCTTGTTGAGGTCCATGAGTGGGCTCTCTTGTTTACTAAATCGTCTTCTTAGTGACGGGCTTGTCCTCATCAATGAGGATGTCTTCCTCTATGACAATTCCAACTGAATTGCATAGGTTATAGATGAGATGAAGGAAGGCTAATCTTGCCAAAGTAGAGGGCTTGTCCGCCACCTTGTAGAGTTCTAGAGGTATGATCTCATGAACTTCTACTTCTTCTCCATTCATGAAGCTATGGATCATGATAGCCCGATCTATTGTAACTTCAGACCGAATGCTAGTAGGAATGATAGAGCGTTGAATAAACTCCAACCATCCCCTAGCCACGGGTTTGAGGTCAAGCCTTCTTTGTTGAACCGGCTTGCCTCTTGAGTCTCTCTTCCATTAAGCTCCTTCTACACAGATGTCCATGAGGACTTAGTCCAACCTTTGATCAAATTTGACCCTTCTAGTGAAAGGATGAAGATCTCCTCTCATCATTGGCAAGTTAAATGCCAACCTCACATTTTTTGGACTGAAATCCAAGTAATTCCCCCGAACCATTGTGAGCCAATTCTTTGGGTTCGGGTTCATACTTTGATCATGGTTGTTAGTGATCCATGCATTGGCATAGAACTCTTGAACCATTAAGATTCTGACTTGTTGGATTGGGTTGGTAAGAGTTTCCCAACCTCTTCTTCGAATCTCACGTCAGATCTCCAGATATTCACTCTTCTTGAGCATGAAGGGGACCTCGGGGATCACCTTTTTCTTGGCCACAACTTTATAGAAGTGGTCTTGATGGACCTTTGAGATGAATCTCTCCATCTCTCATGACTTGGAGGTAGAAGCAATTGCCTTCCCTTTCCTCTTTCTAGAGGTTTCTCCGGCCTTAGGTTCCATTGATGGTTATGGAAAAACAAAAAGAAGAGCTTTCCCACACCAAACTTAGAAGTTTTGCTCGTCTTCGAGAAAAAGAAGAAAGAAAGGAGTAGAAGAAGAAGAAATGGAGGAGATGGAGGGTAGTGTTGGTTTCGGCCAAGGGGGGAAAGAATTATTTGTGATGTGTGAAAGTGAAGGTAGTGAGGAGGGGTATTTATAGGGTAGGAGAGAGAGAGAGAGAGAGAGAGAGAGAGAGAGAGAGAGAGAGAGAGAGAAAGGGAAGTCGAGAGAGAGAGAGAGAGAGAGAGAGAGAGAGAGAGAGAGAGAGAGAGAGAGAGAGAGAGAGAGAGAGAGAGAGAGAGAGAGAGAAAGGGAATTCGATCATGAAGGGGTGGGTTTGGGAGGAAAATGGTTTGAATTTGAATGATGAGGTAGGTGGGATTTTATGATGGATGGATGTGAGTGGTGAAGAGAATATGGGGAAGAGGGTACAATTTGATAGGTGAAGGGTATTTGGGGAAGAGTGTTATAGAAAGGTGTGAAGAGGAGAGAAGAAGAGGTGGGGTAGGTGGGGATCCTGTGGGATCCACAGATCTTGAGGTGTCAAGGAATTCTGCTCCCTGCACCATTCTGGCGTTTAAACGCCCTCTGTGTGCCAATTATGGCGTTAAACGCCAACTCTGCTACCTTTCCTGGTGTTAAACGCCAGTCTGCTGCCCCTTTCTGGCGTTTAACGCCAGCCAGACACCCTTTTCTGGCGTTAAATGCCAGTCTGTCTGCCGTTTCTGGCATTTAACTTCAGCCAGACGCCAGACACCCTTTTCTGATGTTAAGCGCCTAGAGTGCTGCCCATTCTGGTGTTTAACACCCAGAATGCTGCCAGGCCGGGCGTTAAACGCCCATTCTGATATCCTTACTGGCGTTTAAACACCAGTAAGCCTGTCCTCTAGGGTGTGCTATTTTTTATTTTGCTTTAATTCTGCAGTTGTTTTTATGACTTCACATGATCATCAACCTAAAGAAAACATAAAATGACAATGGAATATAAATAAATTTAATTAAATAACATTGGGTTGCCTCCCAACAAGCGCTTCTTTAATGTCAATAGCTTGACAGTGAGCTCTTAGAGAGCTTCACAGAGATTCAGAGCTTGATGGTGGCCTTCCAACACCAAACTTAGAAGTTGAGTGTGGGGGCTCTGCTTGACTCTATATTGAGAGAAACCTTTCATGCTTCCTCTCCATGGTTACAGAAGAAGATCCTTGAGCCTGAAACACAAGGTAGTCCTCATTCAATTTAAGGACTAACTCTCCTCTGTCCACATCAATCACAGCTCATGCTGTGGCTAGGAAGGGTCTTTCAAGGATGATGGATTCATCCTCTTCCTTTCCAGTGTCTAGGATTATGAAATCAGCAGGGATGTAAAAGCCTTCAACCTTCACTAAGACATCCTCTACAAGTCCATAAGCCTGTTTCCTTGAATTATCTGCCATCTCTAGTGAGATTCTTACAGCTTGTACCTCAAAGATCCCTAGTTTCTCCATTACAGAGAGTGGCATGAGGTTTATACTTGAACCAAGATCACACAGAGCCTTTTTAAAGATCATGGTGCCTATAATGTAAGGTATTAAGAACTTTTCAGGATCCGGTTTCTTCTGAGGTAATTTCCGTTGAACCAAGGTATTCAGTTTATTGATGAGCAATGGAGGTTCATCCTCCCAAGTCTCATTACCAAATAACATGGCATTCAGTTTCATGATTACTCCTAGATATTGAGCAACTTGCTCTTCAATAATATCTTCATCCTCTTCAGAGGAAGAATACTCATCAGAGCTCATGAATGGCAACAATAAGTTTAATGGAATCTCTATGGTCTCTATATGAGCCTCAGATTCCTTTGGTTCCTCAATGGGGAACTCCTTAGGGGTCAGTGGACGTCTATTGAGGTCTTCCTCATTGGAAATCAATGCCTTTCCCTCCTCTATAGGTTCAGCCATGTTGGTTATATTGATGGCCTTGCACTCTTTTTTTGGATTCTCTTCTGTATTGCTTGGGAGAGTACTAGGAGGGATTTCAGTAACTCTTTTACTCAGTTGACCCACTTGTGCCTCCAAATTTTTAATAGAGGACCTTGTTTCAGTCATGAAATTGAGAGTGGTCTTAGATAGATCAGAGACTATGGTTGCTAAGTCAGAGAGGCTCTGCTTAGAATTCTCTGTCTGTTGCTCAGAAGATGATGGAAAAGGCTTGCTATTGCCAAACCCATTTCTCCCACCATTATTATTATTGAAGCCTTCATTAGGCTTTTTGATAAACCCATATTTTATGATATATTTTGTGCTTAGTTTGAGTGATTTATTCAATCCTTCACCCACTTATTCATATTAATTGCATAGTTTTACTTTCCCTTCCTCATTATGTGATGTATGTGAAAAACATGTTTCCTATGCTTTAAAACTAATTATTTTAATTACCTTTAATTCCATTCGATGACGTGACTAGTGTGTTGAGTAGTTTCAGATCTTCTAAGGCAGAAATGACTTAAAGGATGGAAAAGAAACATACAAAAATGGAAGGAAAGCACAAAACGGAGTTTCTAAAGAAACTGGCATCCACGCGATCGCATGGGCGACGCAGACGCATGCGAAGCGCGAATCAACAGCGACGCGGCTGCATGACTGACACGACCGCGCACCTTAAGCAAGACAGATATGACGCGGCCGCATGACTGACACGACCGCGTGACAAGAAAAGCTCCGAATGACGCGACCGCGTGACCCACGCGGACGCGTGACAGAGGCCACGCACCAGAAATTGTAGAAAACGCTCCCAGCGATTTCTGAAGCCCTTTTTGGCCCAAATCCAAGTCCAGAAGGCATAGACCAGAGGTTATAAAATGAGGGAATGCATCCATTCAGAGAGAGACAACTTTAGTTTTAGTTTTCATGAGTTAGATTTAGTTTGGAGAGAGGTTCTCTCCTCTCTCTTAGGATTAGGATTTAGGATTTCTCTGAATTCAGAAGTAACTCTCGATCCCAGGTTTAATGTTCCTTTACTTCAAGCTTCTCTTTTACTTTTATTCACTACTTTAGTTGATTATTTACTTTTGCAATTTAATTTATGAATTCTTCCATGTTACAGATTATTATTTTGGATTAATGTTATTTGAGGTATTTCAGTTAATATTGCTTTCTTTTATTTATTAGTTACAATTATTCCCAATCTGAAGACATTCTTATTCCAGTAGATTTACTTTTCTCCTTTTGGTTTTGGTTAAGAAATCAGTAACTCAGGAGTTATCAAACTCAAACATGGTTGATAATTGTTATCTTTGTTAATTGAATTGAGCTTCAAGAATTCCAATCTTTTCTTAGAAAATAAAATAGGATCCGAAGATCAATCCAATTAATCCCTTGACCTTCCTTTATCTTAGTAAAGGCTAACAAAGCGGAATTAAGATTCAATTCTCATCATCATTGATAAGGATAGCCAGGATAGGACCTCTAGTTTCTCATACCTTGCCAAAAGTTTATTTACATTCATTTATTTATTTTACTTGCCATTTAAATTGCTTGTTCTTCATTTACTTTATTCGCTAATTAAACTATTCACTCCTCATTCTCAAAACCCCAATTTACAATCTCCATAACTAATAATAAGAACATACTTCCCTGCAGTTCCTTGAGAAGACGACCCAAGGTTTGAATACTTCGGTTATCAATTTATTTAGGGGTTTGTTACTTGTGAAAACCAAAATGTTTGTATGAAAGGACTTTTGAAGGTTTAGAAACTATACTTGCAACGAGGATTTATCCGTAAATTTCTAGACCACGCAAAAGTTCCTCTCATCACTTTTGCTGATCCTTCCATGAGAAATTAGGATGATTCCTCCATGAAGGATTATAGGTGTTTCCATAGGATTCTCCCATGTAATTCACCTCTTCCATTGCAGAATTCTCAGGGTCATAAGCTTCTTCTTCAGAGGAAGCTTCTTTAGTACTGCTGGATGCAGCTTGCATTCCAGTCAGACTGTGAGAAATTATATTGACTTGCTGAGTCAATATTTTATTCTGAGCCAATATGGCATTCAGAGTATCAATCTCAAGAACTCCTTTCTTCTGAGTCATCCCATTATTCACAGGATTTCTTTCAGAAGTGTACATGAACTGGTTATTTGCAACCATCTCAATGAGTTCCTGGGCTTCTGTAGGCGTTTTCTTCAGATGAGGGGATCCACCAGCAGAGTGGTCCAATGACATCTTGGACAATTCAGACAGACCATCATAGAATATACACAGGATGCTCCATTCTGAAAGCATGTCAGAAGGACACCTTCTGATCAATTGCTTGTATCTTTCCCAAGCTTCATAGAGGGATTCACCTTCCTTCTGTCTGAAGGTTTGGACTTCCACTCTAAGCTTGCTCAACTTTTGAGGTGGAAAGAATTTTGCCAAGAATGCATTGACCAAATTTTCCCAAGAGTTCAGGATTTCTTTAGGTTGTGAGTCCAAACATATCCTAGCTCTGTCTCTTACAGCTAAAGGGAAAAGCATAAGTCTGTAGACCTCATGATTAACCCCAATGGTCTTGATAGTGTCACAGATTTGCAAGAATTCAGCTAAGAACTGATGAGAATCTTCCAATGGAAGTCCATGAAACTTGCAATTCTGCTGCATTAGAGAAACTAATTGAGGCTTAAGCTCAAAGTTGTTTGCTCCAATTGCAGGAATTGAGATGCTTCTTCCATAGAAGTCAGAAGTGGGTGCAGTAAAGTCACCAAGCATCTTCCTTGCATCTTCACCATTGTTGTTATTTTTGGCTGCCATAACTTCTTCTTTTTCGAAAATTTCTGTAAGGTCCTCTCCAGAGTGTTGTGCTTTAGCTTCTCTTAGCTTCCTCTTCAGAGTCCTTTCAGGTTCAGGATCAGCTTCAACAAGAATGTTCTTATCCTTGTTCCTGCTCATATGAAAAAGAAGAGAACAGAAAAGAAGAGGAATCTTGTATGTCACAGTATAGAGATTCCTTTATGTGAGTAGAAGGATGGAAGAATAGAAGAATGAGGAAGAGAGAAAATAAAGAGAATTCGAACACAGAGAGAGGGACAGGGTTCGAATTTTAAGAAGAAGAGAAGTGTTAGTAAATAAATAAAATAAATAGAAAGAGATGAGAGGGAGAGAGAGAGTATTCGAATATTAATTAAAATAAAAGAAAAATATTTTTGTTTTTATTTTAATTATTAGTTAGAATTCGAAATTTAAGAAAAAAATAAAATAAAATTAAAATTAAAATTTAAAACAATTAGTTAATTAAAAAGAATTTTGAAAAAAGGGTTAGTAATTTTCAAAAATTAGAGAGAGAGAAAAGTAGTTAGGTGGTTTTGAAAAAGATAAGAAATAGTAAACTTTTAAAATCAAACAAAAAGTCAAGTAGTTAATTGAAAAAGATTTGAAAATCAATTTTGAAAAGATAAGAGGTTAGAAAAAGATTTTGAAATTAAGTTTTGAAAAAGATATGATTGAAATCTATTTTGAAAAAGATTTGAAAAGGAAATTAAAAAGATTTGATTTTTGAAATTAAAGTTGATTACTTGACTAACAAGAAACTAAAAGATATGATTCTAGAATTTAAAGATTGATCCTTTCTTAATAGGTAAGTAACAACTTAAAATTTTTTAATCAGAACATTAAATGTTAGCAATAATTTCGAAAATTATGAAATAAAATTAAGAAAAAGATTTTGAAAATCAATTTTAAAGTTTTTGAAAATATTAAGAAAAATGAAAAAGATTTTATTTTTGAAAAAGATTTCAACAGATAGAATTTTTAAATTGAAATTTTGACTTGACTAACAAGAAACAACTAAATTTAAACATTTTTGACTAAGTCAACCCAAAATTTCGAAATTTATGAGCAAAATAGGGAAAAGATATTATTTTTTATTTTTGAATTTTTAATGAGGAGAGAGAAAAATAACAAAATGACACAAGATATTAGAAATTGAAATCAAAACAACTAATGCATGCAAGAAACCTTTGAATGTCAAAATGAACACCAAGAACACTTTGAAGATCATGATGAACATCAAGAACATATTTTTGAAAATTTTTAAGAAAAGAAAAACATGCAAGACACCAAACTTAAAAATTTTTAAACTTTAGACACTAATAATTCGAAAATGCATATGAAAAACAAGAAAAGACATAAAGCAAGAAAATGTAAAGATCAGACAAAGAAAATTATCAAGAACAACTTGAAGATCAAGAAAGAACACATGATGAATTTTCGAAAATTTAAGAATAAAAACATGCAATTGACACTAAACTTAAAATTTGACACAAGATTCAAACAAGAAACACAAAATTTTTTTTTGGTTTTTATGATTTATTAATTTTTTTGTATTTTTCAAAAATTATTTTGGAAAAAAGAAAATAAAGAGATACAAAATTTTTAATAAGAATTCCAAGATTCGTACAATGTTAGTCTAAAGCTTCGGTCCAAAAGAATTAGACATGGCTAAATGGCCAGCCAAGCTTCAGCATAACAATTACAGACATGTCCTTTCTCCAATGGAAAGTGGAAACCTCGGTCCAAAAGATTAGACATGGCTTCACAGCCAGCCAGGCTTTAACATATCTCATGAAACTCTAGAATTCATTCTTAAAAATTCTGAAGAACACAATTTTTTTTTCGAAAATAAAAATAAAAAGCTTAAACACAAAATAAAATTACCTAATCTAAGCAACAAGATGAACCGTCAGTTGTCCAAACTTGAACAATCCCTGGCAACGGCGCCAAAAACATGGTGTGGGAAATCGTGATTCACACTTTTCATAACTCCGCACAACTAACCAGCAAGTGCACTGGGTCGTCTAAGTAATACCTTACGTGAGTAAGGGTAGATCCCACGAAGATTGTTGGCTTCAAGCAAGCTATGGTCATCTTGTAAATCTCAGTCAAGCGGATTCAAATGGTTATGAGGTTTTGATAATTAAAAGATAAATAAAACATAAAATAAGATAAATAAGATAAAGATACTTATGTGATTCATTGGTGGAAATTTTAGATAAGCGTTTGGAGATACTTTGTTGCTTCTGAACCTCTGCTTTCCTACTGCCTTCTTCCAATCATGTGTGCTCCCTTCCATGGCAAGCTGTAAGATCCTCTCAGTGAAAATGGTCCTCTACGGTTTCTGCACGGCTAATCAACTGTCGGATTTCTCGTCTCGGATGAAAAATACCAGGCACAGCTACCGCATGGCTAATCATCTGTCGGTTCCCACTAGCGTCGGAATAGGATCCATTGATCCTTTTGCACACTGTCACTGCGCCCAACATTCACATGTTTGAAGCTCGTCACAGTCATCCCTTCCCGGATCCTACTCGGAATACCACAGACAAGGTTTAGACTTTCCGAATCCTAGGAATGCTGCCAATGATTCTAGCCTATACCACGAAGATACTAATCTCACGGACTCGGTCTGTGTATTAGATATCCAAGAGAATATACTCCGGCTGTCGTCCAATGACTACGTTGAACATAATGTAGACAGCTTTGTGGTTGTCAGGCACGCGGATCTTGGCTAAGCGAGTAACGAAGATTGGGTGATTGTCACGGGTCACCCTTTCATTCTGACTTAACTGAATTAAGTACGAGAGTATATCTTGGAGAAGAAGTAGGCGTGAATTGAAAGAAAAACAATAGTACTTGCATTAATTCATGAAGAACAACAGAGCTCCACACCTTAATCTATGGGGTGTAGAAACTCCACCGTTGAAAATACATAAGTAAAAAAGGTCTAGGCCTGGCCGAATGGCCAGCCTCCCCAAATGTGAACAATGGTCAAAAGATGATAAAGTCTGTAAAGGATTCGTATCAAATAAATCTCAAAAAGTAGTTTTTATAGTAAACTAGTAACTTCGGTTTACAGAAAATGAATAACTAAGTGCAGAAATCCACTTCCGGGGCCCACTTGGTGCGTGATTGGGCTAAGCATTGAAGCTTTCACATCCATAGGCTGCTTCTGGAGTTAAACACCAGCTTGGGTGCCAGTTTGGGCGTTTAACTCCAATTCTGGTGCCAGTTTGGGCGTTTTACGCCAAGAAGTTTTAGGCTGGTTTTGGATGCCAGTTTGGGCCATCAAATCTCGAACAAAGTATAGACTATTATATATTGCTGGAAAGCCTAGGATGTCTACTTTCCAACGCAATTAAGAGCGTGCCAATTGGGTATCTGTAGCTCCAGAAAATCCACTTCGAGTACATGAGGGTCAGAATCCAACAGCATTTGTAGTCCTTTTTCAGCCTCTGAATCAGATTTTTGCTCAGGTCCCTCAATTTCAGCCAGAAAATACCTGAAATTATAGAAAAATACACAAACTCATAGTAAAGTCCAGAAATGTGTTTTTGAATAAAAAGTAATAAAAATATAATAAAAAGTAACTAAAACATACTAAAAACTATGTAAAAACAATGCCAAAAAGGGTATAAATTATCCGCTCATCAGTTGTCCACACCCTTACAACAAATAATTTGAAATTACACACAAGTTTTTTGGTGTTCACATCTGATACTAAATCAAAATGTTCATCCGTTGCGTTTCAAGTCTCCCACCAGGTTGAGAAGTAGTGACTGGAATGTGAATAATGTTTTGGAGCGTTTCAGGTCTCCCGCCAGGATTGTTTAATGACAAAAAATGGATATTTAAATTATATATATGAGTGGTTTACTTCATGTGCATTATAATTTCAGATTTACCCATTGTATGTTGCTTAATGTTCCTACTAACCCTGCATGCCACTTGTCATTCAAGAAACTGTTACACGTGTCGAGCATAGAACCCATTACTTGTTTCCTATTATATATTAATAGATTTAAATATCACACAATTTAATATTATGTATATCAATTAATTGAATATAGTTGTTAGAGTATAATTAGGATCAATTAGATCAATTAGCATGATTCAACATATCTGAATATTTATTATAGGATATTACTTCTTTATTATTTCAATTCTCTTATCACCTGTAAATATCCTTCTATATTGTATCATTCTACAACTCTTGAATACTCATAAATCTTTTTCCTATTGCTCCCTCTCCCCTTTCTAACATGGTATCAGAGCCAGAATATCCTCCTTGAGAGAGGATAACTTGATTTTTTTCTGTAAGAACTGTATTTAATTAGCCGCTTCATTAAAATAATTTAATTGCCCAAAATAAGTTCAAAAATTTAGAATATTAATTAGAAATTTTAAATATGATATTTAGACTCAGTAGATTTTTTGAGTTGGAAAATATAATTTTCTGTGGAAAATTGCGTAAAAATGCGTACCGGTAAATTAGCCGGCAGTACCAGCTTAAATCTGTCCAGTACTATGTGAGAGCAGTAAAAACTGTAGAAAAACATAGAAAAATAATTAAAATTAAAAATCAGGCACTAATTTTAAAAGTTTGGCCCAAAGTTAGGCCAAACCAACTAAAAATACTAACGGGGTTGGACCGGGCCCAAATTGGGCTCAAGCCCAACATACATAACCCACATTAATGAACCCATTCAGCACAACATAACCTAAAAACACAAAGTTGCAGCTGCACAAGTGATAAGAGAGGGAGGAGAGACTGTCACTATTCATTTTTCACTTCCGGTGGCCATAACTCGAGCTACGATGCTCCAATTCGCGTGCCGTCAGTGGCTATGCAAAGCTCTCGCTGAACCCGTTAGTTCTAAAAAAACTTTTGCTGGTAAGGTTTTGAATTTCCCTCCCTATTATACAGCTCTATGAATTTCAAAATTTAAGATTTTGGTCTTGAGTAGATTTTGTGTTTTCAATTGATTAGGTGGTATCTAAGGTTGGACTATTGGTGGTTTGTGCCCCGAACACTCTCGCAGTTTAATTTAAAGATAAATTGTGATATACATAATACTAAATTATGGCATGCTTCTGAGAGTGTTTCTTAGTTTATTTCTTTTAACTCATTAAATACAATTCATATTACGATGGCTTAATTATACCAACTAATTGATTTGATTAGATATTTAAGTATCACACAATTTAATATTATGTATATCAATTAATTGAATATAATTTTTAGAGTATAATTAAGATCAATTAGATCAATTAGCATTATTCAACATATCTGAATATTTATTATAAGATATTACGTCTTTATTATTTCGATTCTCTTATCACCTATAAATACCCTTCCATATTGTATCATTCTACACGACTTGAATACTCACAAACATTTTTCCTATTGCTCCCTCTCCCCTTTCTAACATGGTATCAGAGTCAGATAAACCACTATTTTATGGTTGATCTTGTACTAATTTGAGTGGTTTTTATCAAGTCTTTGCTCACTTATTCATATGATCTGCATGGTTTTACAAATCCTTCCTTATTCTGTGATATAGTTGAAAACATGTTTCCTAGACCTTTAAACTGTTAATTTTGAATACCCTTTATTACCATTCGATTCTGTGATCTGTATGTTGAGTGCTTTCAGGCTTTATAGGGCAGGAATGGTTTAGAGGATGGAAAGGAAACATGCAAAAGTGGAAGGAACACGAAAAATAAAGTTTTGAAAAGCTGGCATCGACGCGCACGCATGGACGACGCGCACGTGTGCCTAGCGCAGAAGACGAGCGACGCGTACGCGTGACTAACGCGTACACGTGAAAAGGAATTTCACCAAATGACGCGCACGCGTGACCTACGCCTACGCGTGACATGCGCCACATGCAGAAAGTTACAGAAAGCGCTGGGGGCGATTTCTGCGCTCCTTTTTGGCCCAATTCCAAGCCAGAGAACACAGAATAGAGGCTGGAGAATGGGGGAATCATTCATCATTCATTCATTATTCACAATTTAGGTTTGAGATGTAGTTTCTAGAGAGAGAGAGGCTCTCTCCTCTCTCTAGGTTTTATGATTTAGGATTTCTCTTAGTTTTAGGATTACTTCTTCTCAATTCCAGGTTCAATGTTCCTTTAATTTAATTTCTCTTCTACTTTTATTTGTTCTAGCTTTCTAGTTTATTTATTTTCCCTTGTGGATTACTTTATGTTGACAATTTGGTTTATGAACTCCATGTTAGAATTGATTTTCTTATTTAATGCAATTTGAGGTATTTCATATTTAAGATTTTAATTCAGCTTTTTATATTCTTAGCTTGAATTGATTAATTGGAGACACTTGAGTTATCAAACTCCTTCGTTGATTGATAATTGGAATTTGCTGGTTGGTTTTGATTCCTCTAAAGCTAGTCTTTCCTTAGGAGTTGACTAGGACTTGAGAAATCAGATTGATTAGCCCACTTGACTTTCCTTTATTTAGTAAGGGTTAACTAAGTGGGAGTAATGAACAATTCTCATCACAATTGATAAGGGTAACTAGGATAGGACGTCCAGTTTTCATACCTTGCTAAGAGCTTTATTAGTTATTAATTTAATTCTTGCAATTTACTTTTTCTTGTTTCTATTTCAAAAACCCCAAAAAAGATACCTTTCCATAACCAATAATAAATCATACTTCCCTACAATTCCTTGAGAGACGACCCGAGATTTAAATACTTCGGTTATTAATTTTATTGGGTTTGCTTTAGTGACAAACAAGTTTTTGTACGAAAGGATTCTTTGTTGATTTAGAAACTATACTTTCAACGAGAATTTATTTATGAATTTCTTTATTGGCAAAAGTCCGTTCGTCAAAATAGCGCCGTTGCCGGGGAGTTGCAAACGTGTGCCTTATTATTGGTTATTTTAAATATTTATTTTTTGCTTATTTGTTAGTTTTTGTTAGTTTTAGGATTTAATCGCTTATTTTTGTTAGCTTTTGTTTTTATTTTATTTAGATACTATGAACTCTCAATGCTATTGTAGTTTGGTTCCAATGCTATTGTAGGGAATGGAAGCTATAATGGGAACATGCATCAAGTTTGGAACAATCAAAGATGGGATGAGCCACAAGGATTTGATCAACCCTCCTGGCAACAACCCCCTCCAATGCACTATAACCAACAACCATCCTATGATGCATACCAAGACAATAGTTATGGTGGACCCTTTCGTGACAACCAACCTCCATCAAATTACTATAGTCAAGAGCCATTCCAGGGTGCGTACCAAGATGATGAATATGGTGGACCCCCTTGTAGTTACCAACAAGCCCCACCATATGCTTATGAACCACCTCCTCAACATAATTTTGAACCACCATACTCACAAGCACCTCAACACCAAACACCCCCATATGAACTTAATCCTTACCCACCATACCAAGAGCCTTATGAGCCATACTTAGAGCCACCCCCATTCCAACACAATTACTCCCAAGAACCACCACCTCAATATACACCATCTCCTTATCCTTATCAAGAAGAACCACCTTCCTATCATGAACCATTCTTCCCATGCGATGAACCCTTCCAATCACCACAATCTCTAATGAATGAATCCCTTGGTGTATTTCTTCAAGGGCAAGAAAGGATGGAGAAGAAGGTACTAGAACTCACGGCTGCCTTGACCGAGGTAGTAAATCGATTAGCCTCCCAACAGTTGGACACTCAAGGAACTCCCATAGCTACATGTGGAGACTCTAATGAAGAATGTAACATGAAAGAGACACTAGAAACTCCAGTGGACAATGGAGAATGTGACTTTGTATTGGAACAAGTGGAGGAAGCCGTAATAGCTGAAGAGGAAGAAGTGGTTGAAGACTTAGGAGACGCTGAACCTCCATGGGAATCTAGAGTTGTAGAGTATTCCTCCAAAAAGCTTGAAATTGATGTTAAGGAGGATAGTGTACAACCTCCAAGGCATATCCTGGTTGAAGACTTTGAGGAGGTTGATCAAGAGATGGATTCAATCATTGATGAATCCTTATCTGCAATTGAATCCTCTCACATTAGACTTGACATGGAGATTAAAGAAGAAAAAGCACAACCTCCCATGCCCTTGGTGAGCAATGAATAAGAGATTGAATTGGAAAGAAGCTACCAAGAGGAAGCGGTTGAACTTGAAGAAGCTTACAAAGAGGTGGAAGTTGTCAAGGAAGAGCACAAGGGAGTGGAGCTTGAAATCACCTTGCCAAAGTTGTTGGAGACCTCTCCCCCTAAGTCACCATCATCCTTCACAAAATTCAAGTGGGTAAAATTCATATCTCTTAGCTTTCTCATTCCACTTGAATATGGTTTACTTGAGACAGATGGTCAACTTCGAGCTCTTTGTGGATTTACGAGTAAGAGGGAGATGGCTAGCGGTAGGAGTTGTCATGCAAGATTCAATATGGTGGAAAGCTAAAAGTTTAAATGTAAAGGTTGGTGTAAAGCTCGACTGAATGGGTCTAGGAAGTTGTTTGGCCGTGATAAACCCCTATTTTATGGTTTATCTTGTGCCCAATTGATTGGTTTTTATCAACTCTTTACCCACTTATTCATACTATTTGCATGGTTTTATGTTTTCCTTCCTGATTTTGTGCTATGATTGAAAACATGTTTCTTTGATCTTAATTTAGCTAATTTTAATCCTCTCTTATTACCATTCGATGTTTTGATATGTGTGTTAAGTGTTTTCAGAGATTACATGGCTGGGATGGCTTAGAGGATGGAAAGGAAGCATACAAAAGTGGAAGGAATGCAAGAAGCTAAAGGAACTGCAAAGCTATCCAGCCTGACCCTCTCGCACTAAATGGATCATAACTTGAGCTACAGAGGTTCAAATGACGCGGTTCCAGTTGCGTTGGAAAGCTAACCTCTGGGGCTTCAATTTGGATATATAATTTGCCATAGTGGCCATACCGCTAGGCGACGCGAACGCGTGCTCCACCTGGATGCGTCACAATGACGAAAATCAGCGTGACAGATTTCGCCTCCAGTAATTTCTGGGCTGTTTCTGGCCCAGTTTTCGGTCCAGAAAACACAGATTAAAGGCTATAAAGTGGGGGAATCCATTCATTCATGGGAGGACCTGGATATTCACACAACTTTAGGTTTTTAGATGTAGTTCTCTAGAGAGAGAGGCTCTCTCCTCTCTCTTAGGTTTTAGGATTAGGATCTCTTTTACTTTATGGTTTTTACTTCAATGCCAGGTTCAATGTTCTTTTAATTTATATTTCTATTCTACCTTTATTTACTTTAATCAAGGTTGCAAGAACCGGACCGGTCAATAAACCGGTGAAGTCACTGGTTCAATGGTTCACTAGTTCGACCGGGGTTCAACCAGGGTTCAACCGGTTTAATTAAATATTAAATAAAATTATTAAAAAACTTAAAATAATCTTAAGTATATAAATTCAATAATTTCTAACTTAATAAAATTTAATATTTCACATAATAAATTATCCATTACTTAATATTAGAGGTTCACAAACAACTTCAAACATCAAAGTTTATAACTAAACAAAAAATAAAACGTACATAATGACAAACCCATAATGTTATACATTCAAAAGATACAATTACTAGCAAGTTCTACATTCAAAACCATGAAAATAATGAAACAGCAAGCATATTCAGAAACAGCAAAAAATATTCATCATGAAGTAACAAACAGAAGCAGCAAAATATATTCAAAATCAAAAACAGCAATGATGAAAATAATGAAACAGCAAACATATTAGAAGCAGCAAAAAATATTCATCATGATTCATGAAGCAGCTAACAGAAGCAGCAAAACATATTCAAAATCAAAAACAGCAATCATGAAAATAATGAAACAGCAATCAAAATAAGAAGCAGCAAAAAATATTCATCATCATTCATGAAGCAGCAAAAAGAAGCAGCAAAACATATTCAAAATAAAAAACATCAATCATGAAAATAATGAAATAGCAATCAAAATAACCTCAGAAAATCAAAAACATAAATCAAGCAGGCAGCATAGAACAGGCGAGCTCACAGAACCTTAGAAAATCAAAATCAAGAAGCATAGAACTCATAAATCATAATCAGAATTCAAAAGGAAGCAAGTTCAAAATCAAGAAGACAAGAACAGAGTCTTACCGGCGAATGAGGAGGCGGGCTCGTCCAGTGGTGGTTGCAGCTGCTGTGGATGGTTGTGGGTGGTGAATGAGGAGGCAGGCTAGGTGACGTTCGGCGACGAAGAGGCGGGCTCGGCCGGTGGTGGTCGCGGCTATTGTGGATGGTTGTGGGTGGCGAATGAGGAGGCGGGCTAGGTGACGTTCGGCGACGAGGAGGCGGGCTCGGCCGGTGGTGGTCGCGGCTACTGTGGATGGTTGTGGGTGGCTCTTTAGGTGTAATTTTGTTTTGTGTTAACTTTGTTTATTTAATGATGAAATATATTCATGTTAATACTTTTATTATTTTCTTCTCTAATTATAAATTTCTTTATAATACTTCTTTGATAGAATATTTTTTTGGTCTAATAGATTTTTTTCCTATTTTTCATCAAAAATAATTTATATTAGGAGAAAAAAAAGAATATGCAAATTAAATTTTAAAATTCAAATTTAAATAAGATGTGTAAAGGATAACTATTGAATTCATTTGGTAGATTTAAACTCTTTGTATTATCGACATTGAAAATTTCAAATACTATTATAAAATTCAAGATATTTTTTATCTTATTGTTCTTGAATTATACATTATATCGTGTATTTGAAGAGTTTCATCTTTTTTTAAATAAGCGTGACATTATATACTTTTTTGGATACTAAGGAATAATGAAGTAGAAGTAAGTAACAAAATTGATTATATAATAAGATACAAATTTTTAGAATTTTTAGTACAATTGACAAATTTTTAGTTTCAAAATAAATTTTTACTCTATTTTTTATCTTTTATTTGATTTTTTATAATTTTTTCTTGAGTTTCTTAATTAATTATGATTGTAATAATTCATCGCAAATTTGTGTTTTGTAAAGAAAATTTATCAATCATAAAATACATAAGACTTAACCAAAAAGTTTAAAAAATGTTGATTAATCACAAAATAAAAAAGTATGAATTGTGCTTTAATTATGTTGTTAAATGGCGGGCTAGGTGACGTTCGGCGACGAAGAGGCGGGCTCGGCCGGTGGTGGTCGCGGCTACTGTGGATGGTTGTGGGTGGCGAATGAGGAGGCGGGCTAGGTGACGTTCGGCGACGAGGAGGCGGGCTCGGCCGGTGGTGGTCGCGGCTGCTGTGGATGGCTGTGGGTGGCAATCGTGGCCTTGGTGGGTGAATGGAGGCTGGCGCTGAATGCACTTGGAAAGGGGAAGAAAGGGGAGATTACTCAGATTAGGGTTAGTGCTGTGGCATAGTGGGTTTGGTCAGGAGCTTAGGACTTTCGCGTACGCCTTTCTTTTTTCTTTTTTTTTAAAAAAAAAAAAAGCTAAAACGACGTCGTTTGGCATGTGAAGTTGCAAACCACTAAACCGCCAAAAAACCGGACGGTTCTTTCGGTTCGCCGGTTAACCACCGGTTCGACCGGTTTTTCCACCGGTTTTTTGCCAGGTGGTTTTCGACATTACCCGGACCAGCTAGGTAACCGGTTCCCGATTTTTCCAGTTGAACCGGCCGGTCCGGTCCGGTTTTCAGAACCATGACTTTAATACTTTTACTTGTATCTGACTTATGTTGCCCAAATTGCTTATGAACCTTTCCATGTTAGATTTGAATATTTTATTTAATATAATTGAGGTATTTCAGATTCTAGATTTCTTTCTTTTATTTATGTTATTGTTGCTTCCAATCTGAAGGTATTTTTATTCGAGTAGATTTACTTTTCTCCTTTTGGCTTTGGTTAAGTAATTGGTAACACTTGAGTTATCAAACTCAGCTGTTGGTTGAAATTGGAATTGCTGATTGATTTGGATCACTCTAAAGCTAGTCTTTCCACAGGAGTTGGCTAGGACTTGAGGATCAAATTAATTGGTCTACATGACTTTCCTTTATTTAGTAAGGGTTAAATAAGTGAGAGCAATAACAATTCTCATCACACCTGATAAGGATAACTGGGATAGGATTTCCGGTTCTTATACATTGCAAGATATTTTTATAATTATTAATTTATTTTTCTTGTCATTTAAATTACTTGTTCCTTATTTTAAAAAAACCCAAAAACATATCTTTTTACATAACCAATAATAAATCATACCTCCCTGCAATTCCTTGAGAATACGACTCGAGGTTTAAATACTTCGGTTATAAATTTTATTGGATTTTGTTACTTGTGACAACAAACTTTTGTACGAAAGGATTCTCTGTTGGGTTAGAAGCTATACTTACAACGCGATAATATTTCTATAAAATTCTTTACCGGCATAAATCCAGCTCGTCAGGCCGCTCCAGTGAGAATTCAGATTGCTTGCCACCCCGGTTGGAATAATGGCGATCAACACAAAGACGGGTGCATAATCAAGGTTTGGGACCCCGGAATTCATTCCAACAATCAACACTCCCGGAGCCATGTCACTTGATTGAACTTGCTCAAAGGCTTTATGTGCCTAGTTTGGGATCCCGGAGGCTATTGGAATTGCAAACACTGGTGGAGATTCTTGGATGAGTTCAAGCACAAGCCACCATGACAAGGAGCTCACCAAATGTCCAACTTAAGGACTTTAACTAAAAGTGCTAGGTGGGAGACAACCTACCATGGTATGATCGTCCCTTTTATTCCTAGTTTTATTCTATTTTATTTTATTTTATTTTTCACAAGTTTTTCATTTATAATTTCTGCATATCCATCTGCATGCTGCATTTTATGCATAAAAAAGGGGAATCGACGCGCAAACGTCCATGACGCGCGCGCGTCTTTTGCGTATGCGCACCTTAACAGAGAGTTGCGCGAGAGACGCGCGGGAAGGGTGCATGGCGCACAAGCCATTCCACGCATACGCGTACCTCACGTGTACGCGTCCCCTGTAAAAAAGTTCAACCCATGCGTACGCGTCGCTACGCGTACGCATGAGTATGAAAATCGGCGTCAATATGCTGAACAGAGAGTTGTGCTGCCCCCACGCTGGACTTGTGCTACAGGCATAAATTTACCCACGCGTACGCGTCCCTGACGCGTGCGCGTCATTTTCAATATGTGGTGATCCACGCGTGCGCGTGCCTGACGCGTATGCGTCGCTTGCGACACACAATTCAATTAGCACACCACCAGATTTCAAATCTCCCCTCCCCCAATCCTAATTCTTTTTCATTCCTACTTCTTTTCTACTCCTCCTCTACTCTTCTCTTCTTTTAATTTACTACATTTATTTATTCTTCTTCCTTTTCAATTTTTCTTTCAGCTTAGTTATTTATGGTTTCTTTTTCATTCCTTTTTCATGCATTTTTTTATGATTGGTGTTGGAACTTTATTTGGATCTTATATTATTATACTTGAGCTTGTGGATATCATCAAGAGTGATTTGACAATTAATATTAATTTTTGGATTGCATGCATGTTGGAGTTCCTACCTTCCTTAACATATTTTACATGCATACCAAGTGTTTGTGAAAAGCCCGTATGGCATTGTGAATTCTTTATTATTCTATTCCTCTACTCTAATGCCTGTTTTTCACAAAACCCTTGCAATCTTTTATTAATTGAATATAATTGTCAACACAAACGTGGTTGTTAGTTTGTTACATTTGATAATCAAATTGAGCTATTAATGCTTGATCTATGCTACTCATGCCTTTGCCGGCATGCTGATAAACATCTTGCATCTAATTGCCTTAATATGTCATGCTATATTTCCATTGATGTCCTAGTTACATGGAGTCACGACCATGTGTTTACGACATTCTTCATTACCTTGGCATTGATTATCACTTGTATTTTCCTCACCTCCCAATAGTTTATAATCTCTTCGCACTTTGTCACTTTTCAATAGTTTTCTGGCAGTTCGCCATCTTTTTAGCAATTTTTTGGCAGTTGGCCACTCTTGCGGCAGTTCTGTCTGTGTTCTCTTTCGACAGTTCCATCTGCGTTTCCTTCCGGTAGTTTCGTCTACACTTCCTTCTGGCAGTTCCGTCTGGATTTCTTTGTGGTAGTTCCGTCTGTGCTTCTTTCAAACAGTTCTGTCTGCGCTTTCTTCAGGCAGTTCTGTCTACAGTCTTTCTATCATTTTATGCATTTTTTTATTTAGTTGTTTCAAATAAGTTTCAAACTCAAGTTGTCACTTGAGTTTGAGGAGGGATGTTAAAGTATAATTAGGATCTATTAGATCAATTAGCATTATTTAACATATCTGAATATTTATTATAGGATTTTACGTCTTTATTATTTCGATTCTCTTAGCACCTATAAATTTCCTTTTATACTGTATTATTCTACACAACTTGAATACACACAAACATTTTCTCTACTGCTCTCTCTCTTACTCTTTCTAATAATAATAAATATAATTTAATTTAGTTAGAAGTTCATTATTTTATAGTCTTCTATATATATATAAACATGACAGAATAAAATTGTAAAAATAATCTTTTTATCACTTTGGATATTTTAACTCTTTTTTCTCTTTACGTATAATTTTGTTTTGCATTAACTTTGTTTATTTAACAATGAAATATACTCATGTTAATCCTATCATATAATAGTTTGTTTTTCTCCTATGTATTTTGATTTGTATAGTTACTATTGATCTTGCGGTTTTTGTTTTCTTGAATTATTCTTTGTTTTTTTATGACTTGATAATTTAAATAGAAAAGGCAAAGAAAGGAAAAAATGATGGCCAAAGGCGGAGGCTAGAAGTTTAAACCAGCAACATCATTCCTCAGCATTATTATTATTATTATTAATACAAATTTTGTTATTTCTTTTATAACATTCTTTAATATGAGCTTCATTTTTTTTCTTTATTATTATACCTTTATCATTTTCTTCTCTAATTATAAATCTCCTTATAATAATTATTTGATAGAATATTTTTTTGGTCTAATAGATTTTTTTTCCTATTTTTTGTCAAAAATAATTTATATTAGAAAAAAAGAAGAGAT
>NC_029793.2:54808328-54811495 GCF_000816755.2 Arachis ipaensis | reverse complement strand
TATATTTTTATTAATTAATTATATTAAAAGATTAAGATTATGATAGATTATTATTATTTTATTATTTTGATATTAATTTAGATATTTAGTTTATTTTTATTATTATTTTTATTCTCTTATTCTATGTGTTTATTCTCATAAATCTTGCTAAATTAAATTAGGTACTGTATATCTTCTTTTTATTCCTTTTTTATATACACATAAAATTTATTAAATTATTTCTCTTCCGTCTAATAATTTTGTTTCTCTTCTATTTATATTTCTTTTTTTCAATATTTTATTGGTTCTTATTTTTCTAAATTTTACTTTAATTTATGTATTTGTTCTTATTACACCTAACATTTTTTATTTATGTGTAATATATATTCTTATATATGTTATAGAAATATGATTTGATTTCATTAACTTGCCAAATTTTTTTGAAAAATCTAAAGCTAAAGCACAAAAATATATTTATAGAATCATCATTTGATTGAATAAAAATTCTATTTTATCTAAAAATTTTAGGATTTCTCAACCTGAAGATCATCCATGTTAAATCATTAAAAAATATAACTGAGAATGCAGAAGCGTCCCTTCATTCGAGAGCATGATTGAGATCAGAGAGCTTGACTCTTATAGTTCTTTGATCTTCGTTGTAACAGCCTAGACCACCCGCTAGCACGATATTGTACGCTTTGGCACACAAGGCCTCACGGTTTTGCCTTTGATGATAGGGATGATAGTCGAAGCCCCTCACACTCACTCGTCGAAACGCGTCATGCTAGGGAGAGATATCGACACCCTTATAAGGCATGCTTCGTTCTCCTCCCTAACCAATGTGGGAGCTTACAAATGGAGCATCAATACGTGGTTAGACTTGACAGCAGTACTCAAATACGTGGGTACCCGACCCGTCCATACCCGGTTGGGGAGGGTAATAACTTGACCCGAGTCGGAGCATATTTTGCTTAGGATAGAACATGGTCAGATTTAGGGTGTACCTGCCCCGGATATATACATGTTGTTCGGTAGGTCGGGTACCAGACTGATCGAGTGAATATCCTGATCAACAAAAGGGGAGGTCGTCCGGTCGTACGTCTCCGGGTTGGAGTAGGCGAGGTCCCGAGCTCTTCAGATGTGAAAGGGGGGTGTCACCTGCAAAGACACTCCGACGCGCAAGTCAATGAAGTGTGCAGGCGAAAAAGGGGGTAAAGTCATGTAACGTACCTTGGGGGAAGGGTAAAAACCTTCCCCTTATATACTGTGTCAGAGGTGGGCCCTGCAAGGACAGGCCCACTTTCTCTGAGGCATTCTCCTCACAGCTGTAGGTGAGTTGTCGGGGACACGCGTCCGGGTCGGCTGTGGAGCGCCTTACCCCTGACTGTTAGGGTCGGGTGGCGCTTGGGTCGGGCCAACCCATAGAGGGTTTGGGCCAGGCCGCAACAGTGCCCCTCAGACGCCAGTAATAGTCGTGAGAGCTATCAGTGGCATGTTATTTCTTGTTCCATGCGTCGTCGTCAGGTCGGCCGCCCGTGGGAGGGACGTTCCCCCTGCGCGCGTGTCTCTTGGCTGTTGGGGCAACCATTCGTCGCTTCGTTCTTCGCGCTGAGCATTAAATTCTCATAATGGGTTGCAAAACCCTGTACACAAAGACTATTTTGCCCCCAAGTCTTTTGCGCTTCCTGGGTGGCAGTTTTAAATAGTTTGTTTCAATTTTTCCTTTTTCCACTCTCGCTCCTACCATCTCATTCTTCTTCACCCAGAAAAGTCCAGAGCATCCCAGAGCTTCATCCTAGCATCTCCGTGCATTTTTCCTTCTTCCCTCTCCGTTTTCACAACCGTTTCAGGTAACCTTTGGTCCTCTCTCTTTTCTGCTTCGTTGTTGTACGCTTGTTGTTTGTATTTGCTTTGCGTTCTTGCTGTCTTGTTTGATTTTCGTTGCTAGATGACTTTTTAGTGCTAAGTAGATGTGTTAGGGGAGGGGTACCATTCCAGGGTAGGTTTTTAGGTGGCTTGTGTGATAGGTATAGCTTTAGCCATGCTTGATCTTAACTGTTGAATAGGATGGACATAGTTTCTGGGTTTTTCCCAGACTCCTGACTTCATAGACTAATGGAGTGGTACCCCCACTGTAGGTATGCCTCACGTCGTCTCCCGGGCTTCTGTTTCCGCCGCGAACTATGACCCCTACGCTTGGGTGACCTCAGATGTGAAGGACTCGCCGAATCAGATGGATCTGGAGGAGTTGACAGAGTTTCAGCAAGCCGGGTATCTGTGCGGGGGGACAGACGAGGAGGCTAATTATGAGACCTTCGTTCCTGCCCCCAATGAGCGGTTGTATGAGATTAATTTTTGCTCTCCCCGGGTTGCCGACTGGATTTGGTTTTACAAAGCCATGTTCACCCAGGTTGGTGTTCGCATACTGTTTTCCGATTTTCAGATGTCGCTTCTTAATCGGATATCCGTGTCGCCGTCGTAGCTCCATCCGAACAGCTGGGCTTCTATCCGCTGTTTCGAGATGGTTTGTGAATATCTCGAGCTGCCGGTATCGGTGGATGTCTTCCTCTTCTTCTTCAACCTTACCAACCCCTCCAGACAAGGGAAGGCGAGGAAAGGGTTCCTGTCCTTCCGGTCTGCCCAAGGTCGGAGGGTATTTGGCCTGTTTGAGGACTCCTATCATGAGTTCAAAGACAAATTCTTCAAAGTTCGTCCCGTTAAAGGTCGCCATCCCTTTTAGTTGTCGTTAGAGGCGGAACGCCTCATCCCGACGTATTGGAGCTTCGGGGCGGGGTCTAATTCTTTCATTAAGGTGACCTACAAGGGAATGTCCCCTGTAAATAAGAGGATTGCCGATGTGTTGTTTACTCTTTTTGGAAAGAACCCCGTGAACCCCCACCTCCTTATGGGTGAACGGGAGTCCACCAGGAGTTATATTTGTGAGCTGTTTTGTCTTGTACTTTTGCATTGTTTATTATTTAATTTGCTCTTCCCGACTTTACGACTAACGTATTTATTTCTTTGTTGTAGTGGAGATGTCTGCTTCGGTAACCGGGCTCGAAAATTTAGTCAAGACCTTCTTGGAGGATAGCGATGAGGAGAAGGCTGACGAGAAGGATGCCAGGAAGCCGGAAGGCCCTACGGGGAGAAGGAAAATCAAGCTGTACCTTCCCCCCGGGACGTCGAGA
>NC_029793.2:54802907-54807249 GCF_000816755.2 Arachis ipaensis | reverse complement strand
GGAACGCCTCATCCCGACGTATTGGAGCTTCGGGGCGGCTAATTCTTTCATTAAGGTGACCTACAAGGGAATGTCCCCTGTAAATAAGAGGATTGCCGATGTGTTGTTTACTCTTTTTGGAAAGAACCCCGTGAACCCCCACCTCCTTATGGGTGAACGGGAGTCCACCAGGAGTTATATTTGTGAGCTGTTTTGTCTTGTACTTTTGCATTGTTTATTATTTAATTTGCTCTTCCCGACTTTACGACTAACGTATTTATTTCTTTGTTGTAGTGGAGATGTCTGCTTCGGTAACCGGGCTCGAAAATTTAGTCAAGACCTTCTTGGAGGATAGCGATGAGGAGAAGGCTGACGAGAAGGATGCCAGGAAGCCGGAAGGCCCTACGGGGAGAAGGAAAATCAAGCTGTACCTTCCCCCCGGGACGTCGAGATGTCCGACAAGAATTCTGCCGGGAGGTAGGCTTCTCCCATTCCCGATGAGACGGCCGGTATTGGGCAGTCGTCCTCTACTCATCGGGAGTATGACGATTTTAAGCTTGTCCCTACTCCCAAGAGACAAAGGGCATCCTCCAGCCCGGAAGGAGCTCTCACCGTGATGGAGAGGAACTTCATTGCTGGGGCCTTTATTGATAATCAGTTGATTCTCGGTACAGAGGATCACTTCCTTAGTACCGAGCTCGCGGGGCAGGCAAGGTGGATGTACCGCACCCTTCTCCGCAGAGTGGTGATAGCCCGGAAGGCTGAGTTCGAGCTGTCGGGCATGCAGGCGTTGTGAAGGAAGCTTGATACTGGTGCCCAGGCCAACAACGAATTCAAGGTCCAGGTTGAAAGGCTTCAGGAACAACTGGCCGCGGCGGAGAGGGGGCGCAAGGATGCCGAGGAGAAGGCTGCGTCCTTTGAGGAAAAAATGAATGCCTCCGACGCCACCGTCTCCCGTCTAACCGAGCGGGAGATGACTTTAGAGAGCCAGCTTAACACCGCGCAAGGTCGGGTGGTCGCTGTGGAGAAGGAGCGTGACGTGGCCGTCTCGTCGGCTGAGGCTGCACGAGCCGAGGCGGAAGAGTTGAAAAGGAAATATAAGGCGGTCAGGGAGCAGGAAAAGAACGCGATCTTTATGACCGAAGAGGCTCTCAAGGTCCAAGTGAAGATCGTGGTCCCAGAATTTGATACGTCTGCTATTGGAGTCTTCAAAACAATCCAGGATGGCAAGATTGTCGACATGCCCTGGAAGTGAACTCTTGTAACTCGCGCTTTTTATGTTTCCTTGTAGAATACTTGTTGAAACCGTTAACTTTTATACTTTAGTGGTTGCCTGGTCGGCTTTATGATTATCGCCTTTATCTTGTTTGGTAGCATTTTATTTTGTTACCATTTTTTCGGCGTGGACTTATCGCTTGTGTCTGTTTTGCCGTTTGTGTTGGTAACTTGGTTGAAACCGTCTTGGTCTTATTATCGCGGCCGTTTGTTATGGCTATGATTCGGTTGGCTCCCGGGGTGATCAGTCCCGGGTTGCCGTTGAAGAACACGATGGTGTGGGATACATATTGGGGAATAATAGATAGGAGAATTTAGACAAGTAAAAAGTAGTCGTTAGCTAGACAGTTCTATGAACACGTTAGGCGTTTAATGAAAGTAAATCATTGGAAATTAACATTTGATAAAATTAAACACCTATGCCGCTTGGCTAGTGTGCCCAAGCTACAAGTAGAATCTTCTTAGGTTACCTGTATTCCATGTTCTCGGGATTTCTTTGCCGTCGAGTCTTTCCAGCTTGTAGGTGCCTTTGCCAAGCACTTCTTTGACTCTGTAGGGGCCTTCCCAGTTTGCCGCCAGCTTTCCTTCTCCTGGGGAAGGTGGTCCGATGTCGTTTCGTCGCAGGACGAGGTCTCTTTCCTCAAATTCCCTTCTAAGGACCTTGGTGTTGTATCGCAGGGCTATCCTCTGTTTCAGCGCTACCTCTGATAAGTGGGCCATCTCTCTGACCTCGTCTACCAGGTCTTTGTCCACTGCTTCTTCTACTCCTGCAAGGAGTAGCCGCGGACTTGGCTCTCCGATCTCCACAGGTATCACTACTTCGACCCCGTATGTTAAGCAGAAGGGGGTTTTCCCGGTGGAGCTTTGCTCGGTTGTTCGATAGGACCAGAGAACTGAGGCAAGCTCGTCAGCCCACGCGCCTTTTTTGCTATCTAAACGCTTTTTAAGACCCAGTAAGATGATCTTATTTGCAGATTTCACTTGCCCATTTGTTTGGGGGTATTCAATTGAGGAGAACTTCTGTTTTATCCCCAAGCCGGTGAGAAACTCTGCGAACTTCTTGTCAGTGAATTGCGTCCCGTTATCTGAGATGACGATCTCCGGGATGCCGAAACGGGTTATCACCTGCCTCCACATGAACTTCCTACAATTGGATGAGGATATGCTGGCGAGTGGTTCAGCCTCTATCCATTTGGTGTAGTAGTTGATGGCAACTATGAGGTATTTGACCTGCCCCGGGCCAACTGGGAAGGGTCCCAAGAGGTCGACTCCCCACTGTGCGAAAGGTCGAGTGGACGTTAGTAAACTCAGCTCGGAGGTTGGCGCTCTGTGGAAGTTGGCGTTTTGTTGACACTTCGCGCATTTCCTTACGAACTCCTTGGAGTCATTCATCATTGTCGGCCAGTAGTATCCAGCTCGGATGAGCTTCCTTGCTAGGGCCTTGCCCTCGATATGGTGGCCGCAGCACCCCTCATGGACTTCTCTGAGAACGTAGTCCGTATGGTCGGGGTGCAGACACTTCAACAAAGGTTAGCTGAGTCCCTTTTTGAAAAGCTGATCCTGTATGATCATATATTTGGCGGCCTCCCTTCTTACTGCTTTGGCTTCCTTTTCGTCCTGGGGGAGTTTGCCGTTTTGCAAGAAGTTAGCGATGGAGTCCATCCAAGAAGGGGCTAATTTGGTCAGGTGGAGGGCAACTGCTGGCTCTTTCTTGATGCCTTGGATGAGGGAGCGGTTGCCGGTTCCGGGTTTTGTGCTCGCCAGCTTGGATAGGAGGTCTGCCCGTGTGTTCCTCTCCTTTGGGACGTGTTGGTCCGTGACCTCTTCAAATTGTTTCCTCAGCTCTTTGACCCTCTCTAAGTATTTCTGTAGTAATGAGTCTCTAGCTTGGTAGCTTCCATTCACTTGCGAAGTGACGACTTGCGAATCACTGCATACTTCTAGCCTCTTGGCCCCGACTTCCTGAGCTAGAACCAAACCCCCTAGGAGGGCTTCGTATTCTGCTTGGTTGTTCAATACATGAAACTCAAACTTAACTAATTGTTCATAGATGACTCCGTCCAGACTTTCTAAAATGATCCCGGCGCCCCCGGACGTCTGGTTGGAGGCTCCGTCTACATGGAGCTTCCACCGTGTGTCCGTGTCCTCGGTTGGATTCCCAGTTACTTCCACCAGGAAGTCTGCCATTGCTTGCGCCTTAATTGCGTGTCGGGGCTCGTAGCCTAGGTCGTATTGGGATAGTTCGATGGCCCAGGTCATCATTCTTCCCGCTAGATCAGGCTTTTGGAGCACCTGACGAATCCCCTGGTCCGTTCTCACGACCACCTGGTGACTCTGGAAGTATTGTCGCAATCGGTGGGAGGAGACCAGAAGTGCCAGTGCCAGCTTCTCCAGCTTGCTGTATCTGAGTTTTGCCCCTTGCAGTGATCTACTCACAAAGTAGATCAGTTGCTGGGCCTTCCCTTCTTTCCGTACCAACACCGCTGCGAGCGCCCCCTCTGTGATGGCTAGGTATAGATAGAGTGGCTCTCCGACTTTCGGCTTCCCGAGCACTGGGGGTGCTGCTAGAATGTCTTTGAAGTGGTTGAAGGCTTCTTTGCACGCAGGGGTCCACTCAAATGCTATTCCCTTCTTCATCAAAGCGAAAAAGGGTAGGGCCTTGATGACATGTCACCATGTCATGTTTTTCTATGCTTTTTCATACAAGAAATTGATGATTTGTGCTTAAATATTGAATGCTTTTGTACTTAATTGGTATATTTCTTTGATCTTTTAATTTTATAAATCTTGTAGGAAATAAGAAGAAAAAGAAGCAAAAAAGAGCACAAAATAAGCTAAAAAGAAGAAAAGAGGAATTTTGGGCACACTTTGAAGTTGGAGCACATTTTAGAGGCTTAGGCCACACTTTTAAAAGCGTGGCCCATGACCAAATCAAGGAAGAGAAGCATGGCACAAAGGAAGAAAAGCGTGGCTCAAAACAAGGAGCAAGAGCACAAAGCTCTTGCCGAGAGCTTTAGAGCTCTTGTGGAGAGCTTTACTTCAAATAATCAAAAGCCAAGCTCTTGCCAAGAGCTTAAAAGCTCTTGCC
>NC_029793.2:54799902-54802285 GCF_000816755.2 Arachis ipaensis | reverse complement strand
CTACTGGCTCTATCCGGGACAGATGATCAGCCACTTGGTTCTCTGTCCCTTTTCTGTCTCTTATTTCTATATCAAACTCTTGCAGAAGCAACACCTGATGACATGTCACCATGTCATGTTTTTCTATGCTTTTTCATACAAGAAATTGATGATTTGTGCTTAAATATTGAATGCTTTTGTACTTAATTGGTATATTTCTTTGATCTTTTAATTTTATAAATCTTGTAGGAAATAAGAAGAAAAAGAAGCAAAGAAGCACAAAATAAGCTAAAAAGGAGAAAAAAAGAGCTTTGGGGGCACACTTTGAAGTTGGAGCACACTTTGGAGACTTAAGCCACGCTTTTAAAAGTGTGGCCCATGACCAAATCAAGGAAGAGAAGCGTGGCCCAAAGGAAGAAAAGCGTGGCTCAAAACAAGGAGCAAGAGCACAAAGCTCTTGCCGAGAGCTTTAGAGCTCTTGTGGAGAGCTTTACTTCAAATAATCAAAAGCCAAGCTCTTGCCCAAGAGCTTTTTCGGGCTTGCTTCAAGGAAAATGAGCATTGGAAGCAAAATTTTCTCTAAGTTAAAATCTGGGCGCTCACAGCATGACCATGCCTCCTTCAAAGGGCTATAACTTGAGCTACAAAAGTCCGATTGATGTGCTTCCAGTTGCGTTGGAAAGCTGACATTAAGAGCTTTCCAACGATGTATGGCAATCCATATTTGGCATAGAATTAAGGCACGAGTGAAAGACATCTTTAAGGGCTAAAAACAAGCAAAAATGAATCAAAGTGCTTCCACCAGGATTCGAAGAGGGATACCAAGGGAAAACACTAGGCGCTACTCTTGTGCCAAGGAAAATGGCCAGCAAATGCTTCACCCAAGACTTGAACCATGGACCTCAAGGACAAGTAAAGCTCTTGGGCAAGAGCTTTTAAGCTCTTGCAAATAGCTTTGTTCTCTTGTCACAAGGAAGGAACGTGCGCACACTTTGGCAAGGAAGGGAACCAAAGCTCTTGGCCAAAGCTCTTGCCAAGAGCCGAGCTTTCCCCTGGGAGGTGGACCATGGGCCAAAATTCAACCAAAATTCCAATTAAATTCAATTCTTCACCAAATTGAATTGAGGCCAACCAAACACATTTCTCTTCAAATCCAAAGCAAGCAAAGCCCACATCATCACTCAAAGGCACAAGAACAAGCTAGAATTAGGATTTTCATTTAATTTGTTTTTCATTTCAATGTCATTTTATTCTGTAAAAAGCCTATATAAAGGCATCACTCTCATTTTCAAAAGAGAGCTCGATTAGAAAGGAGGCTAGCTCCAATAGGGAGTTGTGCACTCTTTAGTTTTTATTTTGCTTTCTTTCTTAGTTTTCTTCTCTGTTTTGAATTTTTGTATTGAGATTGGAAGGAATTCTATTTTCATTCGCCATCTGCAACTTCTCTTGTTCCTCTTCTGCAATTTACTCTTCCATTTTCATTTTGCAATTGTTCTTGTTGGATCAAGGAAGGATTTGAGATCTAGACTTGTTTTCTAGTCTCTTCCACTCCTGAGATCTTGAACCACTTTTAAATTGCTGCAAATTAAGCACTGCTTTCTGTTTTGATCCTTCACTAAAATTTTCCCTTTCTGTTTAGATTTGCTGCAACTCTCAATTTACTTTCCTGCATATTTACCTTTACTGTAATTGTTCTGAATTTGATCTGTTGCTGTCTTTAAATATTCTGCACCCAACCCCCTTTACTTTTCATGCAATTTACATTTCTTCTCATTTAAGATTCTTGCAATTTACATTTCTTGCTCTTTAAGTTTCTGTCCAGTTTACTTTCTGCACTTTAATTCCTCTTGTCATTTACTTTCTGTTGTTTTAACTGTCACTCAAATGACTCAATGTTAGCTTGACTAAACTAATCACCCACTAAAGTTGCTTGATCCATCAATCCCTGTGGGATCGACCTCACTCTAAGTGAGTTTTACTACTTGATACGACCCGGTACACTTGCCGGTGAGTTTTTGGTGTTTTGGAAATTCATTTTTCCACAAAAATACCATCAAGTTTTTGGCACCGTTTCCGGGGATTAATTTAGATCAACAATGATTAAGTGGGTGAGAAGTCTAGATCAAGCATTTTCTTTATTTTTGTTTTCTATTTTAGATTGAAACCAAGGTGTTTGAGTTTTTGCCTCACTAAGAAATTCTCATCTCTGATATGAGTAATTTCAATTTTCCTTGGTGTTGTGTGTTCCAAAATTCAAATGGAGTTTAACTCATCTTATGATCAAATAAATTTTATGGGATATTACCCACCACCACCAATCTCTAATGGTGGCTGGGAATATCACCAAGAAAATACAAAGTCTGAGCACTCCAATCCATGGAGATTTATTTCAGAAACACAAGAT
>NC_029793.2:54758124-54799889 GCF_000816755.2 Arachis ipaensis | reverse complement strand
TAAAGTATCATGATCATAAACAAACAAGGCATTAAAGAAGAATTTAGCATGTGCATAAAAGTATTGGAAAGCTAGTATGTTTGATTGTTGTTTAATTGCATTGGATTTTATTTAATTAAAGTTTTTATCTAGTACATTTTGTGAAATCTTTTGAAAATCATGAAAACCTTGAAGAAGCAAATAAAATTAAGGCAAAAAAAAAAGAAAAAGGGAAAGAATGAGAAAGCTGAAGGCTTTGAGTACCAATGACAATATGTTAAGTACTTGTGGTGTTTATGTATCAAGCCAAATGCTTGAAAACAAAACACTTAGAAGTCAAGGCTAGGCTCAAGTGCAAAAGCACTCCCTCAAAGCTCAAGGTTCTGAGCATCAATGATTAGAGAGTTAAGGGAAGAAAAGAAAAATGTGCTTAATGAAGTCCTCTAATTAAATGCTTGTGGTGCTTATGTATCAAGTGGTAATACTTGAAAACAAAGCATTTAGAATCGTAGCTTTGTTATTAACTCATGGGGCAAAGCACCCAAAAGGAGAAGCTAATAAGAAAATCAAAAGCTTGTTTCAAGGAAGAAAAATAAGGAAAAGATTTCATAAATTGAGCTAGATAGAAGCATCAATCATTTACATCTCTTTTGTGATTGTAGCACGCTTAGAAAACTAGCTAACCATGAACATTGAGTTGCTATTCTTCTTACCTTGGATTGTCAATCTTAATTGCATGATTCTTTTCTTGCTTGGGGACAAGCAAGGTTTAAGTTTGGTGTTGTGATGACATGTCACCATGTCATGTTTTTCTATGCTTTTTCATACAAGAAATTAATGATTTGTGCTTAAATATTGAATGCTTTTGTACTTAGTTGGTATATTTCCTTGATCTTTTAATTTTATAAATCTTGTAGGAAATAAGAAGAAAAAGAAGCAAAAAAGAGCACAAAATAAGCTAAAAAGAAGAAAAGAGGAATTTTGGGCACACTTTGAAGTTGGAGCACATTTTAGAGGCTTAGGCCACACTTTTAAAAGCGTAGCCCATGACCAAATCAAGGAAGAGAAGCATGGCCCAAAGGAAGAAAAGCGTGGCTCAAAACAAGGAGTAAGAGCACAAAGCTCTTGCCGAGAGCTTTAGAGCTCTTGTGGAGAGCTTTACTTCAAATAATCAAAAGCCAAGCTCTTGCCAAGAGCTTAAAAGCTCTTGCCCAAGAGCTTTTTCGGGCTTGCTTCAAGGAAAATGAGCATTGGAAGCAAAATTTTCTCTAAGTTAAAATCTGGGCGCTCACAGCATGACCATGCCTCCTTCAAAGGGCTATAACTTGAGCTACAAAAGTCCGATTGATGTGCTTCCAGTTGCGTTGGAAAGCTGACATTTAGAGCTTTCCAACGATGTATGGCAATCCATATTTGGCATAGAATTGAGGCACGAGTGAAAGGAATCTTTAAGGGCTAAAAACAAGCAAAAATGAATCAAAGTGCTTCCACCAGGATTCGAAGAGGGATACCAAGGGAAGACACTAAGCGCTACTCTTGTGCCAAGGAAAATGGCCAGCAAATGCTTCACCCAAGACTTGAACCATGGACCTCAAGGACAAGTAAAGCTCTTGGGCAAGAGCTTTTAAGCTCTTGCAAAGAGCTTTGTTCTCTTGTCACACGGAAGGAACGTGCGCACACTTTGGCAAGGAAGGGAACCAAAGCTCTTGGCCAAAGCTCTTGCCAAGAGTCGAGCTTTCCCCTGGGAGGTGGACCATGGGCCAAAATTCAACCAAAATTCCAATTAAATTCAATTCTTCACCAAATTGAATTGAGGCCAACCAAACCCATTTCTCTTCAAATCCAAAGCAAGCAAAGCCCACATCATCACTCAAAGGCACAAGAATAAGCTAGAATTAGGATTTTCATTTAATTTGTTTTTCATTTCAATGTCATTTTATTCTGTAAAAAGCCTATATAAAGGCATCACTCTCATTTTCAAAAGAGAGCTCGATTAGAAAGGAGGCTAGCTCCAATAGGGAGTTGTGCACTCTTTAGTTTTTATTTTGCTTTCTTTCTTAGTTTTCTTCTATTGCTACAAATTAAGCACTGCTTTTTTGTTTTGATCCTTCACTAAAATTTTCCCTTTCTGTTTAGATTTGCTGCAACTCTCAATTTACTTTCCTGCATATTTACCTTTACTGTAATTGTTCTGAATTTGATTTGTTGCTGTCTTTAAATATTCTGCACCCAACCCCCTTTACTTTTCATGCAATTTACATTTCTTGTCATTTAAGATTCTTGCAATTTACATTTCTTGCTCTTTAAGTTTCTGTCCAGTTTACTTTTTGCACTTTAATTCCTCTTGTCATTTACTTTCTGTTGTTTCAACTGTCACTCAAATCACTCAATGTTAGCTTGACTAAACTAATCACCCACTAAAGTTGCTTGATCCATCAATCCCTGTGGGATCGACCTCACTCTAAGTGAGTTTTACTACTTGATACGACCCGGTACACTTGCCGGTGAGTTTTTGGTGTTTTGAAAATTCATTTTTCCATAAAAATACCATCAGGCCTTTGCTGTCGACGCACCAAGGAATCGGGACAACGCTATGAGCCTTCCCGTCAGCCGCTGAACGTCTTTGATGCAACTCGGACTCCTCATCTGGAGTATTGCTTGGCACTTTTCAGGGTTGGCTTCCACTCCCCTCTGGGTTATCATGAATCCCAGGAACTTTCCGGCCTCCATGGCAAAGGTGCACTTAAGCGGGTTGAGCCTCATGCCGTGTTGTCGGAGGGACGCGAACACGTTCTCCAGGTCGCTTATGAGATCGTCAGGGCAGATGGTTTTTGCGAGGATATCATCCATGTAAACTTCCACCGTCTTGCCGATGAGGTTGCTGAATATTTTGTTCATCAGTCTCTGGTACGTTGCCCCCGCGTTCTTTAGGCCTAACGGCATTACTCTGTAGCAGTAGGTCCCCCCTGGCGTTATGAACGCCGTTTTATCCTCGTATGGCCGATGCATCGGTATCTGATTGTAGCCGGAGTAGGCATCCATGAAACTCAGATACCGGTATCCCGCAGCCGTGTCGACGAGTGCGTCGATGTTGGGAAGGGGGTAGCAGTCCTTAGAGCATGCTTTATTGAGATCGGAGTAGTCCACACACATTCTCCATTTCCCATTGTGCTTTTTTACCAGGACCACGTTTGATAGCCAGGTCGAGTAGTCCAGCTCCCGGATGAACCCCGCTTCGAGGAGGCTGGCCGTCTATCTGGCCACTTCCTCTGTTCTTTCCTGAGACATTTTTCTCCTTCTTTGGGCCACTGGTTTCGCTTCCGGTCTGACGGCTAGGTGGTGCGACATGAGACTGGAGTTTATGCCCGGCATGTAGGCGGGTGTCCAGGCAAACAAATCGCCATTAGCTCTGATCATTTCCATCAAAGGTTCTTTTAACTCATGGGGGAGGTTCCTATTCACGAACGTGAATTTTTCCTCTGAGTTCCCGACCCTAAACTTCTCCAGGTCCCCTTCGGGTTCGGGTCTCGGTTTGTCATCAACTCTAGCGTCCAGGTCGGCGAGAAATATTCCTGATGCCTCTTTAGACTTTTTCCTTAACGAGAGACTGACGTTGTCGCAAGCGACTGCCGTTTCCAGGTCTCCTCTCACAGATCCTACTGACCCTTCTTCAGCTATGAACTTCATTACTAACATCCTCGTGCTGATGACTCCTCCTAGGTCGTTGATTGTCTTTCTCCCCAAGATGATGTTGTAGGCGGTAAAGTCCCGTAGGATCACAAATTTGGCCATTACCGTTCTCCTCCCCTGTCCTTGTCCCAGTGAGATCGGCAGGGTGATTATGCCATCTGGCTTGATGAAATGGTCACCAAGCCCTACGACACAGTGTTGGTGCGTCTGTAAGTCGGCGTCCCTTAGGCCCAAAGCATCGAACACATTGCGGAACATGATGTTCGAGTCCGCCCCCGTATCTACAAGGATTTGTTTGACGAGATCGGTTCCTACTCTGGCCGTTATGACCATGGGAGGACTCTCTCCGATCTCGTCGAACCACTAATCTTCCAGGCTAAACGAAATGGGTGGGAGCTTCCTAGTGCTTCGCGTAGAGGATGAGGAGACCGCCAGGACTTTGGCGTCTTTCTTGTGTGCCGACTTTAACCTAGGTGCTGCATTCCTAGCTATTACCACGTTCACTATGGTGAGGCCCTGGTCTTCGTCCTTCGGTTCTTGGCGTCGCTTCAGTGCCTGAGTCCTATCCTCACCGTCGTGGTCGCGATTCCGTCGCCTCGGCTCCCTTATGAGGTGGGAAAATACGGCTAGCTTTCCATCCCTGATGGCCTGCTCCAGTGCGTCCTTTAGATCGAAGCAGTCTTGGGTTTTATGCCCATAGCCCTTGTGATAGTCATAATAGAGGCTTCGGTTTCCCCCTGTTCGTTCCTTCAGTGGTCGGGGCTTCGACAAGATCCCCTTTTCGGCAATTTGTTGATAAACTTCCATGATCGGCGCGGTGAGGGGGGTGTAGTTGGTGAACTTTCTGACATGAGGAAATGGTCTGGGAGCCTTGCTCGGGCCGCCGTCTCTGGCGTGTTCCTTTTTTCCTTCTCCGCTTCCGCGGTGCCGGTCTTGGTTGTGAGAGGGCTTCCGTTTGTTGGCAGCCACGACTCGACTCACTTCTTCGTCGTTGATGTACTCCTTGGCCACACATTGGATTTCCTGCATACTCCACACTGGTTTCGTGGTAAGGTGCTTTCTGAAGTCCTCGTTCAGGAGTCCGTTCGTCAGGCACAAACTCGCGACTGAGTTCGTCAGTCCGTCGATTTCCAGGCACTCATCGTTGAATCTGTCTAGGTATTTCCTAGTCGACTTGTCGGGTCGCTGGGTCACCCTGAGCAGGTTGATTAGGTGCTTCGCCTTTGCAATCCTGGTCGTGAATTGGGCTAAGAAGGCATAGCTGATGTCTGCGAAGCTGGTCACCGAGCCCTACGGGAGGTTATTGAACCACCGTATTGCAGGCCCCGCCAGGGTGACTGGGAAGGCGCGGCACCATACCTCGTCTCCCACTCCCTCAAGGTTCATTCTGGCCTCAAAGGCCGTGAGGTGTTCCAGCGGGTCTTGCATTCCGTCGTACCTCATGTCCGTTGGCTTGTCAAAGTATTTTGACAGCCGGACCTCGAGTATAGAACGATGAAATGGGGTCGCCCCCATTATCACGGGTCCCCGTGTTCTCCTCGTTCTTCCTTCGTCGTCCTCCCGACGAGCGTCTTCGGTTCCCCGACCTGTAGTGTGCCGCCCTTCTTGTCTGGCATAGATGACAGGGTCATGGCGTCTTCTAGTGCGTCCTCTTTCCCCAGCGTTCTCGGATTCAGCCTGGGGGCTAGGGATGCGTCTGGAGTGGCTCCTAGAGTGAGAGCGGGAGTGGCTTTGTTCTGGGGTGTGCTGGTCGTGTTCCCTGTCTCCCAGCCGGCGTTCCAGGTCTTGCATCCTGTGGCGCAGTTCTTGCATTATTCTTGTGTGGTTGTCGCCAGTTCCCCCGAAGGGGCGTCCTTCGCGAGATTGTGTTGGGTGTCTTGGAGGGGATCTTGTGCGCTGCTTGGAAGTAGTCGCGGCAGCGTCTTCTCCGGGCTCGGCCTCGCGGCCTGTTCCACTTTGGACCAGTACGAAGTCCATAGACCCTTCCCCACAGACGGCGCCAATGTTCGGTAGGTTGGATACCGGACTGATCGGGTGAATATCCTGATCAACAAAAGGGGAGGTCGTCTGGTCGTACGTCTTCGGGTTGGAGTAGGCGAGGTCCCGAGCTCTTCAGATGTGAAAGGGGGGTGTCACCTGCAAAGACACTCCGACGCGCAAGTCAATGAAGTGTGCAGGCAAAAAAGGGGGTAGAGTCACATGTAAACAATTTTTAGGAATTAGGATTTGCCTCACATTACAGATTCAGTAATTCACAACTTCAGTTCATACTCTATAATCATGCAAGAGAAACCCAATTATCCTTACCCAAAGTCTTCTTCTCGACTTCTTCACAAAAATCTCATAGCTCCCGTCATCGTTGTTGCTGAGTCCATTGCTGCCTACCCCTTCACAGCTTCCATCTTCCTTCACAGCTCATGTTGCCATCGCTGCTTATCCCGTTACTGTCGTTGTTGATCCCGTCGCCACTTTTCTCCTGCCGAGTCCCTTTTCTCTAGGTAAATTCTCCCCCCCCCCTTTCTCTCTCTCATTGTGAGCCTGTTAAGTTCTTCTCTTCTTCTTCCACAGACTCATCACTTAGTCGCCGTCGCTATGAGCCTGGGCATTGCCGTTGCAGTTTCATTTGAGTCTGTCACCGAATAAAATAATTTTTTTATTCAAGTTAGACCAGTTGGAAATAGGCATGCATGAGATCATTTTTGCATATAATTTTTGAATTTTCTCATTCAAATTTTTGCATATATTTGATCTATGTTATCCCTATTTTTATTTGAAATTACAAATTTACCCTTAAACTTAATTTTACCTAAACCCTAATTCCCAAATTGGGAATACCCTAACCCTGAAACCCTAACCCAATTACCTGTTTCCCCATACCCACACCCAGCACACACAAACACACCCTAACAATGCAGCAGCAGCAGCTGCAAAGTGAAAGGAAGAAATGAAGAAAGAAAGGGATAGAAGTAGTGGTATTCGCGGTGTGGTTTGGTTCAGTTTTAAGGAAAAAAAGTCATCTGATCCAAACGATTAATTTATGTGCGGTGCGGTTTGGATTGGATGAAATTTTTTTGGAAATCCGATTCGATCCGATCCGATTATAAGCGGTTTGGATCGGTTTGGATTTGCAGTTTTTTAAATAAAAAAATTAAATACATATAACAAGTCTCAACATCAAATTTTAAATAATCAACAATGACATAACAAGTCTTAACAATATCTTAAAAAGCTAACGATAACATAACAATAGAAATAAAATTATAGGTTAGTTAAAATAAATTAATAAATAACATTTTGAACATAAAATATTTATTAAATAATAATAATACATGAATAATAGAAAAATGTATAACAAATTGAACATGTTATAAGTATAATTGTAAATATAATAATAAAAGAATAATATTATAGCACATTGTGCGGTTTGGATTGGATTGGATCGGTTATGAAAAGTAAATCCGAAATCCGATCCAATCCAGCGATTTGCAAAAATAGAATCCAATCAAATCCGAATTAGTACGGTTTTAATCGATTTTCGGTTTGGATCGGATTGGATGAGCGGTTTAATTTGGATCAGTTTGGATTTGAACACCCCTAGATAGAAGAGAGGGGTTACCGCGGAAGGAGAGTGAGGGAGGAGGAGGAAAGGCGGCACGGTGGGCGTCACTGCCACCGTCGCTGCCGCTGCTAACAAGGAGGTAGGTTATCTGTGAGGGCCGAGGAAGGAGAAGGAAGAGAAGGCCGCGCTGCCGCCGCAGCCCCTGCTCCGCCACCGTTCGGTCCATCCACGAGCTACCGCCAGAACCGTGCGAGGAGGAGCGTCGCGGTCCTATGGAGCCCGTGTCGTCACCGCCTAGCCCACTGCCGGACAGAGGCCGCGTGACTCTGAGGGAGGAGGATGCGGCCAGTGACGCGAGGAGCGCAACCCACAGCATGAAGGCCGTCCTGTGGAGCCCATGTCGTCGCCGTTCAGCCCACTGCCAGATAAAGGTCGTGCGACTCTAAGGGAGGAAGACGCGGCCAGTGATGCGAGGAGCGCGACCCACTGCACGAAGCTGCGCCGTCGCGTGTTGTCATTGCCGCCGAGCTCCTATGGCAGTGCCGAGCTCCTATGGCCACCGCCGGCAAGATCTGAACAGAGGGAAGCTTGAGGAGAGAGGGATCGACGGGAGGGGTTTCTGCCCGTGCGGCCGTGCCTCCACCGCCGCAGATCCTCCATTGCGTATCACTGCTGCTGATGTCCTCCGCCGCCGTTGCTTGCCGTTTGAAGCTGCTGCATCTCCACTGCTGGAGTTGCTGTTGCTGTTGTTCTGGCTCCGTTTTGAACCATTAGAACCACTACTGTTTTGGTAAGCTTGACCCTATTTCTGATTCTCCATTGTTCAACCTATTGTTTCTACCTAGAAGCTTGTTGCTGAAGGTATTTGTATTGATTAAAATGGTTATAGTAAGTTACATTGCCGCTGCCATTACTAGAGGTAGTTGCTGGCCCTGTTTGGAGATTTCTGCTGCTACTGAAATCCCAAATTAGAGAGGAGAGGAGGCCGTTTAACCTCGTCATTGTTGCTGCCATGGAAATAGGTGCTGGAAACTACTAACGGAGCAGCTACGTTTAGTGATTTTTGCAAGTTTTGACACTGAAGTAGGGGCCTTTTCAGAAAACCACATTTTATGAATTAGAATTATTATATATGGATATTGACATAAGAAAATATATCCTTGAGTGATTGTATAAGTCTTATGTAATTGTTGGTTGTCTTGGATGATTATGAATGCTTGATTGGCTGGGTTGTTGTTTGGTTTTTGTGAAACAGACAGTTCTTGAAATACTTCTTTAAAGTTAATTTATAAAAGCTTGAAATCGAGTTTATTTTGTTAAGAATTGTTTTGAATTTGATTTGGTGTTCTTGAAACCTGAACACGATGCATCTTTGGAAACAACATGATTTTGATTTGAATTGGTTTTGAACCCCTTGAAGAGGGTTGTGGAATAGTTTAGTTGGGACCCGGAAAGGGTGGCAAAGTCCAAGTTTTAGGGGAGATGTTGCCAAAATTCCTATAAAATCCGAGTCTTTATTTGAAATGTTATTTGAAAAATTATGAGTTTAATGCCTTTACTATTTTACTTGGAGGATCGTGAATTTAAGACTTTTTATTATCTTGGACCAATTATGAAAGCAACGAAGCTACGCTTTGAAAAGAATTATTGAAAAGAGAATTATGATTTCTCCTTATTTCCTAAGAAAAATGGTATGTCTTTGGGTGCAAGTCATTCGAAGGAAAACTATGCTTTAAAGCTGTTTTAAAAGGTGAAAAGGGTTTATGTTTTTCTTTATTTAACTTAAAGATTGTCACTTGGAGGAGTTTTCGTGACTTTAAAAGGATTTGGGTTTCGATTGACAAATCTCATTTTTTTGATGTTTTAGATAAGCTTTAAAGTATCCTTTGAATTCTGGTTTAGCAAAACAAAAATGATTTTTTGAGCAGTTTGAAACGCTTTAGATTTAATCATGGAATTGAAGCTAGTTTTTTTTAAGTAAAGGAAATGGTTTTGAAAGGAGTAATTGATTACACGACTCGGTTTGGCATAGATGCTATTTTTATTACTCAAACCAGGAAGCCGAGGTTTTAAAGATTTTAAGCGAACTTGAGGAAATGAGTTATGTTATTCTCCCCTAAAGACTTGAGACTCTGCCGAGGAGCTTTTGTTATAAAATTCCGGTGTTGAATGGATGATTTTGAATATTTCAAAATAGATCTTTAATTTGCCATGATTTTGGGAGTTTTGGAAAGAGGATGCCAATGGTGGCTTTGTTTTTAAAAAGGGAACCTACTTTGAGTAAAAGTGGCTTATGAGCCTGAGATGATTTGAGGAATGGGAACTTCAAAAGCAAGGCTAAAAAGAGTGGATTTTTGATTTCAAAGTGAAGTGAATTGAGAAAAAGTGATTTATGGCTTGAATGATGATTTAATGAATTTGATGATGTTGGATGGTGGAAGTGCTATTGTGTTATGAGCCGGAATGGCTGTCTATGATAATGAATTATGGCTGATTACAGAATATGTTATGAGCCGGATGACTGACTATGAATCATAAATTTAAGCTTGATGGCTGAGATGAATGTTGATTTATGGTTGAGAATAAATACATATATGCTGAATTATTGATATTGTGATTGTTGCACTTCCAATTATCTGAGATACGAGTTTCCCTGGGTAGAAGCAGTGGCTAGCCACCACGTGCTCCAGGTTGAAATTTGATACTCTGCTGACCCTATGTCGTAAGTGTGGCCGAACACTGTGAAAGTTCTGGATGAGCTCGCCCCGTGAATATACACCAGTGAGGGTGTTGGATGTGAATTATGATTAATATTGTGAATAACTCGAGTTGGGATGCACGATAGTCCAATGGTTAGCTACCAGGACTTGTTGGGTTGGCTTTATAACTGACAGATGATATCATCATCCCCTAGGACAGGCATTCATCATATGCATCTATGTGACATTGTTTGAGTGTGCATATTGTACTTGGTTTGCCTTTATGATTAATTGTGGTTAACTGCTAATTGTTCTACTTGAAGTAATTGTTTGTTTGTGATTAAACTTTCCTACTTGTGTTTGCGACTGGATTTCTGTTGGACCGTGGTGAATGGTTGTTGTTTGGACGGTTTGGGACTAGGGCCGTGGTTGATCATGAGGTGGGTCGAAGGCCGTGTTTGGTTGATGTTTCTGGATTAGATAAGTTTGAAAAACTAGTCTGGTTTAGCATAGATAAACCTTTTGAAAGGCTTTTGAATTTTTAAGAAATGAATAGTTTCCTCTTTCAGAAAAGATTTCGGATATTTCTTTTATAGTAAACCTTTTCTTTGAAAAGACGCATAAGGCGGTTATTAATCACTGTAACGATCTTATTTCACGTATCCTATTATAGTAATTCTGCAACCCTCTAGTGAGAACCCTTTCGAGGATGATGTTCTCACTCCCTACAGGTCTTTTCTTTTTCAGGTTACAGACGATGAAGTTCAGAAGATATTATTTATTTTCTGTAAGATGATATTTTTGTATTGTTTTAGTATTTATGTTTCCTTTGCCTTTAATTTTGCAAGTCTTGTAGGAGGGATATGATTGTGATATGAGATGTTTGTAAATTAATATGTATGTATATATATATATATTTCCTGTGAGTATTGTAATTCATCTTGTAAGTATGAATGTATGTTTTTTTGGAAATCTCGTTTTAAGATTTAAACAAACTCATATTTTAGTATTAAATATTATAAGAGTCGTCGTAATACCCGAGCTATCATAGTGGCGCAGTCGGAAGCGTAACGTTTTGATAGTTAGGGTGTTACATTATGGTATCAGAGCGGTGTTTCCTGTAGAGCTTGAGGAATGGACCGACTATGATTCAATTGCATAATCTGAGCATATGTCATGTAATAGGTCTTGTTCTGGTAACGAGAATTAGAGATTTATGCACATGACAGTCTATTGATTAATGCCAATAGCCTTGTATTGCATAATTCCTGGTATTAAGTTTGGCCGGCTTAATACAAGTGAATTATGTATATGAAAGCACTAATGGATTATCATAGACGATATATGAGTTTTGGGTAAAGCGAATCGCGGGTTTTGGAAACGTTAGAAACTATTTCTCGAGGTTATTCAGTTATGTGTCTTGAATTCTGTTCGAGTCGACTTGTTCTTTCATAGCCTAACTTGAAGTTCTTATTTGCTAATCCTTTTGAAAAGTAGTTTGATTTTTCAACCCTATTCCTCTATTCATATGCAGTCTTGTTTGATTTTAATTGCATATGCTTGTTTGAAATCCTTGTTGTATCTATCCTTCTCTGTTTGAATTCCTCTTCTTGATTCATGTATTCTTTGATACAGCTTTGAATCTGTCTTAATGCGCTGTGCCTTTTAAGTTCTGATTCCGAGTCTATTCTCAGAGAAATTGTGATTCAGTTTTTTCTCGTATTCGACAATAATTACAATCAATTTTGAAAATTTTATAAAATAGCTGTTGATTCGATATACACTTATCTATATAAAACTTTGAAAATTCCTTATACATTTTAATAACTATTTATTTCTAATACCTCGCTTGTATATTCACTAGTTTACGGAACTACACTTACTTTAAATACAATTTGACCTTCTGATAATTTTACTACAGTACCAATGCATATCTTAACTTGAGTATTGATTTAGGTATTTTTCAAAATTCTGGAAAGAAAGGATTTTTCGCTTTCATCCCGGTTGATTTTTGTTTGATAAACTTCACTTAATTTATTTTGATTTGAGTTTGGTTTAGCATACTACGTTGTTTAGGCCATCGTTGTTCTTTTGGAAATGATGGACTCATAGCTTTCTTCTTATGAACGGACTCGTTCTTTCTTAAGCTCTTCATCTCTATGAATGTCATACTTGATTTTGTTTTTAAATATTCTTCTACCTCTTGTGAGCACTACCATCAAGCCCAGCTTCCCTTCTCTTGTGAATCTCATTTATATGTGAGTCAGCTTGATTCATTTCAAATTATTGCATTGTTTATCCTCTCATTGTCTCCACCAGATTTCTTAGTCAAATATTTATTCTTGAGAAATTACTAATGATTGAGTTGTCTTTTCCTATGACTTTTATATTCTTTTGGATCAATTGAAAGATTGTTTGATATGTCATGCCTAGTGGATCTTGTTTGAACTCCCTTGATTTAAGATCCTTTCTTGTGTGACTTGACTCCTTTTTAAGTACATCCTAATCTTCTTGAATGTCCTTTAGAGATGGTCATTTCAAGTATACTTTTGAAGTTTTGTTTTGAACTTTTCAAAGAAGTTTTGAATTCTCTTTGAAGAAATTCTAAACTAAATTTATTTTCCTGTTGCTTGATTGTAATTGAGACCATTATTCAATTTTCGACAAAGTTGATTTAAAGTTGGCATGCGCTATTCTAAATGAAGTTTTGAAAAGCTTTCTTATTTAGTAGGAACCTGTCCGTTTGTAACACACTACTTATTTCCTTTACCAATTTATAGGCAAATTTTTACCTCTGACTATCTTTTCTAAATAGAGTTTAACTTCCTCTTTTGTCCTTGCTATAGTTTTTATACACGCTTGTTTGAATATGAACTTTGAGATTTTTTGAGCAAGTATTTAATTTTCTTTCGACTTTTATGAATTACTTTTGGTTAAGTTGTCCGCCTAATTATCTTTCTAAAATATTTGAGGAAATATTTTAGCTCTTAGCCAAAGCTGTGTTCATTTTGTTTTAAAACTCTACATAATCTACTTCAACATGAAATTGTATTAAGGTAAAGCCACGTTTATGCTTTTGTTATTCTCATGAAGAATGTTTGTTGCTTCACTTTTCTTTTAGACTACAGAGTGATTTTTTCGCAAGTTTTCAGTTCTTTTATGAATAATGTATTTGGCAGTATTTCTAATCCTGCTCTTAAGTTCTGTGAGCTTTGTCTTGGGTTTGAAATATTCTTTTCTGTAAGCCTCATACTTCTTCGACTCAGCTTGAATTTGTTTCAAATTAATGCACTATTTTTCTTCGCATTGATTCTATTGAATTTCTTTGATTCAAGAGTTACCATTGAAGTTACCAATTGAATCCTTTCCTGCAATCTTCATTCTTGTACATCTTCTTTGTTTGTAATTTCATTCATTCTTTCAAGTCCTTACGAGTACTGTTCTTTTCACTTGTCTTTCATTTTTTTTAAATCTTGTGTCCTGAGTAAACTCGAGATTTATTTGTGTCACGTACACTCTTTAGATATAGTAATCGACAAGTTAGTTCTTAGGACACGGTTGTGGTGGATGCGGAAGGTGAAGCTTGTAAGCGTACGATGCCACGGAATGTTGTAGAGCTTTGTTTTACGCAAAAAACTTTTGTTAATATTGGGCTGGTGACCAGTAGTGAGTTGCGACGTGATTGATGATGTTTAGAACTTACGGGTGAATTGTTCGATAGAGTACAGTTGGGAGTTGTGATGGTGAGCTATGTAAAGCCCTTGATGTTGACACCATGTAACCCTTTTGTTTTTAGCCCATCTTGTAAATTCTGCTTTACACACACCCTTCCCTTATATCTAAGTCTTATACTTTATCCGGTATTTGAGACTTTATATAAATATGCCGAGATCTGTTGCTCTTCTAAAGTACTCAAACGTAAAGTATTAAAGCTATGTAATATCTTGTGTATTACTTTAATTTTCGAGGACAAAAATTTTTGTAAGGTTGGTAGAATGTAAGACCTGGAACTTTTGAAGAATCTTATTATGAGCTGATTTCAAATTTATTTATTATTAGAGATTTTACCTTCAGAAATTATTTCATTGAGAATGATTAAAATCAAGTTTTGATAATTAATGAAGATTTTACTTAATTTCATAATTATTGAGTTATTTTCTATATTTAGATTATAACGTTAGTAGTTACGAATTAATGAGAATTTTATATGATTTGGACTAAATAATTAACATTTTAAAATATTAATACTGCCATTCTGGAAAATAAAGAAATTAATTATATTATTTCTAATTTTTGGATTGAACATTTTATTGAAAATAATTTGTAAAATTGATGAACAAATAGTATTTTTATACATTATTATTGTTGGTTTAAAACTTATTTCTAATTACTATATTATCCCTATTTTTATTTGAAATTACAAATTTATCCTTAAACCTAATTTTACCTAAATCCTAATTCCCAAATTGGGAACACCCTAACCCTGAAACCCTAACCCAATTACCCATTTCCCCATACCCACACCCAGCACACACAAACGCACCTAACAATGCAGCAACAGCAGCAAAGTGAAAGGAAGAAACGAAGAAAGAAAGGGATAGATGGGATGGGTTACCGCGGAAAGAGAGTGAGGAGGGAGGAGGAAAGGTGGCGCGGTGGGCGTCACTGCCACCGTCGCCGCTGCTACTGACAAGGAGGTAGGAGATCTGTGAGGTCCGAGGAAGGAGAAGGAAGAGAAGGCCGCGCTGCCGCCGCAGCCCCTGCTCCGCCACCGTTCGGTCCATCCACGAGCTACCGCCAGAACCGTGCGAGGAGGAGCGTCGCGGTCCTATGGAGCCCGTGTCGTCACCGCCTAGCCCACTGCCGGACAGAGGCCGCGTGACTCTGAGGGAGGAGGATGCGGCCAGTGACGCGAGGAGCGCAACCCACAGCATGAAGCTGCGCCGCCATGTGCTGTCACTGCCGCTGAGCTCCTATGGCGGTGCCGAGCTCCTATGGCAACCGCCGGCAAGATCTGAACAGAGGGAAGCTTGAGGAGAGAGAGAGGGATCGACGGGAGGTGTTTTTGTCCATGCGGCCATGCCTCCACCGCTGTAGATCCTCTATTGCCTCTCACTACCGCTGATGTCCTCCGCCGCCATCACTTTCCGTTCGAAGCTACTACATCTCCACTGCTGGAGTTGCTATTGCTGTTGCTCTGGCTCCGTTTTGAACCGTTGAAACCACTACTATTTTGGTAAGCTTGACCCTGTTTTCGATTCTCCATTGTTCCACCAATTCGTTTCTACCTAGAAGCTTGTTGCTGAAGGTATTTGTATTGATTAAAATGGTTATAGTAAGTTACATTGCCGCTGCCATTACTGGAGGTAGTTGCTGGCCCTGTTTGGAGAACTTTGCTGCTACTAGAATCCCAAATTGGAGAGGAGAGGAGGCCATTTAACCTCGTCACTGTTGCTACCATGGAAATAGGTGCTGGAAACTACTAACAGAGCAGCTACGTTTAGTGATTTTTGCGGGTTTCGACACTAAGGTAGGGGCCTTTTCAGAAAACCACATTTTATGAATTAGAATTATTATATATGGATATTGACATAAGAAAATGTATCCTTGAGTGATTGTATAAGTCTTATGTAATTGTTGGTTGTCTTGGATGATTATGAATGCTTGATTGGCTGGGTTGTTGTTCGGTTTTTGTGAAACAGACAGTTCTTGAAATACTTCTTTAAAGTTAATTTATAAAAGCTTGAAATCGAGTTTATTTTGTTAAGAATTTATTTGAATTTGATTTGGTGTTCTTGAAACCTGAACACGATGCATCTTTGAAAACAACATGATTTTGAATTGAATTGGTTTTGAACCCCTTGAAGAGAGTTGCGGAATGGTTTAGTTGGGACCTGGAAAGGGTGACAAAGTCCAAGTTTTAGGGGAGATGCTGCCGAAGTTCCTATAAAATCCGAGTCTTTATTTGAAATGTTATTTGAAAAATTATGAGTTTAATGCCTTTACTATTTTACTTGGAGGATCGTGAATTTAAGACTTTTTATTATCTTTACTTGGACCAATTATGAAAGCAATGAAGCTATGCTTTGAAAAGAATTATTGAAAAGAGAATTATGATTTCTCCCTATTTCCTAAGAAAAATAGTATGTCTTTGGGTGCAAGTCATTCGAAGGAAAATTATGCTTTAAAGCTGTTTTAAAAGGTGAAAAGGGTTTATGTTTTTCTTTATTTAACTTAAAGATTGTCACTTGGAGGAGTTTTCGTGACTTTAAAAGGATTTGGGTTTCGATTGACAAATCTCATTTTTTTTGACATTTTAGATAAGCTTTAAAGTATCCTTTGAATTCTGGTTTAGCAAAACAAAAATGATTTTTCGAGCAATTTGAAATGCTTTAGATTTAATCATGGAATTGAAGCTAGTTTTGTTTATGTAAAGGAAATAGTTTTGAAAGGAGTAATTGATTACACGACTCAGTTTGGCATAGATGCTATTTTTATTACTCAAACCAGGAAGCCGAGGTTTTAAAGATTTTAAGCGAACTTGAGGAAATGAGTTATATTATTCTCCCCTAAAGACTTGAGACTCTGCCGAGGAGCTTTTGTTATAAAATCCCGGTGTTGAATGGATGATTTTGAATATTTCAAAATAGATCTTTAATTTGCCATAGTTTTGGGAGTTTTGGAAAGAGGATGCCGAGGGTGGCTTTGTTTTTAAAAAGGAAACCTACTTTGAGTAAAAGTGGCTTATGAGCCTGAGATGATTTGAGGAATGGGAACTTTAAAGCCAAGACTGAAAAGAGTGGATTTTTTATTTCAAAGTGAAGTGAATTGAGAAAAAGTGATATATGGCTTGAATTATGATTTTATGAATTTGATGATGTTAGATGGTGGAAGTGCTATTGTGTTATGAGCTGGAATGGCTGTATAAGATAATGAATTATGGCTAATTGCGTAATATGTTATGAGCTGGATGGCTAACTATGAATCATGAATTTAAGCCTGATGGCTGAGATGAATGTTGATTTATGGCTGAGAATAAATGCATATATGCTGAATTATTGATATTGTGATTGTTGTACTTCCAATTATCTGAGATACGAATTTTTCTGGGTAGAAGCAGTGGCTAGCCACCACGTGCTCCAGGTTGAGACTTGATACTCTACTGATTCTGTGTCGTAAGTGTGGTCGGACACTGTGAAAGTTCCAGATGAGCTCGCCCCGTGAATATACACCAGTGAGGGTGTTGGATGTGAATTATGATTAATATTGTGAATAACTCGAGTTGGGGATGCACGACAGAGGGACAGTCCAATGGTTAGCTACCAGGACTTCTCGGTTGGCTTTATAACCGACAGATGATATCATCATCCACTAGGACAAGCATTCATCATATGCATCTATGTGACATTGTTTGAGTGTGCATATTGTACTTGGTTTGCCTTTGTGATTAATTGTGGTTAACTGCTAATTGTTCTACTTGAAGTAATTGTTTGTTTGTGCATGAACTTTTCTACTTGTGTTTGCGACTGGATTTCTGTTGGATCGTGGTGAATGGTTGTTGTTTGGACTGTTTGGGCCTAGAGCCGTGGTTGATCATGAGGTGGGCCGAAGGCCGTGTTTGGTTGATGTTTCTGGATTAGATAAGTTTGAAAAACTAGTCTGGTTTAGCATAGATAAACCTTTTGAAAGGCTTTTGAATTTTTAAGAAATGAATAGTTTCCTCTTTCAGAAAAGATTTCGGATATTTCTTTTATAGTAAACCTTTGCTTCGAAAAGACGCATAAGGCGGTTATTAATCACTGTAACGATCTTATCTCGCGTATCCTATTATAGTAATTCTGCAACCCTATAGTGAGAACCCTTTCGAGGATGATGTTCTCACTCCCCTACAGGTCTTTTCTTTTTCAGGTTACAGACGACGAAGTTCAGAAGATATTATTTATTTTCTGTCAAACGATATTTTTGTATTATTTTAGTATTTATGTTTCCCTCGCCTTTAATTTTGCAAGTCTTGTAGGAGAGATAGGATTGTGATATGAGATGTTTGTATATATATATATATATATATCCTGTGAGTATTGTAATTCATCTTGTAAGTATGAATGTATGTTTTTTTGGAAATCTCGGTTTAAGATTTAAACAGGCTCATATTTTAGTATTAAATATTATAAGAGTCGTCGTAATACCCGAACTATCAGAGTGGCGCAGCCGGAAGCGTGACGTTTTGATAGTTAGGGTGTTACATTATGGTATCAGAGCGGTCTTTCCTGTAGGGTGTTACACCATTTATTAAGGGTTTACCACTAGTTAATGGATTGCTACACACAAGGCGAGATTCTAATTCCTAATAGTTGTTTAAGCAGAAGACGAGTGAAATGATCACTCAACAAAGTCAAATTGATTAAGACAAATAATAATTATTTTTAATATTTTAATATTAAAAATCTTGAGAGTTTGATCTAATAATTGTAGACTCTTAGAACACCTATGCATAAACAGACAAAAATAAAAGGCATCAAAATAAAATCATATTCATTACACCATGAAATAAAATCTCAAAGTAACTGCAAAAAAAAAAATTTAATCACGAGATTTTTGACAAAGAAAAAACTAAAAATTTTATTTTATTATCAAAATTTAATTTAAAAATTCTATTTAAGAGATTAATATATTTATCCCTTAATTTGAGTTCATGCATTTAACTATCATGTATGCTATTCAGATTAGAAAATAAATTATTAATTAAGGATTTAATAATTTAATTTTTAATTTAATAACAAATAATTATGTATAATTTACGTTTAGTGTAACCAGTGACGGACCCAAAAAAATTTAGTAGTGGGGGCAAAAACATAATAAAATTCAGGTATAAATATATTTTTTTTAGATTTTCTATGATACCCAACAAGTAAAAAACTAATTTGTCATGAATTTGAGTTTCATTTAAGAATATCTAATTGACCGACAATGAATTGTTACAACGATACAAAATTCGAATCTCAATACTTACTTAAGCGGACGACTAAGTGATCACTTAATCAATCCAAATTAGTTTAAATATATTTAAAATTTTAAGTTAGAACTATCTATACATATTGATAAGAATTAGAAATATACACATAATCACTTATTATAATATTTAAAATAATAAAAATAACTAATAATAAATTAAAATATTATCGTTTGTAAAGTATTATGTAAAATACGTATTTAAAGCATTCTTTTTCTTATACACATTTAATAGTATTAACAAAGAAATACGTTATTATTTTAAATAATTTACTTTTTATGTATTGATAGCTAAGTATATTAAATTATATGGCATACTATCATATTAGTATATTTTTTAACTTAATTAATTGGATATATTTGAATTTAATTAAAAAATTCATCAGTTGACAAAAAAAATTAAAAATTAAAAAAATTAAATATTACATATCCAACTTATGTAACACCCTACTATTCAAATCTTTATACTCGAGTCATAAGTCAATGATAATAAGGTGGTACGACTCTCAAGGTGGATTTTTAATACATAATTATAAGTAAAATTGAAAGGAGTATTAATCGAGAAGCCTGAAAAGAGTAAAAATAAAACCACGAAGTCATACCACTCACGTATCGACAACTTAAAGATAAAGCATGAAAACGAAAGCGATATACAGATAAAGGCATTAAGGAGAATAAGAGAATGACAGTATATAGATATATAACATAAGTAAATAGCTACTACTCGCGACCCGCGAAGTTTAAACCGGCTAGGGTACAGTATGAAAGAAGTTGACAACAGAATCTCCTAATCTCTCCCAAAAGAAACATAAGAGCCTCTATAGGCAAGTTCAAAGGAGTTTAATACATAATGTAAGCTTTTCAAAGTAAAGGTGGGGAAATTCTAAGCAAAATATAAAGTAGAGAATATAAAGATCTTCGCTGTCTCTCAAATGAACCACAGCTCACTTCTGAGCACCTGAACCTGTATCTAAAAAATAAGAGATATATACGGAATGAGAACCCCCGACCCATGGGTTTCCAGTATGGTACAAGTGCCAAATAAATACAATGCATTGTAATAAAAACTCACTAAGCATCCTAAACTTCCTTTCACCCAATATTCGTCCTATATTCTTGCTAATCCATAAATAGGCAACTGTCATAAGGAAATGCTAAATCTGATTCATGTTCCGCATGCTTCCCAACTTTCTAACTCTCCGACAATTCACAATCAGAATTATAAACGAAACCATCCCCAGCTATTCTGTCTTAGCAATTCTATATCATTACCTCATATTCTCACCTGGAGCAAGTAAAATCACTTCACTGCGTCTACCTAGGGAGCTCAAATTATCTCATTCAATAATCATCATCATTATTCAATTTTATCATCAACTCATCTCATCAATAACAGCCCTCCGTGTCAACCGGCACCAGCATGAGGGACCTTTCACTTGTACAAACACAAGCAATACAGGCAAGTAATACACAATAAGGTACAAGTAGAACAAATAGCACATAATCAGGTAACATAGCATATATGATGTAGCAATCCAAAACAAATAGGCAAACCCAAACAATTCAAACATATGCATATGATGTATGCCTACCCTATGACTGATGATATCATCTGTCGGTTATATAGCCAACCCAACACGTCCTGGTAGCTAACCATGGACTGAAACACCTATTGCGGAGCAAGTAGGTTTGAGCTACAACCCCCTTGCTACTACTCGCTCAACCCAGAGCCAGTGGAATAACCACTACTGCGGCTACTACCCAGGTGGGTGTTTAATAGCTCAACCTGGAGCGAGTGGAATAACCACTACTGCCGTTACTACCCAGGCGTCACAATCTCTTACCTGGAGCAAGTGGGACGAACCACAACCCTTGCTACTACCCAGGTATCTCAAGCATTGACCCGGAGCAAGCGGGACGAACCACAATCCTTACTACTGCCCAGGTATCTCAAACATATTCATTCAATTTAAAATCAATCATCATTGTTATCAAATCTCAAACATTAAGCTGGAGCAAGCGGGACGAACCACAACCCTTGCTACTGCCCAGGTATCACAGACATACATTCATTCAAAACTCTATAATTAAACTTATTTATCATAATTTTTCTTTCCCATCTCATACTCGGAGCAGGTGGACAACGCCATTGCCTACTACCTGGGGTCACACGTCACATTCATTTTCAAACCATCATTTCTGCACTTTTTCAATCGCAATTCATTACTTCAAGTCTTTCTTCACCAACAAGTTATCACATTTCCTTGCTTCTTCTCATTACTAGGCATACTATAAAAATTTAGGACTTAAAGGATGAAAATGGAGGCATAGAAGTCTAAAATTTGGCTTTAAAACTTCGAAAATCAATTTGTGCTAAAAACGGGGTCACGCGTGCGCACACGCGCACGTGTGGGAAGAGGAGAAAAGCGGGTGACGCGTAAGCGTTGCCCATGCGCAGGATTACATTTTCAAACCCCAAACTTCCAACGGGCATAACTTTTTTGTTTCAAATCATTTTCCACCCGTTCTTCGAACGACATAAACATCTCGGATCCAATTTTATTTTTAAATAAGTTTGATACAAATCGGTGATCCGGAGGCCAAGTTATGCTCCGTCAAAGTAGACCAAAATCACAACTTTTATAAAATCCAACAAAACTACATTTTCAACACAAACTAATTTCAAACCTTTTTAAAACCAACCAAAACTTACCAAAATCAAACAATTAAGCCTCCTCAACTCATATTTTCAACATTCTCATTAAATTCACAATCTACCAATCCACCATTTTGACCAATCTCAATAAAATAACTCAATTTCAAACAAAATACCATATCATATATTTCATTCCACATCTCAAGTTCCAACAATACCAATTCCATCAACCCCCAATACATATAAATCCATATTATCATATATAACCCACATGCATTATCAACAAAGACATCAATTCCTCCCTTAAAATCAATAACCACATAATCCTACAATCAATTGTAACCAAATAACAACAATCACAATTCCATTCAATCTCATATGACATCACACAATACACACATCACTTACCTTCTTTACCTATTTCCGGTATCCGGTCCAAGATTCACGGCCTCGGGCCCAAATTCACAATTTAAATGCATATTCCACAAACTAATATTCATTATCCAATTCATCAAATTCTCAACATACCAAATATACAAATTCACACAATTCTCAATCCAATCATTAATTTACATTACATATCAACTATACATATTAGTACCAACCATTTACACAATCCAACTTAATCCTAGGGGCATGTAGCCTAGGAATTCTCATCACACCACATGGTACTTAAATGAAACTTAAATCGTACCTCTTGTAGCCAAAATAATTGAGCTTCTTCTTGGAAGTCTCCACCAACCTTTAGCTCCAAGCCTCACCAAAGCCCCACAAGCAATATCAATTTTCCAATTGTGCACCAAAATCACCCACTGCTCTAACATAATCAATTTTCACACTTATAATCAACCTAGGGTTCATGAAATTGATAAATCACAAGTGTTAGAGGGTTTCTTACCTTAACCTACGAAATTGGTTGATGAAACTCATCAATGGCTTATACTAAAGTACTCCTAAACAACAAAAATCATAAAATTACTCAACACCCATAACCAAACTCAAATTTAAGGAGAAAAATGAAAACTAGGCAGATGACAGTGGAATACTCACCACAAAACTTAGATAGAAATGTAGATGATGAGAAGAGCGACGCGTGGCCGCAAACGATTCGTCAATCGAAGTTCCAGAGAGAAAGTTATGGTGATTTGAAGTTTGATGAAATTAGAATTTTCTCTCTTCTTCCTCTCTTCTCCATTTCAGTGCCCCACACCATTTCTTTAGGGTTAATGAGCTGAAATGCTCATACCAAATGGTTATATATGTTGAGTCTTGGACCCATTTGGGCCCGGTTCACTTGATTTAGTCTGTTGGCCCAATTTTGGTCCAAAACTTTTAAGATTAAAGTTTTAAATCGTATTTTAAATATTTCTATCTTCCCAAATTATAATTTCTCATTTCTTAACCTTATTCACTTATAATTAATTTATTCAGCTGCAGTACTGGATAGATTTCAACCGGTATTGCCGGTCAAATTTTCAGTGCGCATTTTTACGCAGAAAAATATGTTTTCCGATTCAGAAAAATTTACTGAGTCCAAATATCAAATTTAAATTATAAAATTCTGATTGCTAAATTTTCTAAACATATTCGCTCTTATTTAATTTATTATTTAATTAATTACGATTTGACCGAGTTTTACAACTTAAATAGATGTAACTTATTAAATTCAAATGTAATTAGTATCCAGATCGATGAAAATAATTTGGGATATAATATGATGGACATAATTTATGGTAAATAATTGTGTAAAATATAATCCTTGCTGCAAGGATAAAATTGAGTAAGAATACTCATTATATAATTAAAAGAATGAAAATAAGGTTGGATTTATAAAAAAAGATAAAAATGTGATTTATACTTTAAAAATGATCAATTTCGATTAAAAATAATATCATTATTAAATAATTAAGAAAAAAAATTAAAAAACAAAACAATACTTTAAATCTAGAACTTACATTCAAAATACACAAAACAGATTCTAATATTTATTTTTATTAGATAATACAGTCTCTCTTTGTTAGTCACTTATAGTAATTACTGACGTAGAACATTAACTCACAGACGTGGTTATTAAGTATTCACGTGTGCAAGTTGGACAAATCAATCCCTAAAGTAAAGTACAAAATAGTCCCAAAAAAATTAAAAAATCTCAAAATAATTCTTGAAAATTTCTAAAAATTCCAAAATAATTCCTTTGAATTTTTTAATCTTTTTTAAAAATCAATGTCTTGTAATATTTTTATTAATCAAAATAATAAAATATTATTAAAAATATATAATAAATAAAAATATAAAAAATAACAAATATATACTAAAAGATAATTTTATTTATTAACTCTAAAAAATCATAAGAAATAATATTATTTAATCATTAATCTATGATACCTACATAGATGTGATGTGAAAATCATAACAATAATAACTAAATCTAAGAAGTCATTATATTATGAAGGCCATTATTTATATACCTAAATTTTTAAGATATTGACCAAAACTTACAAATTTGACTTCTAGGGTTAATTTGGTTTGCATTGCATGTAAGTTCTAAAGTATTACTTTTATAAGCATTTGCACAAATATTTCTAATTGTTTTTGTGAAAAATTTCATATTAATTAAAAGTTCTTCTATCTCTTCAAATTAAACAATACTAACGTATTCTCTTCTTTATCATTAAAAAATGATCATAAAATATAGTATCTATAAATTCAATAAAATTAATACCTTGTATGGTCAAAAATAAATATATGTTCATTTATTTTACATTATATTTTTAAAAAATAGTGTCTTTTCAAAATTAATTTATAATTTAGGATTTTAAAATACATAAAAAAATTAGTATATACTAATATTTTTACTCGTAATAATATTATGGGAATATATAGAGACTGTTTTGAGATTTTTTTTAAAACTTTTTCAGGATTATTTTATACTTCACTCTAAGGACTAATTTGTCCAAATCGTACACGTGGACACTTAACAGTCACGTGTACGAGTCAACATTCCATGTCAGTAGTCACCGTTAGCGTCGATGTAAAACCCAGTTAAAATATAGATAATTAACTAGTAAATTAATTATGAACAAAAAGGGGTAAGAAATTAAAATTTCATAGTTAGGAAAAATAAAAACATTTAGAATACGAATAGAAACACTAACCTTAAAGGTTTTGGCCCAATTGGCTAAAATAAGTGAACCAAGCCCATGTTGAGTCCAAGTCCACATACATAAGCCTTACATTTATGCAATTTCAGCACTAAAACCCCCCATTTCATTATGTTCCATGGTGGAGAAGAGAAGAAGAGTGGAAGAACACTTAGTCCTAACCAAATACTATTCACCATTCATTTCAAATTCTCATAACTTTTAATCCGTAGTTCCTATTGACGAACTATTTGTGGCCAGGCATTTGTCTCGGAATCCACTTCGATTTTATCTAAATGAAGTGGTAAGAAAATTCAAATTTCTCATCCAATTTTTCCTTTGCTTCAATTTTGCATTTTTTGTTTGAGTATTGAGAAATTTTTGATTTTTCAATGTTTAGGGGATGCTCAATCGTGAGTTCTAGCAGGGTTTTGATCTAAGGCTACGAGAGATAAGGTAAGGACCCTTTTTCCTTTGATTTTACATGAATTTAAGTTATGAACTTAATATGAATGTTGCGATAATTGAATGCGATCAGATGAAATTGGATTAGGTTAGCTTGCACTAATACGAAATGGATTAGTTTAGTATAAATTCGGTGTAGCATTGAGTGGAGGATCCCTTTGGTGTGGCATTGGTGGATTTTGAGTTTCGACTGGAAGGATTTGATTTGAGGAATTAGAACCGCCATCTAAGAGGTTCGTATTTTAGTTTTGAGTAGGCACTATGTAAGATTATGTGAATGCCCAGGTTAATTGCACTAGGATAAGATTGAATGGAATTGCATGTGTTTGTAATTAATTGGTTGAATATTGATTGTTGGTTGTTGTTGTGGATTATGAATTAAATTATTGGTGAGCTTGGATATGAGATATGGTGAGTATGTTGTATGATGAATGAAATTTGATGTATAATGATACCATTGATGATTGGTAAAAATTTGGGTCGGAGGTCGTGATGCGGTAAAGAATCCCCACGTGGTAACTGAAGGTAAGCGTGTAGATTATCATTGAAGTAATGTGTGTTATAATTGATTGTGTAATTGAGTGAATTGTTAGATTGTTGATATTGAATATTGATGAAAATTGTTAGAAATGAATGATTGATTGAATAATTAGGTTAATTAGGCTTGGATTGATTGAAAATTTATGATTGGGAGTAGAGGAGGTTGGATTTGTAAGTGGTATTGAAATGAACTGGAATTGAATTGAAAAATGACAAAAGTGAACATTTGGATAAAAATGGTTAAAAATTGAATTTTGCATAAGTTACAGAAAATTGAGGTTATGCGTACGCATGAGGGGTGTTACAGAATTGAAAGAGTTTTGTGCGCATACGATGCATATACACAAAAACCAAGTCATGCGAACGTATGACCCATGCATACGGACAACTTGCATTCTAGAAATGAATCTCTTTCGTGCGAGCCACGGGCGTTCGCACAAAAAGGGGCTCGTCCGTACGCACGAATATGCGTATGCACGATTGTCCTATTTTCTAAAAAATATTGTTTTCAGCTATTTTTGCCTATGCAGCCTTCTTTTTCACCTCTGTAACCCCTGTTTAAGGTCCGATAACTCGTTTTAGGCTTGAGAAGTCAGCATAATTAAGGAATGAATTTGATGAAATTGAATAAGATTGTGGATTGGAGTATCAAAGATAATGATGGGTTAATGAGAGCTTATGAGTAATGAACTTACTGAATATTAAATTGACTTGAGACTCCCTGAGTAAATGCAAGAGTGTAGATTCCCCCACTTGCTACGGGTTGAGATTGAGACTCCCTGGATAGATGCAGTGGTTTGCCCCACTTGCTCTGGATTGAGATTGGAATGAATTGGAAGTGATTAGAGGGGATGGGATGATATGATTCGATGATGAGGATGAGTTTGATTGAGAATGGTACATACTTGGGTAGATGCAAGGGTGTGGTTTGTCCCACTTGCTCTAGGTTGAGATTTGAGACTCCCCGGATAGATGCAGCGGTTCATCCTACTTGCTCTGGGTTGAGATTGGAATGAGTTGGAATTGATTGGAGGGGATGCGATGACATGATTGGATGATGAAAATGAGTTTGATTAAGAATGATACCTCCCTAGGTAGATTACAAGGGTGTGTTTCGCCCCACTTGCTTCGAGTTGAGATTTGAGACTCCCTGAGTAGATACAAAAGTTTGGTTCACCCCACTTGTTCTAGGATGGGAATGAGATTTGAGACTCTCTAGGTAGATGCAAAGGTGTAGTTTCCCTACTTGCTCAGGGTTGAGAATGAGATTTGTGACTCCCTGAGTAGATACAGTGGTTTGTCCCACTTGCTCCGGATTGAGATTGAAGCTTCTTTGGTGTAAGACCCAGAACTTTTGAAAATCTTATTATGATTCAATTTCAATTTATTTATTCATTAAGGACTTTAATTTCAGAAATTATTTTATTAAAACTAATTAAATCAAGTTTTGATAATTCAATTAAAATTTTAATCTAATTTTAAAATTATTGGATAATTTTCATATTTAAATTATAAATTTTAGTAATTGTAAAATAATAAAAATTTTATATGATTTGATTTAAATAATTGAGATCCCCAAAAATATACCCATAACCCTAATGTTCAAAATAGCCGCCACCCCCTTCCAAACACACACACACGCGAACCGGGAAGGAGAGGGAGGAGAGCACGCCAGCCAGGGAGGGGCTGCTGCCTTGCGCCGCCATCGCTCCTTATCACCAGAGCTCGTGCCGTCGCTGCCAGTGCCGTCGCACAGTTGAGGGAGAGAAGCTTATGAGAGGGACTTCGCGGAGGAGAAGAACTAAGCTGTCACCGTCCCTGGAGTTGCGAATGCCACTGCCGTCACTACACGTTGCCGTCGAGCACCGTGAGGGAGACGAGAGATGACGCGATGCGAGGAAGAGGAGCTCGTCTTCGTCGTTGCTGAACCCGTTCCAGGCTGCTATTGTGCCTTACTGCTGTGGTCGCCACCGTGGAGCTGAGAGGAGGGCGTGTCGTTGTCAGTGTGAGCCCACAGAGATGGAGGAAACGCGACGGTGGTAGTGGGTGGTCACTGTGTTGCTGCCACTGCCAGGGTGCTCACTGGCAAGTGCTGCCGCTTCTGGAGCTCGCCAGAGTCAGCCGCTGGAGCTGTGGCTGCTCTATTCATGGTTTCCTTTTGTGCAGTAAGTTGCTTCTGCTCTGAAAACCCCTTTTGTCTCTATTATCCTATCTGTTGTGAGGATTTTGCAACGTTAATGTCTTAGGGTTGAGTTGCGATAATTTTTTGCTGCGATTAAAGTTTATGTGGTTGCTGTAGTTTTGGATATTGCGGTTGGGCCGCTTGGAAATTTCTGCAGTTGCCGCCACTGCTACAGATTAACATGAAAGGAGGGTTTATCGCGTCAAAATTGGTACGGGCTTAATTCCTCAAGGTAGGAGATTATTTTAAAATAAAAATATTTTAGGCTTTGAATACCTGACAACTTTAGTAGATTATTGAAAATGAATGAATGCTTGGGATGTAAATAATTTTCTGCTGTGATTGAATATGTTGTGTTTGAAAGATAGATATTATGATGTTTGGTCATGTTAATTCTGAATTTTAGATTGAAATTGAAAATGATTGATTTTGAATGACGGACTTAGAAATATTGAATTGAAATGCTGATTTCGTTGGGTTAAGGTTGAACTGAGGAAACCTGTGAAGGGTGGTAAACTTCGATTTTTAGGGGAGGTTCTGTCGGAAATTTTGTAAAAATCAAAGGGTTTTGGAGGTTTTGCCTGTGGTTTCAAAAATTAGTTTAATTTGATTAATTCATCAAAAGAAATATGGCTTGAATACTTTTTAAGATTTTAAAGCAAGTAAAGTAATGGATTTGAGGATAAATACTTTTGGGGTTTTCAATTAGAATTTTTAGTTTTAAATTAATATGGCTTGGAACCTTATTGAAAAAGTTTTAAAGCTTGAAATGATTTTGAAATTAGTTTTTGGTTTAACTTATTTAATTTTGAATAACAACAAAAAGGGATTTATTTCTTTAGTTGAAGTTTTAAAAAGTTAAATTACTTATTAATCCACGTGTTCGGGTTTAGGAAGTGTGAAATGAGATAATGTTATTAGAGTTAAGCAATGGGGTTGAAGGGAAAAGAGATACTGTGGAATATATAGTTAAGTTGTGATTTATAAGAATTATGAGATAATGGTTGAGGATCTTGGGAGTATTAGATTGATATTGAAAAAGATTGAGACGTGAAGGATTGAATTAACGATAAGTTGATCTAGTTGAATAAGATGATGATTTTGAGGATATGAGTAATTCCTATCTGAGTGATGGTTTTGAAGATAGATGAGTAATTCCTATCCGAATGATGGTTTTAGGGATACATGAGTAATTCCTATCCAAGTCATGGCCTGAGGATAGATGAGTAATTCCTATTCGGGTTATGGTTTGAGGCACCTGCCTGAGTTGATAAGTAATGCCTACTCCAGGTTATGGTGAAATGCCGGCATGGGTAGACGAGTAATACCTATTTTGTGATGTGGTGTTTCATATCTGGGTTAGCTACCGGATATGTCGGATTTGGCTGTATAATCGACAGCTGAGCTCATTAGTCATAGGGCAGACATGCATCATTTGCATTTGTATGTTTTGTTTGGTTGTGCATTGGTAATTGGCTTGCTTACTTGTTATATTATATTTACCTGCTACTTGATCTAATTGCTGTATCTACTCTCCATACTTATGTATTCCTTGTATGTGTTTAAAAATTGAGAACCCTCATGCTAGCGGTAGTGATGCTGAAGGTTGTTTCTATTGTGATGAGGAAGGTTGAGGCATATTGGGCTAGGTATTGCCTTATTTCTCTAGTTTATGTATAGGATGGATAGGAATGAGCGATGTAAGTTTGTTATGTAGGAAGCCCTTAGGCGTATTTTTGGTCCGTTCTTTTTTTAAACACTTTATTTTACGGAATTGTAAACCAAAAGAGTTTTTTTATGACCTTTCAAAGTAAGTCTTCCCATAAAGCTTTTCCAAAAGGTTATTTCAAAGATAAATTATTTTTATAATGAAATTCTTTCTATTTGCAAGTATTTCTTTGCTTTGATGGTATTCTCTTTCCTCCTAAGAATGTGTAGCTTGTTCTCACCCTTTTTTATACCCAACATTCAGTGACAGGTTCAAGAATTTTTGGCGCGAAATTGTGACTGAACTTCAGAGCTTTATGTATATATATAATTGTTTTTTTTTTTTAGTTTTTAGTTTAGTTGAGATTTTTCCCTTTGTCATTTGTCATTTTGAGTTTTTAGAGGGACAGGACTTGTATTTGAGAATTGTTAAATAACGTTATATATTATATACTATGTGAATATGATTATGTGTCTAACTGGTTTAAAGTAAAGACATTCATTTTTATAATTAAAATCCGGCTGTATTTTCGCGAAGGCTCAATATTAAATAAATATAGTACTAAATAAAAGGTATAGAGGTAGGTAACGCCTGGACTTTTAGTGTGATCATGAGGTGTTAAAAGTTTGGGTGTTACACTGGATAGATGCAGTAGTTCACCCCACCTGCTCTGGATTGAGATTTGAGACTTTGTTGACTCTTCGTCGTAAGATGTGGCCGGACACTTAGACCTTTTTGGATAATTTCTCCAAGGGAAGTGAATACCTCTTCGGGATATGCGCACCGAGGGACTGTCAAGGATTCGCTATTGGACATGTCGGGCTTAGCTGTATAACTGACATATGAGCTCATTGGCCATAGGACAGACATGCATCATTTGCATTTAGGTGTATTGATAGATCTTGTATTTGACTTGCCTTGTTGAATAATTGTATCTATATGCTATTTGAGCTAATTGCTTTATCTGTTCTCTCTATTCGTGTATTCTTTGTATTGTTTTGTATGTGTTTGAATAACTGAGAGATCCCTTACGCTAGTGGTGGTGACGCTGAATGTTATTCTTAATGCGATGTGGTGATTGGAGTTTGTGAAAGACTAAGAATAATGGATAGATTAAAATCGTTTAGGTAAGTTGCCATTTTATGGATTAGTAGGAACTCTAGGCTTGGATCAATGAAACATTGAGGATTAAGATTTCTTAGAGAGTTCTTGTTACCTTATATTGTATTGTTTCTGCCCTTTTACCCTACTGGGAACCCTTGGGTTGGGCTCTCACCCATATATTATTTTTGTTTTTCAGATGCAGGTCCCAGCACTCTATAATGAGCGAGAGTCTTATCTAGAAGATGGTGAAGAAGACTTTTGTTTCTATTTTGGTTTTAGAATTCTCTTTCTTTTGGAAACACTTATCTGATGTATTTATTTTAAAGACGTGCCTATAGAGGCTTATGGTGTATTTTTGGAGATATAGGTTATGTATGTCAAACTGTTTTACAGTTGTAACTCTAGCCGGGTTAATTTTTGCGGGCCGAGACTAGTAATATTTATATATGCTTATATATGTCTCTTTACTCCTATTCTTCTTTTAAGCTTTTAATTATCTACCTTTTTCGAAGCACTTACATATGTTAAAGAGTGTGAATGATTGACGAATTGTCATTCTTTCGAGGTTTAAATCCTCTTATAGGCTTTTAGCTTACTACCTTCTTCTATACATAAGTATTTATATCTCAGCTTTGTGTCATAGCACCAAACTCTCATTGAATTATGACTTAATTATAAGGCTTTGAAGGGTAGGGTGTTACATTTATGGTATCAAAGCAATTCATTCCCAAAGAGCCTGAGGAACGGACTGACTATGCTTCAGAGCACACTCTAAATTGTGTATATCTATTTAGGATATCTGCTTGATAAACATAGCATGCTCATGAGTATACTTTTAGGACTTTAAAGCACTAAACTTGAGATATTGAGACTGATCTCCTTGCTATCAATTTTTTGGTATGAACAGGACCCAATTGTGGACGCGGACATGGTCGAGGGAGAGGTAATGCAGAATCAAAACTAACCGACAACAACCCAGTGAACTTTATGGCCGCATTAGAAAATATGGCTGCCGCTATGCAGGCCACGGCTAAGATTCTAGGGCAATAGGCTGAAAAAGAAAATGGTAATGGGGTGACTGGAACCAATAGAGGGCTAATGACCTTAGCCATTTTTCTGAAGGTGAATCCACCAGCTTTCAGGGGTATGACTAATCTGACAGAAGCAGATAACTGGTTCTTAGCTATAGAAAGGGCTATGCAAGCTTAGCACGTTCCTGAGGATCAATATGTGGAATTTGCCACGTATAAGTTTGAGGGAGAAGAACAATTCTGGTGGCAAGGAGTTAACCGTCTGTTGCAGCAAGGTGATGCTATGATAACTTGGGATGCTTTACGAGTTAAACTTTCTAAGAAATACTTTCCGAGCTCAGTGAGGGCGGCTAAGGAGTTAGAGCTTATACAGCTGAAGCAGGGTTCTATGACAGTGACAGAATACACCAACAGATTTTGGAACTATGCATTAAATACGAAGGTGATCTTCGGAGTGACATAACTGATTATCAATGCATCACATGTTGAATTGTTTGAGCATTCAATTCGATTTATGTATAAGGGATTAGAAGGGCTGATAGTTGCATATAGTTATTATTTGAATTTAGTGATGAGCAAGATTTGGATCTAATCCCTAATGCGAGAGAATTTTCTGAGGTATCTCCTGAGGATATACTAAAATTTTCACCTCAAAGAGAGATTGAACTTGCGATGGACTTAGTGCCAGAAGTAGGACCAATTTTAATTGCACCATGTAGGAGGGAGAGTTACTGAGTAAGTGTGCAGATCTTCACTTGGATGTTAGAGTGGTGGCTGGAAGTGTGTGCTTGAACTAGCTACACTTCTCTAGCAAATTTAAGGCTGAGATTCAGAAAGCTTAGTAGGATGAACTAGAGTTGCAAAAGATGCTGCAAGTAATTGGATAGAAGAAATAGGGAGAGGTTACCCAAGACAGAAAGGAAATTTAGAGGTATAATAGGAGGATTTGTGTGCCAAATGTGGGAGATTTGAGACAAGAAGTGTTGTCAGGAGCTCACAAGAGCTGGTTTTCTATCCACCTGGGAACAACTAAGATGTATCATGATTTGAAGGCGATATTCTGGTGGCCAAGAATGAAGAATGACATCGCGGTACACGTGTCTAAGTGTTTGACTTGTCAGAAAGTAAAACTTGAACACTAGAAGCCATCCAGGATATGGCAACCTTTGGAGGTTCCCCAGTGGAAGTGAGAAGGTATTGCCATAAACTTTGTGTCCGGTTTGCGAAGGACTAGAGCGGTATTTGATGCGTTGTGGGTAATTACTGATAGATTGACAAAGTCCGCTCATTTCTTGCTTATCCGTATGACTTATTCCTTGGAGGAATTGGCGAGGTTGTATGTTAAGGAGATAGTGAGATTTCATAGTGTACCTACGACCACAGTGTCAGATAGAGATCCTTGTTTCACTTCACAATTTTAGGAAGCTTTTCAGAAAGTGTTCAGAACTCAATTGTACCTAAGCACGATGTACCATCCTTAAACCGATGACCAATCAGAGAGAATGATACAAACGCTAGAGGATATGTTGAGAGTTTGTGTGCTGGACCAACTGATGAGTTGGGATCGTTATATACTGCTATTTGAGTTTGCGTACAACAGTTATCATGTGAGCATCGGAATGGCTCCGTATGAGGCTCTGTATGGGAGGAAATGCCAATCTCCATTATGTTTTTGAGGCCAGAGAATTGAGTTTGTTGGGGGCCTGAATTTGTGTCTGAGATGACAGAGCAAATTAAAAGAATTTGAGCTAGAATTCTCACAGCACAAAGTCGTCAAAAAAGTTACGTGGATCAGCGGTGAAAGCCGTTGGAGTTTGATGAAGGCGATAATGTGTTTCTGAGTGTTACACTAACTACGGGTATCAGAAGAGCGATAAAAATGAAGAAGTTGAACCCCCGTTACATGGTCCGTTTCAAATCCTAAAGATGATTGGACCAATGGCGTATCAGATGGCTTTACTGCCATATCTTTCGAACCTGCACGACATATTTCACGTTTCGCAGCTTTGGAAGTATACTTCTGATGTAACTCATGTTCTTGAGCCCGAGTCAATTCAGTTGAAAGGAAGTTGATGATACCAGTGTCAAGCGACTACGTAGAAAGGAAGTTCTGTTGATGAAAATTGCTTGGAGTAGGGCTGGAGTGGAGGAGCATATGTAGGAGCTTGAGTCAGACATGAGGAAAGATTATCCTTACCCATTTACAAGTAATTGTCGTTAAATTTTGAGGACAAATTTTCTATTTAGATGTGAAAGATGTAAAATCCATTTAACTAAATATAAATTAATTCTAAGTAAAAATGGTTAAGAAATTAAAATTTCATAGTTGGGGAAAATAAATACATTTAGAATACAAATAGAAACACTAATCTTAATGGTTTTGGCCCAAAATTCGGCCAACGGGCTAAAACGAGTGAAACAGGCCCATGTTGGGCCCAAACTCACATACATAACCTTACGCTTATATAATTTCATCACTAAAACCACCCCTTTCATTATGTTCCACGATGGAGAAGAGAAGAAGAGAGGAAGAACACTTAGCCCTAACCAAACACTATTCACCATTGATTTCCAATCCTTATAACTTTCAATCCATAGCTCTGATTGATGAGCCGTTTATGACTACACATTCCTCTTAGAATTCACTTCGATTCTATCTGAACAAAGTGGAAAGGAACTTTGAATTTCTTGCCCATTTCTTTCTTTCTTTCAATTTTATGTTTTTGATTTGGGTATTAAGGAAAATTCGATTTTTCAATATTTAGAAGAGGCTCAATATTAGTTCTAGCGGAGTTTTAACCCAAGGTTACGAGAGATAAGGTAAGAAACCTTTCCCCTTTGAATTTGCACGAATTTAAGTTATGAACTTAGTGCGAATATTGTGATAATTAAATGTTGTTAGATGGAATTGTATTTGGATAGCTTGCATTGATGCGGAATGGATTAGTTTGGTGCAAATTCGGTGCGAAATTGAGTGAGGATCCCTTTGGTGTAGCATTGGTGGAGTTTGAGTTCTGACAGAAAGGATTTGATTTGAGGAGTTAGAACCACCGTCTAAGAGGTGCGGGTTTTAGTTTTGAGTAGATATTTTGGAAGATTATGTGAATGCCTAGGTTAATTGCCCTTAGGATAGAATTAAATGGAATTACTTGTGTTTGTGATTAGTTGGTTGAATATTGATTGTTGGTTGTTATTGTGAATTATGAATTAAATTGTTGTTGAGCTTGGATATGAGATATGGTGAGTATGTTGAATGAAATTTGATGTATAATGATACCATTGATGATTGGTAAAAATTTGGACCAGAGGCCGTGATGCAGTGAGAAATCCCCACGTGGTAAGTGAAGGAAAGTGTGGGGATTATGATTGAAGAAATGAGTGTTATAATTAATTATGAAATTGAGTGAATGATTGGATTGTTGATATTGAATATTGATGAAAATTGTTGGAAATGAATGATTGATTTGATAATTGGGTTAATTAGGCTTGGATTGATTAGAAATTGATGATTGGGAGTAGAGAAGGTGGGGTTTGTGAGTGGTTTTGGAATGGAATGGAATTGAATTTAAAAATGGCAAAAGTGAACATTTGGGTAAAAACTGTTGTGATAAGAATGCTTTATCACATCTTATGTGGATGCCCATTCTCAAGGATGATTGTATTTAATATAGTTTGAAAAAGTAAAGCCTTGCACATGTATAAATAGGGGCATAGGCTGAGGCTTTTTACACAACAACAAGCAATAAAATACTCTCTCTCTCTCTCTCTCTCTCTCTCTCTCTCTCTCTCTTTTACGTTGCAATACTTCTTTCTCTCTTTTTATATTTCTTAATTTTTGTTACCTCTTCTTTATTTTTTTATTTAGTTATTTTATAACACGTTATCAGCACGAAGCTCTAACGAAGTTTTAGGAAGACTTCAGGTAACAAATTTTTATTATGTCGAAACTCTTTCATCTTAAATATAATGCTCTTGATATATCTGAAAATAATTATTTATCATGGATACTAGATGTTAAAATCCATCTTGATTCAATGGATCTTGGAGATACCATTAAGGTTAAAAATAATGCATCCCAGAAGGATAAAGCCAAGGCCATGATTTTCCTTCATCGTCATCTTGACGTATGATTGAAAAATGAATATCCCACATTAAAAGATCCTGCATATCTGTGGAAAGACTTTGAAAAAAGGTAAAATCATGTGATACTTCCTCAAGCCCGATATGGTAGGGAAAACTTTCTCGACCTTCCATGCCTCGAATGTGCTCCTGCAGTAGCAATCAAGAAAAAGGATTTAAAAAATTTTTTTGAGCTAATTTCTTGCCTTCTTGTTGCTGAGCGCAACAATGAGTTACTCTTAAAAGAATCATGAAGCGCGCCCAGCTGGCGCCACCCCATTTCCTTAAGTAAATGCAGAAAACTACCCCAGAAGAGGTAAATGGCAAGGTTTTAGTAACAAGAAAAATTATGGAAGGAAAAGGAATTATGTTCAAAAGAGAGGATCTCACTAGAAGTGGGATAAAGAAAGAAATAATGGGCAAAGTAAATCAATTGAGGATAAATACTTCCGTTGTGGTGGAAAGGGCCATTGGTCACGTACCTGTCGTACCCCAAGGCACCTAGTTGATCTTTATCAAGCATCATTGAAAAGGGATGACAAAGGAAAGGAAACAAATTTTGTTTCAAATGATGAAAATTCCACCACTCATTATGATGTATCTAATTTCTTTAAGGATTCTGAAGGAAATATTGGCTATTTGATCAATGATGGAATAGTTTGATATGTGTATGTGTTTGTTAAGTATTCATGTGAATAATTTTACTGTGCATGTACTTCTACTCATTTTATTATTATTATTATCATTCGTCTTTGAAGAAAAATGGCAAGGACATATTCTGAAGATATTTGCCTTGTGGATAGTGCAAGTTCGCACACTATTCTTAAAGGTGATATATATTTTAACCATCTTGTGCCAAAAGAAGAATATGTTAATACTATTATTGGCTCGGGCAATGTGATAGAAGGCTCCGGAAGAGCTATAATTTTGTTTCCTGGAGGTACAAAATTCATAATAAATAATGCACTATTGTCTACCAGGTCTCGAAGAAACTTATTGAGCTTTAAAGATATTCGCCGAAATGGATATCATATTAAGACTATGAATGAGGGAAATCATGAGTACTTATGTATCACAACTCATGATTCAAATAAGAAAGTTATATTAGAAAAGTTTCTCTCACTTTCATCTGGGTTATATTATACCAAGATTAGTGCAATTGAATCACATGCTACTGTAAACCAAAAGTTTACTAGCCCAAATGAATTCATAACTTGGCACGACCGATTGGGTCATCCGAAAACAACCATGATGCGGAGAATTATTGAAAACTCCCATGGACATTCACTAAAGAACCAGAAGATTTTTATAACTAGTGAATTTTGTTGTGCTGCATGTTCTCAAGGGAAGTTAATTTTAAGACCATCACCAGTAAAGGTTGGATTTGAGTCCCCTGAATTTCTAGAAAGGATTCAAGGTGATATATGTGGACCTATTCATCCACCATGTGGATCTTTTAGATATTTTATGGCCTTGATAGATGCATCTTCGAGATGGTCACATGTGTGCTTATTATCTTCTCGCAACCTGGCGTTTGTGAGATTACTAGCTCAAAATTATTCGATTAAAAGCACAATTTCCAGAAAATCCAATCAAAGTAATTTGTCTTGATAATGCTGGTGAATTTACTTCCCAAGCTTTTGATGCTTATTGTATGGCTAATGGAATAAGTGTTGAACATCCAGTAGCTTATGTTCACACACAAAATGGGTTAGCAGAATCACTTATTAAACGCCTCCAATTGATTGCTAGACCTTTCCTTATGAGAACAAATCTCCCAACCTCGGTTTGGGGGCATGCTGTTTTACATGCCGCAGCACTTATTCGTTTGAGGCCACCGAGTTATCATCAGTTCTCTCCTATGCAACTAGCTTTTGGCCAGCATCCAAATGTTTCTCATTTAAGAATATTCAGGTATGCGATATATGTTCCCATTGCACCACCTAATCGCACCAAAATGGGACCCCAAAGAAAATTGGGGATATATATTGGATATGATTCTCCCTCTATAGTAAGGTATCTTGAGATACAAATGGGAGATGTATTTAAAGCCCGGTTTACGGATTGTCATTTTGATGAATCAAAATTTCCAATATTAGGGGAGAGAATAAGTTTCCTGAAAAGGAACTTAATTGGAATACATCATCGTTGATGCATTTAGATCCTTGATCAGGGCATTGTGAACTAGAAGTTCAAAAGATTATACATTTGCAAAGAATAGCAAATGAATTGCCTGATGCATTTTTCGATACAAAGAGGATAACCAAATCTTATATACCAGCAGAAAATGCTCCAATTCGAATTGATGTCCCAGTAGGACAAGTAGCCATTGAAGCAAATTCACGCCAGAAGCGTGGCAGGGCAGAAAATGCCCAAATTCGAATTGATGTCCCAATAGGACAAATAGCCACTGAAGCAAATACACGCCAGAAGCGTGGCAGGCCTGTCGATTCCAAAAATAAAAATTCTCGAAAGAGAGAAGAGGTAAATACTATTCCTGTTGAAAAAGACACAGTAAAGACACCTGCAGTTGTCCAAAATTTTGATATAGTTTTAATGCCAGAAGACGTTCAGGTACCTGAAAATTGTGAAAATGACGAGATCTCGATAAATTATGTCTTTACAGGAGAGAAATGGGACCGAAATAAGAAAATTGTCAATGAAATATTTGCATATAATGTGGCATTAAATATCATGTATGAAAGTAAGGATCTTGAGCTAAGATCAGTCGAAGAATATCGACAAAGGAATGATTGGCCAAAATAGAAAGAAGCCATGAAGGCTGAATTAGACTCACTTGCAAAACGTGAAGTCTTTGGACCTGTAGTCCGTACACCTGAAGATGTAAAACCTTTTGGATACCGATGGGTATTTGTGAGAAAACGAAATGAGAAAAATGAGGTTGTGCGCTATAAAGCTCGACTTGTGGCACAAGGTTTTTCACAAAGGCCCGGTATAGATTATGAAGAAACGTATTCCCCTGTAGTGGATGTGATAACATTGCGTTATTTGGTCAGTTTATCTGCATATCATAAACTGCATATGCATTTAATGGATCTGGTAACAGCCTATTTGTACAGCTCATTAGATCGGGATATCTATATGAAAGTCCCTGAAGGACTAAAGATATCTAAACCATCCAGTGAATATTCGCAAAGGTTATACTCAGTTAAATTGCAAAGATCTTTATATCTTCTAAAGCAATCTAGACGAATATGGTATAATCGTCTTATTGAGTATCTGGCCAAAAATGGATTCAAGAATGATGATATCTGTCCCTGTGTTTTCATAAAGAAAACTGCATCTGGATTCATTATAATTGCTGTGTACATTGATGATTTAAATATCATTGGGACTCCTGAAGAGATTCCAACAATTATAAAAACTCTAAAAGAAGAGTTTGAGATGAAAGATCTTGAAAAGACTAAATTTTGTCTCAGCCTGCAGATCGAGCATATAAAAAATGGGATCTTTATTCATCAAACAACATACACAGAAAAGATCTTGAAAAGATTTTATATGGATAAGTCACATCCATTAAGTACCCCAATGATTCTAAGATCTTTAGATATGGAAAAGGATCAATTCCGTCCTAAAGAAGAGAATGAAGATATCCTTGGTCCTGAAGAACCATATCTTAGTGCCATTGGAGCGCTAATGTATCTTGCTAATAATACACCACCTGACATATCATTCGCGGTAAATTTACTAGCAAGATATAGTTCCTTTCCAACCAGAAGACATTGTAGTGGAATCAAACAAATTTTTCGATATCTTCATGGAACGGTTGATATGGGATTGTTTTATCCCTATGGATCTAAGTCACAACTAGTTGGCTATGCAGATGCCGGATACTTGTCTGATCCACATAAAGGGAGATCTCAAACAGGATACCTGTTCACATATGGTGGTACAGCTATATCATGGAGGTCCACGAAACAGACGATAGAAGCAACCTCCTCTAATCATGCTAAAATACTGGCGATTCATGAAGCTAGTCGCGAGTGTTTTTGGCTGAGGAGTCTTATTCAATATATTTTGTCATCATGTGGACTGATTGATCATAAGATAGCTCCAATTGTCCTGTTTGAAGATAATACAGCATGCATTGCTCAACTTAAAGGCGGATACATCAAAGGCGATAGAACAAAGCATATTTCTCCCAAATTCTTCTTCACTCATGATCTTCAAAATCAAGGGACAATTGATATCCAACAGATCCGTTCAAGTGACAATCTGGCAGATTTATTCACAAAATCACTCCCAAAATCCTCCTTTGAAAGATTGGTACATGAGATTGGGATGCACCGATTTCGAGACATTAAATGATGTCGGCAAGAGGGGGAGACTGTACTCTTTTTTCCTTAGTCAGGTTTTTTTCCCATTGTATTTTTCTTGACATGGTTTTTAATGAGGCAGTCCCCATCACAAAGGATATTGTACTCTTTTTCCTTCACTAAAGTTTTTTTCCCATTGGGTTTTCTTTAGTAGGTTTTAATGAGGCAATAATCCTAAATGGTCATCCAAGGGGGAGTGTTGTGATAAGAATACTTTATCACATCTTATGTGGATGCCCATTCTCAAGGATGATTGTATTTAATATAGTTTGAAAAAGTAAAGCCTTGCACATGTATAAATAGGGGCATAGGCTGAGGCTTTTTACACAACAACAAGCAATAAAATACTCTCTCTCTCTTTTACGTTGCAATACTTCTTTCTCTCTCTTCATATTTCTTAATTTTTATTACCTCTTCTTTATTTATTTATTTAGTTATTTTATAACAAAAACCAGTTTTTAACAAATTTCGATGGGCCATAACTTGGTTCTCGGACCTTCAAATTTCGTGAATCTTGTCTTGAATGAAAATTGGGTCTGAGTAGTTTATGACGTTCAAAGAACGGATGAAAAATAATTTTTAGCAAAAAAGTTTTGCTTGTTTGAAATTTATAGTTAAAAATTGAATTTTGCAGAAGTTGCACAAAATTGAGGTCACGCGTACACATGTCCCATGCGTATACATGAGGGGTGTTACAGAATTGAAAAAGTTTTGTGCACATACCATGCATAAAACCAAGTCATGTGTCTGCAAGACCCTGAATTTTTGAAAATTAAATAATCAATTATTTATGATTTGTTATATTTATTAAGTATTGTATTTTTAGAGATTTTTATATTAAACTAGACAATTTCTTTATTATAATTTAAAGTTTTAGTAAGTAAAAGATAATGAGAATTTTATATGTTTTAATTTGAATATTTAGATTTTGAACCTTATTTTATGAATAAAAGAAAATTAATTTGATTATCTCTAATTCTTGGATTAGAGTATTTATTTGAAAATGATTTGTAAATTGATGAACAAATAGTATTTTTTTATATAATTATTGTTGGATTAAAATTGGTTTTCAATTACTATATTATCCCTATTTTTATTTGAAATTACCAACCTACCCTTACCCCTTTTTCTAAAATTAAAACCCTAACCCTAATTTACACAACACACACACACCCCCTCACGGCCTCACCATCCCTTATGTCACGCTGCCACCCCCTTTTTCCCATACTCCTCACCGTGGAAGAAAGAAAGAAAAGAGAGATGCAGATCGAGAGAGTGAGGGAACAGAGAAGAGAACGAAACAGAGGAGGGAGTCGTTGCTGCCGGGCCTTGCTGCGCCACGTTGCCGCCGGTGTTGTCACGTCGCCATCGTCGCCGCGTCACTGTCGCTATCCAAGGGTGAAGGAGGCATCGAGAGAGAGAGCACCGCACGAGGAGGGGCCACTGCTGCTACTGAGGACGCGACGCACCAGAAGAGGAGGAGCTGTCCTGCACCACATCGTTGTCATCGCCATCGTGGAGCCGCGAGGAGGCCGTCTCCGTTGTAG
>NC_029793.2:54736151-54757339 GCF_000816755.2 Arachis ipaensis | reverse complement strand
ACGGTTACGAGTGGCCACCGTGTTGCCACTACTGTTGTTGTTTTCGTCGCCGCCGTCATTGCTTGGGCCATCACCGCAGGAAGCCGTTACTACTGCAAACGTGAAAGAGCTGTGGGAGGAGTTGGTTTGCCGCTGTTGTGCTGCTCCATTGTCGCCAGGGGTTCCTCAGTACCGTTTAACATTCTGGTCACTGGGAACACAGCTAGAGCTGCTGTCGCTCCATTGTGTTGTTCCTCTTTAGCCGCAATAAGTCATTCCTGTCTTGAAAACCCTTACCGCTAGTGTATATGTATTCTGTTATGAATTTGGTGAAGATTCTGGGGTTTTGTAACATAGGGTCGAGTTCTGGTTATTGCATGTTGTGGTTAATGCTGTCGTTGCTATGGGCTAGTAGAAAGGGGTTTTGACACGTTTTATAGCTTTCAGGTTTCGATTATTCTAGGTAGGGGCTTTTTCTTAAACTCTTTTTACTTTCAAGAATTATTACAAGTCGATGTTAATACAAAAAATGTATTTTGATGATTTTGTAAGTCTTATGGATTGAACTGAGTTAATTTGAATGAATGTCATTGTTTGATTGGTTGGTTTATTAATCGATTGAAATTGTTTAATTGGGTTTTATGCTTGGTTTGAAGTTGTTATGATAATGATTGGGTTTTGGTTGTTTCTTATTATTGAGACTGAATGCTTGATGCAATTTTAGTTATAATGATTTCTTTGTTTTCGGCATTGGATTGAAAATGTTTCGATGTTTGGAAATGATTTGAGATTTGGAAATAATTTGATATTGAAAATAATTTAAGGTTGGAAATGATTTGAGATTTGGAAATGATTTTGATATTAGAATTAGTTTGATTTAATAGAAATGTTTTGAGATTTGGAAATGATTTTGATATTGAAATTGGTTTGATTTATTAGAAATGATTTGAGACTTGGAAATGATTTAATATTAGAATTGGTTTGATTATTGGAAAATGATTTGAGAAGAGTTCGAGAAATGGGTTGGTTGGGACCCGAAAAGTGTGGCAAAGTCCAGGTTTTAGAGGAGGTGTTGCCGAAATTTTTATGAGAATTTGGAAGTTTTATTTTGGTTAATTTGATTGAAAAATTATTTTATTTGATTTTGATTTAACTAAAGAAAAGAGTATGATTTGGGTTTTTTAGCAAACTTTGAAGTGATTTCTAACACCCTAACTTTTAGCACCTCATGATCGTACTAAAAGCTCAGGCGTTACTTACCTCTAAACCTTTTTATTCTATACTATTTTTATTTAATATTAAGCCTTCGTGAATTGATAAACGGTAAATTGATGGTGTAGAATTTTACTAATGAAATCGTGTTGCAAGTATAGTTTCTAAACCAACAATAATCCTTTCATGCAAAAATTTGTTTGTTACAAGTACAAACCCCTAATAAATCTAATAACCGAAGTATTTAAAACTCGGGTCGTCTCTCAAAGGAATTGCAAGGTAGTGTTCTTGTTATTGGCTATGGACATGTATATTTTGGGGTTTTGGATGAGAAACAAGAAAAGTAAATTGCAAAGGAATTCAAATGATGAAAAGGTCTTGGCAAGGTTTGGTGGTCAAGGATCTCTATCCTTATCACTAACCACAATATGATAATTGCAAGAATCAATCCCATTAAGTCATCCCCTAACAAGTAAAGGAAAGTCAGGTGAGCTATATCAATCCAAGTCCATAAGTCCTAGCTATTCACTAATTGAATTAATGAGAGCTAAAGTTAATGGCTACCAACTATCAATCACTTGGACATTAGTGACTCAAGAATTCCTATGTTGCCTTCCCAAGCTAAGAACATAAAATTCTACTCTAACATCCTTTCAAGCATTTTGACAAATACTTGGAAGGCATAAAAGAAAAGCATAGTAAATTGACAACAAGAATAAAATCTAACAACAATTTATTGCAAAGAATTGGCAACAACAAGAAAGGAGAATGCAATTAACATGAATTACCTCAAATTGCATTAAAAGAAAATAAGAGGAACAAGAGTAGATCAACAACAAAGTATAGAAACAAAAAATAGAAGAAATTACAACAAGAGAATAGAAGAACAAGATGTAGCTACAAAGAATTGAAAGGTAGAATTGGATGAAAGCATGAATTAAAACCTAGATCTAAGCTTATTAACCTAAACCTAATCCTAATTCTAGAGAGAAGGGAGAGCTTCTCCCTCTAAAACTAACACTAAAACTAGATCTAATGTGTGAAGTGATGGAATCCCCCAATGATGCCTCTCCCCTTCAATCCCTGGTCCTTTTAAGTGTTTTGGGGTCAAAGTTGGTTCAGATTGGGCCCCACAGCCTTTGTGAATTTGCTGGGCATGATTTCACTCAAAAATCACGTGCCAGCACTGACGCGTACGCGTACAGTACGCATGCGCGTCCTCGGGGTTTTACGATCCACGCGTGCGCATCCCTTGCGTGTGCGCGTGGATGGGTGCATCCAAATCTTTGGCTTTTTCCATGTGTTCTCCACTTTGCATGCTTTCCTCTTCACTCCTTTGATCCATTCCTAGCCTTTTCAATCTGAAATCACTAACAAACACATCAAGGCATCTAGTGGAATCAAGAGAAGATTAAAATGATCAAATTAAGGGTCTAAAAGCATGTTTTCACATTTAAGCACAAATTAAGGAAGAATCACAAAACCATGTTATTTCATTGAATAAATGAGAGAAAAGGTTGATAAAATATTCTAAATTCAACACAAGATAAACCCTAAAAACGGGGTTTATCATGAATATGAACCGAAACTTTAATTAAGAAAACAAAAGGAGACATTATTTTAAATCACTTAATCACAAAAATATTTATATTCACATAGCTTTATATACATAGACTTATTTCAAGATGCTCAAAAACAAATCTTACTGATGAATGGATTTTTGATGGTGTAGAATTTCACAAATGAATTCTCGTTGCAAGTATAGTTTCTAAACTAACAATAATCCTTTCATACAAAATTTTGTTTGTCACAAGTACAAACCCCTAAAAATAATAACTGAAGTATTCAAATCTCAGGTCGTTCTCCCTAGCAATTGCGATAAAGTGTCCTTGTTATTAGTTATGAGGTATGTATGAGGGTTTTGAGATAATAGACAAGAAATATAAATGGCAAAAGAAATAAACTAACAATTAACAAAGCTCTTGGCAAGGTATGAGAACTAGAAGTCCTATCCTCATTATCCTCATCAATTGTGACAACAATTATCCATTACTCCCACTTAGTTAACCTCTAACCATGGAGGAAAGTCAATTGGATGGATTAACTTGAGTCCACAAGTCTTAGCCAAATCTAGATGAAAGACTAGCTTTAGTGGCATTCAAGTCAATTAGCAACTTCTAATTATCAATCATCAAAGAAATTAGATAACTCAAGAGTCACCAATTACTCTTCCTAGGTCAAGAGGTGAAAAATCTACACTAAAGCTAAAAGAGGCATTTCGTCAAACACATAAAAGGCAATAAGAGTAAACATAAGAATTGCAAGAAATAAAGAGAGATCTAAGTACAATAGCAAGAGATCAATGATAGAAAACCAAATCAAACATGAAAAGACATGGAGATCATAAATTGTATTGAAAGAGAAATAGAGATCTACATAAGAATTCATAGAACAAAAGGAAAATTGAAGCAAGAGAAGAATTAGATCTAGATCTAAGAAATCCTAATCTAACCTAACCCTAATTCTAGAGAGAAGAGAGAGCTTCTCTCTCTAGAAACTAACTTTCCCTCCAAAACTTAAACTAAAACTAACTAATGTGTTCATAAGTTGTGATTCCCCTTCAGTCCTTGGGTTAAATAGCATCAGAGACGAGTTAGATTTGGGCCTGGGAAGCCCAAAAATTGCCTCCAGCAGATTCACTTTAAGTGGGTCACGTGCGAACACCGACGCGTATGGGTACAGCACGCGTACGCATCGCTTGACAAATTGCTATCCACGCATACGCGTCATGTGCGCGTACGCGTTGCCATGCGACCTCATCATTTCACGCATGCACGTCTGCTGCGCGTGCCCGTGGAGTGAATTTTTTCCAATCCTTGATTTTCCATGGTTTCTCCACTTTGTATGCTTTTCTCTTCATTCCTTTGATCCATTCCTAGCCCTTTCAACCTGAAATCACTAACAAACATATCAAGGTATTTAGTGGAATCAAGGGTGAATCAAAATTAGCAATTAAGGACCTAAAAAGCATGTTTTCACACTTAAGCACAAATTAGGAGACAATCATGAAACAATGCTATTTCATTGAATAAATGTGGGTAAAAAGTCATAAAATCCCCTAAATTCAGCATAGGATGCACTACCAAATAGCGGTGCATCAAATCTCCCCACACTTAAACCAAGCATGTCCTACTGCTTAAACCAAGAGAAAGACAAAGGGTATCATCATTTATTAAAATGTAAACTAACTAAATGCAATCTATCTATATGCAACTATCTATATGAATGCAATTGCTTGGTCAAAATAAATCAATTCCCAAGAGAACATATATAGGCACAAGGGCTAAGGCAATAGCAAATCTAATCCGCAATTGAATTGAGTTATTAAATATTTTTATAAACTTGCAAGAAGAGATGATCATAGGTGAAAACATGTAATTGAGCAATCGAACCCTCACCGGAAGTGTTTGCACTCCAGTCGCTCAAGTGTTTAGGGTCGATCCACTGAATTCTCTCCTAATCATACTTTCCAAGATTCGTTTTTCATCTAACAATCAACATTTATTTCATGCATGAATACAAATATCATGAGGTCTTTTCATAGGTTGTAATGGGGCTAGGGTCAAGGTGGAAAGCATATTTGGTCAAGTGGACTTGAAATTTGAATCTTTGATCAACTTAAACTTCCCACCTAACCTATGACAACCTATACAATTGAAAACTAGCCTAACTATCCATTTTTCACTTTTTCACATACTCATGCATTTCTTTTTCATTTCACAACTCATATGTATTGATTGTTATTGCTTCACTTTGGGGTATTTTGTCCCCTTTTTATTTCTTTCTTTATATTTTTCTTTCTTTTTCTATTTTTTTCTTTTCATATATATATATTCTCTTTTTATTTTCTCATCATTTTTTTTGTTTGCTTTTTTTTTTTTGCAATAAAGTATGTGCAAAAGCATCAATGCATATGGTTTTGCATTTAATTAACACATGAGCATGTACCCCATTCCCAATATTTACAATAGAGACACAAACTACCCTTTTTCCCAACCAATGTTCCAAGTTTCGCCGCACTTGAATGAGACACACACACTAGCCTAAGCTAATCAAAGATCCAAATAAGGACATTTATTGTTTTTCGCTTTACGGCTTGTAATGTGCTAAATTTAAGAACAAAGTAGGTTAATCGTAAGCTCAAATTGGCTAACAATGGAAGATAAAAGGTAAGGCTATTTGGGTGAGTGAGCTATTTGAAATGATGGCCTCAATCATATAAGTGCATGAATACACAAAATAATAGACATAAAGAATCAAACAAATCAAAGATTACAATTATAGAAAGAGAACAATGCACACAAGAAGGAAAAATAGTGGTTATAAGATGTAACCACACCATTAGGCTCAAAACTCACAAGCTTGTGTTCTTAGCTCAAAACATGTTCCACAATATATATATATAATTCAAGCAAGTTCAATGAAAAGATTTTTACTCAAATCAATTGGAATGTCAATGCCCTATAGATAATTTTCTCGAAAAATTTCATTATTTTGACTAAGCTTATTATGTATACATGCAAAATTAAGAAAATTCAGTAAAAAATTCCTAAAAAGACCTAAGAAATGAAATGAAATGCAAAAGTGTTGGGATTAGAAATTTGTCACCCAAAAGCGCCGAATGGTCGGACGACCTCCCCACACTTAAAATTTTGTACCGTCCTCGGTGCATTCTGAGATGAGCAAGGGGGTACGGTGACTTTCCGAGTTGCTACCTTTAGCTGGTAGGTCAACCAGTGCTGCGTGTTCTTTCTCCCGCTTCCGTTTTTGCTTGTGGTGTAGGAATCATGAAAAACAGAAAATAACACCATAAGATAAGAAAATACAAAAGCAAGGAAGCGTAACTTGTTGGAATAAGGTAAATCACTAGAATGGGGTGAGTGAATTAGTGTGACATTAATGAAAAATAGGTGTGTGACTTCTAAATTGCGCGCAGTTTAGAACACACACTAGCATGAAAGGCGATGTCACAAAAGAAGCATGCACGTCACTTATCTTAGCGTGCTTGAGATGCTCTGAACTTGTAGGTGAAGACAACCAATCAAGCAATAAAGAGGCATGAGAGCATTCAAGCCAAAACATATGGATGCATATGTTCAAGAAGCACAAGGCATTAAGGTAAAAGTACAACATCCAATATCAAGAGATTGCCTAATCAAAGAATAGGATTCAAATTACATGGTGGCCAAATCATGCAATTCAAAAAGATTTACAAGCTTGAAGGCAATTCTCATTCACTTGGTATTCACAAATGAAAAGCGTAAAGAATTCAAAACCAAGTAACAAAATATAACATCAACAATAGAATCCAACATCGACAATTAACACAAAGATTATGCTAAAATAGCATTCAATTAGTAATAAGCAGCAATATATAGTAAACAAAATCAATAATCCAACACTCATCATGAAAAATGGAAAATTAAACAAAATTTAAACCATCAAAATAGCTAACTAGCTAAACTAACTAATGGTTGATGGTGTCTGGTAATGTTGGATGAGGTATAGGAGAAGGGAGGAAGAAAGGAGAAGAGAAGAAATAGAAAGATGATGAGAAAAGAAGATGGATGAAATAAGGGCATCTACGCGTATGCGTACATCACGCGTGCGCGTGGGAATGGTGCAGTGGAAGCGACGCGTACGCGTATACCACGCGTGCGCGTCGATGGCTTATTTAGAGAGCCACGTGTACGCATACGCGTGAGTAGCTTTGTGCCAAAGGCAGAATGTTCGCGCGATGCAGGCACAACTCTCGGGAAAAATGGCTTGGAATGTGAAATTTTGTACCCACGCGTACGCGTGGGTGACGCGTGCGCGTGGCTTAGCTAAAAAGCTTGGGTCATGCGTATACGTAAGGCACGCGCACGCGTGGGTTGGTTGATAAACCCCATTTTTAGGGTTTATCTTGTACTTAATTGAGTGGATTTTATCCACTAAACTCACACTTATTCATATAATTCGCATTTTTATATTTTTCTTCCTAATTTTGTGTCATGATTGAAAACATGTTTCATTGGCCTTAAATTTGCTAATTATTAATCTTCTCTTATTACCATTTGATGCCGTGAAATGTTTGCTGAGTGTTTTTAGGATTTATAGGGCAGGAATGGCTTAAAGGATGGAAAGGAAGCATACAAAAGTGGAAGGAATACAAGAAATTGAAGGAATTGTTAAGCTGTCAACCCTGACCTCTTCATACTAAATTGACCATAACTTGAGCTACAGAAGTCCAAATGTGGCAGTTCCAGTTGCATTGGAAAGCTAACATCCGGGGCTTCAAAATGATATGTAATTTTTTATAGTTGCCATGCAGTTAAGTGATGCACACGCGTGCATCACGTGTACGTGTGACCTTGCGAAAGTTCAGCGATGCGTACGCGTGGGTGACGCGTACGTGTGACAGAGCCACATGCTGTACGTATAAGAAAATGCTGAGGGTAATTTCTAGGATCTTTTTGGCCTAGTTCCAAGCCCAAAAACACAGATTAGAGGCTGCAGAGTGGGGGAATAAGGGAAAACAACATTCATTCACATAATTTTAGGTTTTAGATGTAATTTTCTCTCTCTAGGTTTTAGGGTTCTTAATTTATTCCTTTTCAATTTCTGAATTCTATCTTATTTAAATTTAGTTTCTCTTCTACTTTTAATTTCTCTAGGATTCTAGTTTATTTATTTCCCTTATTGATTACTTTATGTTGCCACTTTAGTTTATAAATTCTCATGTTAGATTTAATTTTCTATTTAATGCAATTTGAGGTATTTCATATTTATGATTACTTTCTTCAATTTATGTTATTGATGCTTTCAATTAGTTGTTTGGATTTTATTATCTCATATTGCTTTTCTATACTTTTATGTTGTGCTTTTCAAGTGTTTGATAAAATGCTTGGTTGGATTTTAAATGAGCTTTTTATGTTCTTAGCTTAGATTGAGTAATTGGAGACTCTTGAGTTATCAAACTCTTTTGTTGATTAGCAATTGAAAGTTACTAGTTGATTTGAATTCCACTAAAGCTAGTCTTTTCTTAGGAGTTGACTAGGACTTGAGGAATCAAATTGATTATTTCCACTTGACTTTCCTTCATAGTTGGAGGTTGACTAAGTGGAGCAATGGACGATTCTTGTCACAATTGATGATGATAATGAGGATAGGACTTCCAATTATTATCAATCCTTGCTAGGACTTTTCATAATTATTAGTTTATTTTGTTATCATTTACATTCCCTGTTCAACCTTTCAAAAACCCAAAATTATACTATCTCATAACCAATAATAACTACACTTTCCTATAATTCCTTGAGAGACGACCCGAGGTTTGAATACTTCGGTTATTAATTTTAGGGGTTTGTTACTTGTGACAAACAATTTTTTGCATGAAAGGATTATTTGTTGGTTTAGAAACTATACTTGCAACGAGAATTCATTTGTGAAATTCTAAACCACACAAAAATCCGTTCATCAAAATGGCGCCGTTGCTGGGGAATTGCAAACGTGTGCCTTATTATTGGTTATTGTGAATAATTTTTTTATTTTCATTTCTTTGTTAGTTGTTTCTAGTTTTAGGAGTTTAGTTTCATTATTCCTTATTAGTTTTTGTTTTTATTTTCTCTTGATACTATGAATTCTCACCCCTTTGGCTATGAGTTTGGTTACAATCATGTTGTAGGAAGAGGAGATTACAATGAAAGCATGCATCAAGGTTGGAACAATCAAAGATGGGAGGAGCCACAAGGATTTGATCAACCCTTTCGGCAATAACATCCTCCAATGTGCCATGAGCAACAACCATTCTACGATGCATTGATAAACCCCAATTTTGTGGTTTATCTTGTGCTTAATTTGGAGGATTTTATCAACTTTTCGCACATTTATTCAATGAAATAGCATGGTTTTACAATTCTCCCTTGATTTGTGCTTAAATATAAAAACATGCTTTTTAGGCCTTAAAATAGCTAAATTCAATTCACTTTAATTCCATTCGATGCCTTGATGTGTTTGTTGAGTAATTTCAGGTTCATAAGGCAAGTATTGGATGGAAGAAGTGAGGAGAAAATCATCCAAAGTGGGAGAACTCATGAAGAAATGAAGGAACCGCAAAGCTGTCAAGCCTGACCTCTTCACACTCAATCGACCATAACTTGAGCTACAGAGGTCCAAATGAGGCGGTTCTAGTTGCGTTGGAAAGCTAACATCCGGGGCTTCAAAATGATATAACATTTGTCATATTTTCCTGGCGTATAGGGGCGCGCACGCCCACTGTACGCGTGCACATCGATGGAGCACGTGGTTCACTAAAGTGAAATCGTGGCCAGTGATTTGCAACTCATTTTGGGCCCAATCCAACTCATTTCTAATGCTATTTCATGCTGAATTCATACTTGGGCAAGCGGGGAGTAATTGTTTGTAGTATAGCATCATGTAAATTAGTTTCTAGAGAGAAAAGCTCCCTCTTCTCTCTAGAATTAGGGTTCTTATGTTAATTTCTCTTAGATCTAGGTCCAATTTCATGTTTTCATCTTGTTTTCTTTATGAATTCTTGCTTCTACTCTTTCATTCTCATGATTTGTAGTGTTAATTTTACTTTTATACCTCTTTTATGTTCATGAACTGTTGTTGGATTTAGATCTTTTCTTTAATGCAATTTAAGGCTTGATGTTCTTTTATGGTTGATTTGAGTTATGATCTTACTTTCCTTGCAATTGGTAGTTGATAGATTTTATTGATTCTTGCTTTTTGTGATGTTTACTTTTCTTGCATACTAGGTGTTTGATAAAATGTTTACACTAGTTATTGAGTAGTTTTCTTTACTCTTGGCCTAGGCTAAGGGAATTGAGTGACCTTGAGTCATTCGGTCTCATTGAATTAGTGATTTGAGAACCCTTGGTGATCAATTTAATTGATACCCATTGAAACTAACCCACTACTAATCTAATTAGTAGATAGGTTGGGACTTATGAGTTGATGTGATCAAAGCTTATTTGATGTACTTCAAGCTTAGGAGTAGATATTACGTACTTAAAGCTTTTAGAAGTAGACTTAATGAGCTTGGTTCCTCATAATTGTCAATATATGGTTTGTAGACAAGGATGGTGATCTTAATTTACTTATGTCTAGCCAAGAGTTCTATTCCCTTTATTTTATTAGTTATTGTCCATTTACTTTTCTTACCATTTAATTTCTTGCAAAAACATAAAACCAACCCCCTTATCCCCTTTATAGCCAATAATTGAGCATTTCATTGCAATTTCTTGTGAGACGACCCGGAGTTTAAGTACTTTGGTTAATTCTTATTTGGGGTTTGTTATTTGTGACAACCAAATTTTTGATTGGGAGGATTGTTTGTTGGTGTAGAACTATACTTGCAACGAGGATTCATTCAATTGAGGAAATTCTATACCATCATAACAATTCGCTCATCAAAATGGCGCCGTTGCCGGGGAGTTGTATGGTGTTATATTATTGGATATTGTATATATTGTGAATAGCTTGATTTTTGGTTTGTTTGTTGGTTTTTGCTAGTTGTAGGACTTAGTTTTCTTTATTTCTTGTTAGCCTTTTGTTTTTATTTTCTCTTTCACTATGAATTCTCATCACTTTGGCTATGAGTGTGGTTCAAACTATGTTGTAGAAAATAGAAGCTTCAATGAGGATGTGCATCAAAGATTTGGAAATCAAAGGTGGGAGGAGCCCCAAGCTTATGAACAACCTTCTTGGCAACAATCTCCTTCCGAACCAAGCTTGACAAAAGTGCTTGGGGACATGACTACTATCCTCACGGAGATACACAAGGACCAAAGGGCATTCTATGCCACCCGAGCCGTCCAAGCATCACCCCAACGTAACTACTCTCCAGATTCTTATGGGTATAATCCTAATCCTAATGCATATCCATCTAGTGTGTGTAATGATCCTTATTGTAGTTGTCAATCACAATCACCACCACCCTATGCCTATGAACCACCTCTCCAACATAGTTTTGAACCACCATACTCACAAGCCTCATACCACCAAACACCTCCATATGATCCTAACCCATATCCACCATACCAACCACCTTGTGAACCATATGAACCATATGAAGAACCACCCCAATTCAACCCCCAATACCCTCAAGAACCACCACCTCACTATTCTTACCAAGATGAATCACCTCCCATGTATGATAACTTTCAATCACAAAATGAATTTCCCTTTCCACTACAACTCTCTATGGAAGAATACCCATATCCATCAATCCAAGAGTAATATGATCCTACTTATACTAGCCAAGTGGAATAAGAGCCAATGGATCGTCTCAAGGAAGCAATCGGCTTCAAGCAATAATCCGTCAAAAGGAGCAAGAGGAAGCCCAAAAGAGATACGAAACTATCGAGGCTAACCTTGCCAAAATTAAAGCCGCCTTGGACTCACGGGACTCATGCAACAAGCAAAGCATCTCCACGGATGAATGTGAGAAATCAACCGAAGAAAGGAGCATGAAGGAGATTTTAGAATCTCAACATGAGGACAAGGAGATGGGGTATGTCTTGCAACAAGTGGAGAGGAAGAGATTGTTGATGAAGAAGAAGTGGTTGAAGAGCTAGGCAAAGTTGAGCAAGAGGTGAATTTCAAGCTTGAGAGCACTTCCACACCAAGTGATGTTGTTGATGAATTTGTGGAAGTTGTTGAACTTTCTTCCATTGAGCTTGAAGGCAATGTTAATGAGGGTGCGCAACCTCCTAAGCATATAATGAATGATGAAGAATTGGAAGAACGTGAGCAAATAACAAATCTTCCTCTTGGAGATGAGCCCACACCAACACATGATCCTTTCGTATTTGAGAAATCTTCTCTTATTGATATTGAGATAAATGTTGAGATAAGTTCCACATTACCTCCATGTTGTGACATGAAGAGTGGGGAAGAGCTAGAAGAAGTTAGTGAAGCAATGGTTGAATGTGAAGAATTTTGTCAAGAGGAAGAGGTTGAAGTTGAAGAAGCTTGCCAAGAGGTGGAGGTAGTCAAGAAAGAGCACAAGGGAGTATACCTCGCATTATCTAAGTGTGGGGAGATTCCCCTTCCTAAGTCACCATCATCCAACACAACATTCAAGTGGGTAAAATTCCTATCCCTAAGCTTTACTTTCTCACTTGAATATAGTTTGATTGAAAATGATGGTCAACTTAGAACTCTTTGTGAAGTTAAGAGTGGGAGAGAGTTGTGTAGTGGTTAGAAACATCACTCTAAGTTCAATTTGGTTGCATGCTCAAAGTTGAATAGCAATGGTTGGTGTAGAACCAAATTGCATGGGTCTAGGAGAATGTTTGGAGGTCTAATTGAGAATTCACAAGCCTTGTCACCCAAATTTAACTATGGTAATCAACGAGAAGATGGATTCAAGAACAATGTTTGGGACCCCGGAATCCATTTCAACATTCAATACTCTTGGGGCCTTGTCATCTACCTAAGCTTACTTGAAGGCCTTGTGCACCTAATTTGGGATCCCGGTGGACATTGGAGATACAAACAATGGTGGGGATTTATGGATGAATTCAAGCATAAACCACCCTAGCAAGGACCCCCACCAAATGTCCAACTTAAGGACTTAAACTAAAAGTGCTAGGTGGGAGACACCCTACCATGGTAAACTCTTTTCATTTTTCTCTTTTGTAAATATTGGTAGAATAGGTTTGATTTCATGTTTTGTTTTGTTTGTTGAGTTTATTTGGTAGTTTGATATGTTAAATAAGATTTTAGGGTGTTTTGGTAGCTGTTTGGAGGATTGGAAGGCTTGGTTTGGTACAAGAACTTGAAAAAAAATTTAAAAACAGAGCACCAACCTGCGCGTGCGCGCACCAGGCGTGTACGCGCGCCTCAAGCATTTTCGACCATCCACGCGGACGCGCCATGTACGCATACGCGTGGATGCAAAAATTCCACCCCCAGCTAAAAACCCGAGAGTTAGGCCTGTACTGTGCGAACATTGGGCCTAAGGCACAAACCAACCCGCGCGTACGCGCACCTGGCGCGTACGCGCTATTGACTCTAATTGCGCAATGCACGTGCAAGCACGCTGTGCGCGCGCCGATAGTGCCACCTGCCCTCCTAGTACTAAAACCAGAGAGTTATGCCCAGTTTGTGCCTAATCTGTGCCTGCGACCCATGCGCAAGCGTGCATGACGCGTATGCGTGCTATGCGCGTACGCGTCGCTTGTCCCGCCTACCCACCCACGCGCACGCGTGCATGATGCGTCTGCGTCGCAAAAAAAAAAGGGTTTTTTTTTTCATCTTCCATTTTCTTTTGTCCATTGCATTCACATACTTTTATTCTTTGCATTTTTATTTTGTTTTTATAGCTTGTTTTTTACTTTTTTTAATCTTCTTATTTTAATAATGGAGTTGAATTCTCTTACTCAATTGTTGAGAATTTCGTGGTTAATCTTGGTGCTTCTTGACTTGTTTGATATTGTTGGGTGATGAAACTTTTAAATCGATGCTTAATCTTGTATGACTCTTATATTCTTTGTGCATTGATATGAGCTTACATGCCTTTCATGAGCCACTCTTTCTTGTTTGAACTTGATGCTCGACATGCTCTTCATGTCATTTGACTTCACTCTTGCATCAAGTATTAGTTGATATGCCCTTTTCCTATATTGTTCTCTCACTTACATGTGTAGCTAACATGTAGTGAGAACCTTACTCTTATTTGGCATTAGCCCCTGCCTATGTTCTACTTGCTTTAATATATTTGATATAGGCTTAATTTTCTTTCTTTTTCTCTCCTTTGAGGTTGGCCACCAAAAGAAGGAAAGGAAAAGCTTCTAATGGGGCAACAGGCAAGTTCACCCGCATAACCCTTTGAAGAAACTCATCAATTGTAGCAACCCGTCCACTTTACTCTTCTTTGCATGCACCGAGGACGGTGCAAATTTCTAAGTGTGGGGAGGTCGTCTGACCGACCTCCATGGGTAACAACTTCCTTTTTCAACACCAATTCTTAATTTTTTGTCTTTGTTAGATTAGTTATTGCATTGCATGATAGGTTGCATGTTAGTTAGAATTTGTACATATTTCACCATTTCTTTTTATGTAGGACTACTTGGTTAGAGTGATGATTTCTTTTCCAAGAAAAAATTGTTTTTAGGGCACCCTACCAATTTGAGAAAAAATTTTTTGTGATAAACTTACTTAAAGAATGTATTTTGGAACATGATTTTTGAGCTAAGAACACAAGCATGTGAGTTTTGAGCCAAATTGTGTGGTTACATCTTATAACCACTTATTTTCCATTCTTGTGTGCATTATTCTTTTTCTATGACTGTAATATTTGATTTGTTGATTTTTTATGCCCATTATTCTATGTATACATGCATTTATATGATTGAGGCCATCATTTTATTTAGCTCACTTACCCAAATATCCTACCTTTCATCAACCATTATTAGCCAAATTTGAGCCTATTTAATCCCTTTTGTTCTTAATTTTAGCACATCACTACCTATAAGCGAAAAATAATAAATGTCCTTAATTTGGATCTTTGATTAGCTTAGGCTAGTGAGGGTGTGTATCATTTGGGTATAGGAAACTTGGGACATTGGTTGAGAAGAAAGTGTGCTTTTGTATTTTTGTTGAAAATATTGGGAATTGGGTACATATTCATGCACTATATGTAAAAACTATATGCATTGATACATTTGTATATACTTTAGAAAAAAATGATAAAGAAAAAGAAAAAGAACATATATATATATATATATATAATATAGAAAAAGAGAAAAGAGAAAAAGAAAAATTGCAATAAAAAGGGAACAAAATTACCCCAAAGTAGAGTTCAATAAAAATCAATGCATATCGAATGTAAATTAAAATGAATGCATGAGTATGTGAAAAAGTGAGAATCATGGGTAGCTAGGTTGTGTATTAGAATTGTATAGGTTGTTATATGCGGTTGGTGAGGGCTTAGGCTAATTAAAGATACAAATTTTAAGCTCACTTAGCCATACATGCATCCCTACCTTTACCCTAGCCCAATTACAACCTATGCATAAGTCCTCATGATGAATGTATGCATGCATTGAATAATTGTTGATTGTTAGAAGAAAAACAAATCATGGAAAGCATGATTAGAAGAGAATTGAGTGATCAACCCTATACACTAGAGCGACTAGAGTGGATACACGTCCGGTGAGGGTTCGATGCTCAATTCCTTGTTTCCGGCTTTCATGAGCGTTCTTCTTGCAAGTCTATTTGAACTTCATTTAGATATTTGAATTGGTAGAGTTTGTGAGTCGTCATATGAACTCTACCCTACTTGCACATACATGTTCTTGAAGATTGATTTACTTTTAACCAAATAGGTAGAATTATTTTGCATTTAGTTGCATTCATATAGATAGGTGCATGTAGTTTATTTGCATTGAATAAATGTTCATACCCCTTTTCTTGTCCTTTTTTATTCTTAGCATGAGGACATGCTTGGTTTAAGTGTGGGGAGATTTGATAAACCCCAATTTTGTGATTTATCTTGTGCTTAATTTGGGGGATTTTATCAACTTTTTCCACATTTATTCAATGAAATAGCATGGTTTTGCAATTCTCCCTTGATTTGTGCTTAAATGTAAAAACATGCTTTTTAGGCCTTAAAATAGCTAAATTCAATTTACTTTTATTCCATTCGATGCCTTGATGTGTTTGTTGAGTAATTTCGGGTTCATAAGGCAAGTATTGGATGGAAGAAGTGAGGAGAAAAGCATGCAAAGTGGGAGAACACATGAAGAAATAAAGGAACCGCAAAGCTGTCAAGCCTGACCTCTTCGCACTCAATCGACCATAACTTGAGCTACAGAGGTCCAAATGAGGCGGTTCTAGTTGCTTTGAAAAGATAACATCCGGGGCTTCAAAATGATACAATATTTGTCATAGTTTCATGGCGTATAGGGGCGCACACACGCACTGTAATCATGCGCACCGATGGAGCACGTGGTTCACTAAAGTGAAATCGTGGCCAGCAATTTGCAACTCATTTTGGGCCCAATCCAACTCATTTCTGATGCTATTTCATGCTGAATTCAAGCTTTGGTAAGGGGGGAGCAATTGTTTGTAGTATAGCATCATGTAGGTTAGTTTCTAGAGAGAGAAGCTCCCTCTTCTCTCTAGAATTAGGGTTCTTATGTTAATTTCTCTTAGATCTAGGTCCAATTTCAGGTTTTCATCTTGTTTCATTTTTGAATTCTTACTTCTACTCTTTTATTCTCATGATTTGTAGTGTTAATTTTACTTTTATACCTCTTTTATGTTCATGAACTCTTGTTGGATTTTGATATTTTCTTTAATGCAATTTAAGGCTTGATGTTCTTTTATGGTTGATTTGAGCTGTGATCTTACTTTTCTTGTAATTGGTAGTTGATAGATTTTATTGATTCTTGCTTTTTGTGATGTTTACTTTTCTTGCATACTAGGTGTTTGATAAAATGTTTACACTAGTTATTGAGTAGTTTTCTTTACTCTTGGCCTAGGCTAAGGGAATTGAGTGACCTTGAGTCATTGGGTCTCATTGAATTGGTGATTTGAGAACTCTTGGTGATCAATTTGATACCCATTGACACTAACCCACTACTAATCTAATTAGTAGATAGGTTGGGACTTATGAGTTGATGTGATAAAAGCTTATTTGACGTATTTCAAGCTTAGGAGTAGATATTACGTACTTAAAGCTTTTAGAAGTAGACTAAATGAGCTTGGTTCCTCATAATTGTCAATATATGATTTGTAGACAAGGATGGTGATCTCAATTTACCTATGTCTAGCCAAGAGTTCTATTCCCTTCATTTTATTAGTTATTGTCCATTTACTTTTCTTACCATTTAATTTCTTGCAAAAACATAAAACCAACCCCCTTACCCCCTTTATAGCCAATAATTGAGCATTTCATTGTAATTCCTTGTGAGATGACCTAGAGTTTAAATACTTCGGTTAATTCTTATTTGGGGTTTATTATTTGTGACAACCAAATTTTTGATTGGGAGGATTGTTTGTTGGTGTAGAACTATACTTGCAATGAAGATTCATTCAATTGAGGGAATTCTATACCATCATAACAATTCGCTCATTATGCATCCCAAGACAATGGTTACGGTGGACCTTTTCGTGACAATCAACCTCCACCAATTTACTATGAGCAAGAGCCATTCCAAGGTGCGTACCAAGATAATGGATATGGTGGAACCCTTGTAGTTACCTACAAGCTCCACCATATGCCTATGAACCCCCTCCTCAACATAGCTTTGAACCACCATACTCACGAGCCCCCTACTACCAAACACCCTCATATGATCCTAATCCTTATCAACCTTACCAATCACTTCATGAGCCATATGAACCATACATAGAGTTACCCCAATTCCAACCCAATTACTTCCAAGAACCACCACCTCCATATACACCATGTCCATATCCATCAATCCAAGAGCCTTATGATCCTACTTATGATATCCAAGCGAAACAAGAGTCAAGGGATCGTCTCAAGGAAACACTGGATCAATTTCAAGCAACCCTTCATCAATTGGAGCAAGTGGGAAACCGGAAAGCACACGAAGCTCTCATGGCTAAAGAATCTCAACTTGAGAACAAGGGATTGAAGTGTTTTGTGCAACAAGTAGAAAAGATGAAGAGTGTTGAACTGCGACATCCTTGTTATGATGAACCATCCTCCTATCATGAACCTTTCCTCCCAAATAATGCATGACACTTTGAGTGTTCTTCTTCAAGGGCAAAGAGAGATGCAAAGGACGACACAAGAGTTCATAGCTACCTTGACCGAGGTAGTAGGTAATTTAGCATCTTTGCGCTTCGATACTCAAAGTACTCCCATGGCTACATGTGGAGAATCAATAGAAGAGCGTAGCATGAAGGAGACACTAGAAACTCCGGTGGAAAGTGAGAAATGTGGCTTTATATTGGAACAAGTGGAGAAAGCCGTAATAGTTAAAGAGGAAGAGGTGGTTGAAGACTTAGGAGATGCCGAACCTCCATGGGAATCCAGAGTTGTAGAGTATTGATGAACGGATCTTTTGTGTGGTCTAGAATTCCACTAATGAATTTTCGTTGTAAAGTATAGTTTCTAAACCAAACAATAGTCCTTTCATACAAAAATTTGTTTGTCACAAGTACAAACCCCTAAATTTTATAAACCGAAGTATTTAAACCTCGGGTCGTTCTCCCTAGGAATTACAATAAAGTGCCTTGTTATTGGTTATGGGGCATATTTTGGGGTTTTTGATAGGAGACATGAAAAATAAATAGAAATGAAGACAAAATAACAACTAAAGAGGTCTTGGCAAAGGTTGGTGGTCAAGGATCTCTATCCTAATCACTAACCACAACATGAGAATTGGCAAGGACCAACCCCACTAAGTTAACCCCTAACTAATAGTAGAGGAAAGTCAAGTGAGCTATGTCAATCCAAGTCCATAAGTCCTAGTTTTCCACCAAATCAATTAGTGAGATCTAGAGTTAATAGTTCCCAATCGTCAATCACTTGGACATTGGTAACTCAAGAGTTCCTAAGTTACCTTCCCAAGCCAAGAGCACAAAATTCTACTCTAAAATCCAACTAAGCATTTTATCAAACACTTAGAAGGCATAAAAGGAGAGCATAGTAAAATAGCAAGGAAAGTAAATCTACACTACTCAATTGTAAGGAATTAAACAACAATAAAGCAAATCAATCATAAAAGAACATGAATCATAAATTGCATTAAAAGAAAATAGAAGAGGGAAGAATGCATAAACAACAAAGCAAGCAATTACAAGAATGAAATACAAAATTAGAGAGAGGAAGAGTAGAGGAACAAGAAATTGTAAAGGAAAAGTAAATCAAAGCATGAATTAAACCTAGATCTAAGAAATTCTAATTCTAATTCTAGAGAGAAGAGGGATCTTCTCTCTCTAGAAACTAACCTACATGATACTAATCCTAGCTTTTCAAGCATTTTTCACTTGTTTTATTAGGTTTTATGCACTTTCTTGCATTGTAAGTAAGTAATTTGGAGTGGAATTGTATGGTTTTGTTGAATCAATCAACCACCCTTTAATTGACACAAAGTCACGAGGTTTAAGCTAAAATTAATTGGTTTTTGAATGAATTTTAAACCTTGTGAATTTGGTGATACTTTGATTGGTTGTTTTGATTATTTGTAGGTGAAGAAAAAAAGAAAACAGGAAAGCGTGGCCTAGGAAGCGTAGCCAAACAAGGAAAGCGTGGCACATCATGGAGCAAGAGTCATAGAGCTCTTACCAAGAGCTCAAAGCTCTCCACAAGAGCCTTATTCAAGGCCAAGAAAGCAAAGGAGCAAGAGCCTAAAGCTCTTGCCAAGAGCGTAGAGCTCTCATAAAGAGCGCTACTCCAAGGCCAAAGGCAAAGCAAAGGGAAAGCTCAGCTCTTGCCAAGAACCGAGCGCTACTCAATAGCAAAGGAAACAAGGCAAAGTTTCAAAGCTCAGCTCTTGCCAAGAGCTTTATCGGGCATGCCTCAAGAAAAAATCAAAGAAAAAGAGTTGCTAGTGCATGCCATGAGACTCGAACCCAAGGCCAAGGGGGGAAGATGAAGCGCTACCTTGCAAGAAAACAAGCCAAAATTGGCTTGTTTGCATTCCCTGGGAGTCAAACCATGCACATCAATGAAGCAAGGAGGAGGCGTCACTTTGTTGCACAAAGAAAAAGGGCTAGCAATGCTTCCCCAAGGATTCGAGCTTGGGACCTCACCAAAGACAAGGAGCAAGCTCAGCTCTTGCCAAGAGCTGAGCACTACTTCCCTTGCCACATGAAGCATGTCACGCACACTTGACATGGACCAGGAGGGGGGTTGTGCGCACAAAAATTTGAGGCCAAAGGAACCAAAGCTCAGCTTGTTGCAAGAACTGAGCGCTAGCAATTTGGCACGGCCAGGAAAGGCTTAGTGCACAACACACATGCAACACCAAAACTCAGCTCTCCCCATGAACCGAGCTTGATCCTGGGAGCAACACATGGGCTAAAACTTCAATTAAAAATTCAAATTAATTCATTCCTTCACCAAATTTAGAAGCGCACCCAAATTCTAAAAATCCAAAAATAGGAAGTGTATAAATATAAGCTAGTTTGATTTAGATAGGACTTTTGAACCTTCATTTTTGGAGAATTGTCATTTTTATTTTCCTTTGGAATTGTCACTTTGGATCTCTGAGAATTGTGAAGGAGAATTGATCTCTCTTCTTCCTTGTTCTTGCTTCTGCACTCTCTACTTCTTGTCTTGGATCTTGGGTGGAGAATTGAAGAAATTCAGTTTCAATCTCACCTTGAGATCTCTTTGTTTATTTTTCTGCATAATTCTAGAAACTGTGATTTGAATCCAAATTCTATTTACTGCTTTCATCTTCTACTTCTTCTGCAATTTACTCTTCTACTTCTTTTGCAATTATTCTTGTTGGATGATGAGCGGATATTTTATACGCTTTTTGGGGTTAATTTCATATAGTTTTTAGTATGTTTTAGTTAGTTTTTAGTTTATTTTCATTAGTTTCTAGGCAAAATTCATATTTCTGGACTTTACTATGAGTTTGTGTATTTTTATGTAATTTCAGGTATTTTCTGGCTGAAATTGAGGGAGCTGAGCAAAAATCTGATTCAGGCTGAAAAAGGACTGCTGATGCTGTTGGATCCTGACCTCTCTGCACTCGGAATGGAATTTCTGGAGCTACAGGAGTCTAATTGTTGCGCTTCTAATTGCGTTGGAAAGTAGACATCCAGGGCTTTCCAGCAATATATAATTGTCCATACTTTGCTCAAGAATAGACGACGTAAACTAGCGTTCAACGCCAGTTCCATGTTGCAGTCTGGCGTCCAGCGCCAGAAACAAGTTACAAGTTGGAGTTCAACGCCAGAAAAAGGTTACAGCCTGGCGTTGAATGCCCAAAACA
>NC_029793.2:54690639-54735964 GCF_000816755.2 Arachis ipaensis | reverse complement strand
TTTTAGTTAGTTTTTAGTTTATTTTCATTAGTTTCTAGGCAAAATTCATATTTCTGGACTTTACTATGAGTTTGTGTATTTTTATGTAATTTCAGGTATTTTCTGGCTGAAATTGAGGGAGCTGAGCAAAAATCTGATTCAGGCTGAAAAAGGACTGCTGATGCTGTTGGATCCTGACCTCTCTGCACTCGGAATGGAATTTCTGGAGCTACAGGAGTCTAATTGATGCGCTTCTAATTGCGTTGGAAAGTAGACATCCAGGGCTTTCCAGCAATATATAATTGTCCATACTTTGCTCAAGAATAGACGACGTAAACTAGCGTTCAACGCCAGTTCCATGTTGCAGTCTGGCGTCCAGCGCCAGAAACACGTTACAAGTTGGAGTTCAACGCCATAAACAGGTTACAGCCTGGCGTTGAACGCCCAAAACAGCCCAGACATGTGAGAAGCTTTAGTCTCAGCCCCAGCACACACCAAGTGGGCCCCAGAAGTGGATTTCTGCACTATCTATCATAGTTTACTCATTTTCTGTAAACCTAGGTTACTAGTTTAGTATTTAAAGAACTTTTAGAGACTTATTTTTTATCTCATGACATTTTTAGATCTGAACTTTGTAATCTCTGACGGCATGAGTCTCTAAACTCCATTGTTGGGGGTGAGGAGTTCTGCTATGTCCTGATGAATTAATGCAAGTATTTCTGTTTTCTATTCAAACATGTGTGTTCCTATCTAAGATATCCATTTGCACTTCAACATGAATGTGATGAACGTGACAATCATCATCATTCCCCCACGAACGTGTGCCTGACAACAACTTCCGTTCACCGTAGAATGAATGAATATATCTTGGATCTCTTAATCAGAATCTTCGTGGTATAAGCTAGATTGATGGCAGCATTCATGAGAATCCGGAAAGTCTAAACCTTGTCTGTGGTATACCGAGTAGGATTCTGGGATTGAATGAATGTGACGAGCTTCAAACTCGCGAGTGCTGGGCGTAGTGACAGACGCAAAAGGATAGTAAATCCTATTCCGGTATGATCGAAAACCTGCAGATGGTTAGCCGTGCGGTGACAGCGCACCTGGACCCTTTTCCCTGGATGGATGGATGGTAGCCATTGACAATGGTGATCCACCAACACACAGCTTGCCATAGGAGGATGTGCGTGCGTGAATCAGAAACAGAGGAAAGCAGAATTTCAGAAGACAAAGCATCTCCAAAACTCCAACATATTCTCCATCATTGCATACAAGTATAATTTGTGTTCTGCCCTTTTATTCCTTGCAATCAAATTTGATAAGTGAATTATTTTATTGTTTTCCTGACTAAGAGTTACAAGATAACCATAGATTGTTTCAAGCCAACAATCTCCGTGGGATCGACCCTTACTCACGTAAGGTATTACTTGGACGACCCAGTGCACTTGCTGGTTAGTTGTGCGAATTTGTGAAGAATTGTGAAATCCAATTTTGTGCACCAAGTTTTTGGCGCCGTTGCCGGGGATTGTTTGAGTTTGAACAACTGACGGTGAATCCTGTTGCTTAGATTAGGAAATTTTTGTCTTTTTAGTCCAGAAGGACTTTGGGGTCATATGATGACCCCTCTACTGCTTCATATGGGAGTAGTATCTGCATACCCTCCATTGGAGTCAGTAGCTTTGAGTTGAATCCTCAGCTCATTATCATGGTGCAGCAAAGCTGCTAGTATTCCGGTCTTCCACAGGAAGAACCTACAGAGTTTCTGGCACAGTTTTTACAAATTAATGACACAGTACATGATAAGGAAGTAGATCAGGATGTCTATAGATTATTACTGTTTCCATTTTCTGTAAAAGACCAAGCCAAGAGGTGGTTAAATAACCAACCTAAGGCTAGCATAAGGACATGGAAACAACTGATAGAAAAATTCCTGAATCAATACTTTCCTCCAAAACGGATGACACAGCTAAGGTTGGACATCCAAGGCTTTAAACAAGGAGATAATGAATCTCTTTATGATGCCTGGGAGAGATACAGAGAGATGCTACGAAAATGCCCCTCTGAAATGTTTTCAGAGTGGGTTCAGTTAGACATCTTCTATTATGGGCTTACAGAAAGAGCTCAGATCTCCCTAGATTACTCAGCTGGTGGATCTATCCACATGAGAAAGACAATTGAAGAAGCTCAAGAGCTCATTGATACAGTTGCTAGAAATCAGCATCTGTACCTAAGCAGTGACCCTTCCATGAAAGAAGAAGTTAAAACAGTAACTGCTGAACTTAGTTCTGTAGAACAAGCTGCTGAATACAATCAGAAATTGGACTTTCTAACACAACAGTTAGCCGAATTCAAAGATAGACTACAAGAGACAAGGATGGCTAATATAAATATGGAAGAACAATTGAAGCAAACAAAACAGCAGCTGTCAAAACAAATAACAGAAGAATGCCAAACCGTTCAATTAAGAAGTGGGAAAATATTAAATACCCCACCTCAAGGTAGCAGGAAGCCAAGGAATGAGCAAACCACCCAAAATCCATCTGAGGACAGTAAGAGCCCAGGAAAAAATAATTCTGGCGTTAAAACGCCAGAAATTGGGTGGAAGGCTGGCGCTGAACGCCCAAACCATGCTCAGGACTGGCGTTCAACGCCAGAAACAAGCAAGGAACTGGCGTTGAAGGCCTAAAGGAAGCACAGTTCTGGCGTTCAGACGCTAGGAACAGATGAGGAATTGACGTTTAACGTCACTCCAGCTTCTAACTCTGGCACTCAAATGCCAGAGAGGGATCAGACACACACAAGTGCTGATGACAACCCCTTTAAAAAGGCTTCTTCAACTATTTCTGTAGGAAATAAACGTACAGCAACCAAGGTTGAGGAATATAAAGCCAAGATACGTTATCCTCAAAAACTCCGCCAAGAGGAGCAGGATAAGCAATTTGCTCGCTTTGCAGATTATCTCAGGACTCTTGAAATTAAGATTCCGTTTGCAGAAGCACTTGAGCAAATACCTTCTTATGCCAAGTTCATGAAAGAGATCTTGAGTCATAAGAAGGATTGGAGAGAAACTGAAAGAGTTCTCCTCACTGAAGAATGCAGTGCAGTCATTCTGAAAAGCTTTCCTGAAAAGCTTAAAGATCCCGGAAGCTTTCTAATACCATGCACATTAGAGGGAAATTGCACCAGGACAGCTTTATGCGATCTTGAGGCAAGCATCAACTTAATACCTGCATCCACTATCAGAAAGCTTGGTTTAACTGAAGAAGTTAAACAACCCGGATATGTCTCCAACTTGCTGATGGCTCCATTAAATATCCATCAGGCGTGACTGAGGACATGATTGTCAGGGTTGGGCCATTCGCCTTTCCCACTGACTTCGTGGTGCTGGAGATGGAAGAGCATAAGAGTGCTACTCTCATTCTAGGAAGACCTTTCCTAGCAACTGGACGAACTCTCATTGATGTCCAAAAGGGGGAAGTCACCCTGAGAGTCAATGAAGATGAGTTTAAGTTGAATGCTGTCAATGCCATGCAGCATCCAGACACACCAAAAGACTGCATGAAAGTTGATCTTATTGACTCTTTGGTAGAAGAGATCAACATGGCTAAGAGTCTCGAATCAGAGCTGGAAAACATCTTTAAAGATGTTCCACCTGATCTAGAGGATTCAGAGGAATTGAAAGAGTCTCTGAAATTTCCTCAGGAAGAGGAAAAACCTCCTAAACCCGAGTTCAAACCATTACCACCATCCCTGAAATATGCATTTCTGGGAGAAGGTGATACTTTTCTAGTGATCATAAGCTCTGCTTTAAATCCACAGGAAGAGGAAGTACTAATTCAAGTGCTAAGGACACACAAGACAGCTCTTGGGTGGTCCATAAGTGACCTTAAGGGCATAAGCCCAGCTAGATGCATGCACAAGATCTTATTGGAGGACAATGCTAAGCCAGTGGTTCAACCACAGAGGCGGCTAAATCCAACCATGATGGAAGTGGTGCAGAAAGAGGTCACTAAATTACTGGAGGCTGGGATTATTTATTCTATTTCAGATAGCCCCTGGGTGAGTCCTGCTCAAGTTGTCCCTAAAAAGGGAGGCATGACAGTGGTTCATAATGAAAAAAATGAACTGGTTCCTACAAGAACAGTTATAGGGTGGCGCATGTGTATTGATTACAGAAGGCTCAATACAGCCACCAGAAAGGATCATTTTCCTTTACCATTCATAGACCAGATGCTAGAAAGACTAGCAGGTCATAATTATTACTACTTTTTGGATGGCTATTCAGGCTACAACCAAATTGCAGTAGATCCCCAGGATCAAGAGAAAACAGCATTCACATGTCTATCTAGAGTATTTGCTTACAGAAGGATGCCTTTTGGGCTGTGTAATGCGCCTGCAACCTTTTAGAGATGCATGCTCTCTATTTTCTCTGATATGGTGGAAAAATTTCTGGAAGTCTTCATGGATGACTTCTCAGTATATGGAGACTCATTTAGCTCCTGTCTTGATCACCTGACATTGGTTTTGAAAAGATGCCAAGAGACCAACCTGGTTTTAAACTGGGAAAAATGTCACTACCAATGGAAGGGGCATCCTCCCCCTCTATTGAGATCTCTGAAACTTTTTCGGATGAGCATTTGTTTGCCATTCAGGAATTACCATGGTTTGCAGGTATTGTAAACTACAAAGCTGCAAGGTTCATTCCCAAGGAGTATAGCAGGCAACAAAAGAAAAAATTAATTACTGATGCAAAGTACTACTTGTGGGATGAACCCTATCTCTTTAAAAGATGTGCAGACGGCATAATCCGTAGGTGTGTGCCTAAGGAAGAAGCACAAAGGATCTTATGGCATTGCCATGGGTCACAATATGGAGGTCATTTCGGAGGTGAGCGAACAGCCACCAAGGTCCTCCAATGTGGTTTCTACTGGCCTACACTTTACAGAGATTCCAGAGAGTTTGTACGTAACTGTGACAGTTGCCAGAGAGCTGGTAATTTGCCTCACAGTTACCCCATGCCTCAACAAGGAATCTTGGAGATTGAGTTGTTTGACGTATGGGGTATTGATTTCATGGGGCCTTTCCCACCATCATACCCAAACACTTATATTCTAGTGGCGGTTGACTATGTATCAAAGTGGGTAGAGGCCATTGCCACACCTACCAATGATACTAAAACAGTACTGAAGTTCCTCCAGAAACATATATTCAGCAGGTTTGGTGTCCCTAGAGTACTAATCAGTGATGGGGGCACTCACTTCTGCAACAAACAGCTTTACTCTGCCATGGTCCGATATGGGATTCGCCATAAGGTGGCAACTCCATATCATCCACAGACAAATGGGAAGCTGAAGTCTCTAACAGAGAACTAAAAAGAATCCTGGAACGGACTGTAAGTACCCGTAGAAAGGATTGAGCACGAAGCTTGGATGATGCTCTGTGGGCTTACAGAACAGCATTCAAGACTCCCATAGGGACCTCTCCTTACCAACTTGTGTATGGTAAGGCTTGTCACCTGCCCGTGGAACTGGAACATAAGGCCTACCGGGCAACCAGATTCCTTAACTTTGATGCCAAATTAGCTGGAGAGAAAAGATTGCTCTAGCTGAATGAGCTAGAGGAATTCAGATTCACGGCTTTCGAAAATGCCAAGCTTTACAAAGAGAAATAAAAAAGGTGGCATGACAGAAAGCTGTCATCTAGAATCTTTGAACCAGGACAAAAGGTTCTGTTGTTTAACTCTAGGCTCAGGCTATTTCCCGGGAAACTGAAGTCCCGGTGGAGAGGGCCATATGTGATTACAAGTGTATCACCATATGGTTATGTGGAGCTTCAAGATATTGATTCTGATAAGAAGTTCATTGTTAATGGACAGAGAATCAAGCATTATCTTGAAGGCAATGTTGAGCAAGAATGCTCAAGGCTGAGGCTAGATTAAAAACTCAGCAAGGTCCAGCTAAAGACAATAAAGAAGCGCTTGCTGGGAGGCAACCCAGCCATGGGGCATCACTTTCTCTAAGCATTTTGCCCTATTCTTGATTTTATTTGTTTATATAAAGTTCATTGATACTAAGGTAAAGAGTCAATTGTATAAGTTTACAGGGTTACAGAAGGATTCTGCACACAAAATAGAGAAAAAGAGCTCACTGGCAAGAAAATGCCAGTAAAGGTCTGTTTTGGGCGTTCAACGCCCAAAAGAAGCATCCACTGGGCGTTGAATGCCAGTAAGGATAGCCATCTGGGCGTTAAACGCCAGAAAGAAGCTCCTTCTGGGCGTTTAACGCCAGATTTACAGTGTCCTGGGCGTTCAGAAAAACGCCCAGTGACAAAGGAGTTCCTGGCGTTCAACGCCAGAAAAAAGCAACAGCTGGGCGTTGAACGCCCAGGAGAAGCAGCAGTTGGGCGTTGAACGCCCAAAACATGCAGCGTTTGGGCGTTCAAACGCTAGGATGGTGGGGAGGAGGTAAATTCGTTTTTTCTTCATATTTTTCATTTTAATCTTAATTTTCATGTTTCAATTCATGATTTCTTACATAAACATGTTACAAATCCTGATTTCTAAAATCCCTAATTTCTAAAAACCCCACTTTAAAAATATCAAATGTATCTTAATCCATAAGCACAAATCCTCTTTTTATCCAATTCAACTCTTTTTCAAAATTTTCAAAACAAATCTATCTCTTTTCATTCAAAAATCTTTTCAACTAATCAATATCTTTTTCAAATCTCCATATTATCTTTTTCAAAAAAAATCCAAATTTATCTTTTTCAAATATCTTTCATATCTTTTCAAGTTTAAATTATATATTTTCTTATCACACTTATCTCTTTTTAAATCATATCTTCTATCTTATCTTTCTCCCTATTTTCGAAAAACCCACCCCCTCCCTTTTAAAAACACATTCGGCCTCCTTCCTCTCATCCACCATTCTAGGCAGAGAATATCTGGAGCTGTCCTCTATGACTACAGGACTGTGGTCAGAGGAAATATTGTTCACATCCACCCTGACAAAATCAGGGAGATCTTTAAGCTACCTCAGCTGAAAGATGACCCAGACTCCTTCAATAGGAGAATGATGAGAACAAACAAGGTCCTGGATAAGATTCTAGAGGATATATGCATCCCTGGAGCCAGGTGGACCACCACCACGAAGGGTGCCCCAAGTCAACTCAAGAGAGAAGATCTCAAACCAGTCGCCAGAGGATGGCTGGACTTCATTGGGCATTCTATATTGCCCACCAGCCACCGTTCTGAAGTCAATATTAGAAGAGCAGTGATGATCCATTGCATTATATTGGGAAAAGAAGTAGAAGTTCATCAACTGATCCCATCTGAATTCTACATACTTGCCAACAAGAACTCCAAGGATGCCAGGTTTGCTTATCCAAGCCTAATCTCTATGCTCTGCAAAGATGCTGGAGTAAAGATGGGAATAACAGAGTATATCTCAGTGGAGCAACCAATCACTAAAATCACAATGGAAAAATAACAAATGCAGGATGACCCCATCAAGAGGAGGGCACAAGAATTCCTACCAGAACTCCCTCAATTTGAATACTGGGAGCATCTTGAGGCATCTGTCACTAAGTTACAAGAAACCATAGACCAATTGAAGGAAGAACAGCAAAATCAAAACAGCATGCTTTGCAAACTGCTCAGAGAACAAGAGGTGCAAGGGCGTGAGTTAAGAGAACTAAAGCGTCAGAAAATATCTCTTGAAGGGCCAAGCACCCCACAGACTAAAGAGGCATCCGCTTCCCAAAGTCAAGGTTGTTGAGTTCTGATCTTAACCAAAAGGCAAGGGTAATAAAAAGGATCCAAGGCTTTGAGCATCAGTGGATAGGAGGGCCTAAGGAAATCAAATCCTGGTCTAAGCGGCTAAGGGGGGAGGATGAAGCGCTACCTTGCAAGAAAATAAGCCAAAATTGGCTTGTTTGCATTCCCTGGGAGTCGAACCATGCACATCAATGAAGCAAGGAGGAGGCGTCACTTTGTTGCACAAAGAAAAAGGGCCATCAATGCTTCCCTAAGGATTCGAGCTTGGGACCTCACCAAAGACAAGGAGCAAGCTCAGCTCTTGCCAAGAGCTGAGCGCTACTTCCCTTGCCACATGAAGCATGTCACGTACACTTGACACGGACCAGGAGGGGGTTGTGCGCACAAAAATTTGAGGCCAAAGGAACCAAAGCTCAGCTCGTTGCAAGAACCGAGTGCTAGCAATTTGGCACTGCCAGGAAAGGCTTGGTGCACAACACAGATGCAACACCAAAACTCAGCTCTCCCCATGAACCGAGCTTGATCCTGGGAGCAACACATGGGCTGAAAATTCAATTAAAAATCCAAATTAATTTATTCCTTCACCAAATTTAGAAGTCCACCCAAATTCTAAAAATCCAAAAATAGGAAGTATATAAATAGAAGCTAGTTTGATTTAGATAGGACTTTTAAACCTTCATTTTTGGAGAATTGTCATTTTTATTTTCCTTTGGAATTGTCACTTTGGATCTCTGAGAATTGGGAAGGAGAATTGATCTCTCTTCTTTCTTGTTCTTGCTTCTGCACTCTCTACTTCTTGTCTTGGATCTTGGGTGGAGAATTGAAGAAAGTCTGTTTCAATCTCACCTTGAGATCTCTTTGTTTATTTTTCTGCATAATTCTAGAAACTGTGATTTGAATCCAAATTCTATTTACTGCTTTCATCTTCTACTTCTTCTGCAATTTACTCTTTTACTTCTTTTGCAATTGTTCTTGTTGGATCAAGGAAGGACTTGAGATCTAGACTTGTTTTCTAGTCTCCTCCACCCCTGAGATCTTCAACTTTCTTTTAGTTATTGCAATTGAGCTACATTTCACTTTCTATTTGGTTTCTCAAGCAATTCTTCCTTTCTTGTTCAGATCTGGTGCATTTCAATTTACCTTCTACTTTAATTGTCATTTACTTCTGCTTGTTTAATTTCTGCACTCCCAGCTCCCAATTCCTTTTATGATTCAAGCCATTTACATTTCTTGCACTTTAAGTTTCATTTATTTACATTTCTTGCAATCTAAGTTTCTGCAATTTATATTACTTGCACTTTAAGATTCAGCTCTTTTAATTCTCCTGCACTTTAAATTCTTGTCAATTATCCCTCTCCCTTTATATTTCATGCAATTTAGCTTCTGTTGGATACAAATCACTCAAATCAACTCTTGTTCACTTGACTAAATCAACCACCTAACTAAAATTGCTCAATCCTTCAATCCCTATGGGATCGACCTCACTCATGTGAGTTATTATTATTTGATGCGACCCGGTACACTTGCTGGTGAGTTTAGGTGTTGGAATCCGTTTCCAACCCATCACATCCAAAGATGAACAAGGGGGTACGGTGACTTTCCTAGTTGCTACCTTCAGTTGGTAGGCCAGCCGATGCTGCGTGTTCTTCTCCCACTTCCGTTTTTGCTTATGATGATTCATCCTGAACATAGAAAACAGGAGATAATAAGACAAGTAAATGCACAAGCAAGGAAGCATGTATTGTTGGAATGAGGTAAATCACTAGAATTGAGTGAGTGAATTAGTGTGACAATAATGAAAAATAAGTGTGTGGGTCCTAACTTGCGTGCGGTTTAGAACTCACACTCTAGTATTTAGAGACCATGTCACAATTATACAAAAGAAGTCACACATTTCACTCATTCTAGTGTGCTTGAAATACTTCAAAAAGACTTGTAGGTTAAGTTAACCAAACAAGTAGTGAAGAGGCATGAAAGCACTCAAGCAATTAATCAAGAAATTGTGAAATTGGATAATGCATGGATATTGATTGATGTGTAAGTAAATTTGATGAACAAAATGGTATGGAGAGCTCACACATCAATCAATGACACATATTGAAATTGTTGCAATACCTAAGTGACATAGAGGTGAAATACATGGATGCTATGGAACTTAGGAAAAAGGATATAGAAGTAAAAAAAATCAATCACATAGCAAGCATGGTCCACAAAGATTGAAAAGCTCAAAAATACGTCACTTGGTAAGCTTTTGATCCAATTTCACAATTCCACAATCTCAATGTATGAAATAAGTGATGTGAATAAGGGTAAACCATAAACAAGCATCACCTAAAAAAATGCAATGAGAATGTACAATTGCCTAACAATAGATGATGAATGCATGGTGGCCAAAACATGCAATTCAAAAAAAGTTAAGAAGCTTAAAGGCAATGTAACACTCACTTGGTATTCACAAATGTTCAACACGAAAATTCAAGACCAAGTAATAAATTGTAACCTCAACAAAGGAATCCAACAATGACAATAACAACAATGATGTTAAACTAACATCCCATTAGTAATAAGCAACAGTAAATGGTAAACAAGATTAGTAATCCAACACTTATAATGGAAAACAAAAATTAAACTAACTAACTAACTAAAAGAAATGGTGTTATATGATGCTTGGTAGTGTTGGATGATGATTGAAAGGTGGAAAGAGAAGAGAAGAAGGAAAGAAATGGAAAGAGGAGAAGAAAAGAAGGTGAGTGAAACAGGACAATCCACGCATGCGCGTCACGTGTGCGTAAGCGTGGATTGGTGCTCTGTTTTTCAAAATTTTTCTATGCTTTTGCACCAAACCAAGCATTCCAAACCTCCAAACAGCTACCAAAACATGATAAAACCTTATTTAACCTACTAGACTCCCAATTAAACTCATCTAATCAAACAAAACATGAAATTAAACTTATTTTACCAATATGAACAAAAGGGAAAAATGAAAAGATGTTACCATGGTGGGGTGTCTCCCACCTAGCACTTTTATTTATTGTCCTTAAGTTGGACTTATGGGGAGCTCTTCATCAAGGTGGCTTGTGCTTGAATCCATCCTTGAACATCCACCAATGCTTGGACTTCCATTGTGCTTCATCATTCATAGTTAATAACTCCAAGCTTTGATGGAGTTCTTCACAAACCATAGGCTCCCAAAGTTGATCTTCCTTGTTCGATCCGGGATCCCACACTTTGTTTTCACACCCGTCCTTGAGTAGATCATAGTGGTTTCCTCCGGGTGGCAAGAGAGATGAATTCTCATGGAAGCACCAAACTATCCTCCTAGACCCGCCCAATTGAGCACTAGTCCAACCTTTGTATTTCATGTTTGATGCATCAACCCTATTGAGCCTTGATTTGCAACACCAGCCACGAAACATCTTTCTTTTACGCTTTATCCCACAAAGCATCCTAAGTTGACCATCCGTTTTAAGCAAGCCATATTCGAGTGGGATAATAAAGGTAATAGAAATGAATTTTACCCACTCAAATGTATGAGTAGATGGTAACCTAGGCAAAGAAGCTCCTAAGGGTATTGACAAAGCGTATTCAATTCCCATCCTCCTTTTTCTAAGGATCTCCACCTCTTCACAAGTTTTCTCAAATGTGATTGATGACATGTCACCATGTCATATTTTTCTATGCTTTTTCATACAAGAAATTGATGATTTGTGCTTAAATATTGAATGCTTTTGTACTTAATTGGTATATTTTCTTGATCTTTTAATTTTATAAATCTTGTAGGAAATAAGAAGAAAAAGAAGCAAAGAAGCACAAAATAAGTTAAAAAAGAAAAAAAAGAGCTTTGGGGCACACTTTGAAGTTGGAGCACACTTTGGAGGCTTAGGCCACGCTTTTAAAAGCGTGGCCCATGACCAAATCAAGGAAGAGAAGTGTGGCCCAAAGGAAGAAAAGCGTAGCTCAAAACAAGGAGCAAGAGCACAAAGCTCTTGCCGAGAGCTTTAGAGCTCTTGTGGAGAGCTTTACTTCAAATAATCAAAAGCGAATTGAGGCACGAGTGAAAGGCATCTTTAAGGGCCAAAAATAAGCAAAAATGAATCAAAGTGCTTCCACTAGGATTCGAAGAGGGATACCAAGGGAAGACACTAGGCGCTACTCTTGTGCCAAGGAAAATAGCCAGCAAGTGCTCCACCCAAGACTTGAACCACCTCAAGGACAAGTAAAGCTCTTGCAAAGAGCTTTCAAGCTCTTGCAAAGAGCTTTGTTCTCTTGTCACAAGGAAGGAACGTGCGCACACTTTGGCAAGGAAGGGAACCAAAGCTCTTGGCCAAAGATCTTGCCAAGAGCCGAGCTTTCCCCTGGGAGGTGGACCATGGGCCAAAATTCAACCAAAATTCCAATTAAATTCAATTCTTCACCAAATTGAATTGAGGCCAACCAAACCCATCTCTCTTCGAATCCAAAGCAAGCAAAGCCCACATCATCACTCAAAGGCACAAGAACAAGCTAGAATTAGGATTTTCATTTAATTTGTTTTTCATTTCAATTTCATTTTATTTTGTAAAAAGCCTATATAAAGGCATCACTCTCATTTTCAAAAGGGAGCTCGATTAGAAAGGAGGCTAGCTCCAATAGGGAGTTGTGCACTCTTTAGTTTTCATTTTGCTTTCTCTCTTAGTTTTCTTTTCTGTTTTTAAATTTTGGATCAAGAATTGAAGGAATTCTGTTTCACTTGATCTGGAATCTCTTTGTTCCTCTTCTGCATAAAATCTGAGTTTCCTTTATTGCTTTCATCTTCTTTTTCTTCTGCAATATTGTTTTCTTGTTGGATCAAGGAAGGATTTGAGATCTAGACTTGTTTTCTAGTCTCTTCCACTCCTGAGATCTTCAACCTTCTTTTAAATTGCTGCAAATCAAGCATATTCTTTCTGTTTTCATTCTTCAAGCAGTTTTACTTTCTGTTGCATTGCTTCCAATTTACATTTCCTGCAATTTACAACTCTTGCAATTGCTCTAAGTTCTTATTCACTGAAATTTTGCTTCTCTGTTTACATTGCTTCCAGCACCCAGCCCTTTACATTTTATGCAATTTACATTTCTTGTCATTTAAGATTCTTGCAATTTACATTTCTTGCTCTTTAAGTTTCTGTCCAATTTACTTTTGCACTTTAATTCCTCTTGTCATTTACTTTCTGTTGTTTCAACTGTCTCTCAAATCACTCAATGTTAGCTTGACTAAACTAATCACCCACTAAAGTTGCTTGATCCATCAATCCCTGTGGGATCGACCTCACTCTAAGTGAGTTTTACTACTTGATACGACCCGGTACACTTGCCGGTGAGTTTTAGGTGTTTTGGAAAATTTGTTTTTCCAGAAAAACACCATCAAGTTTTTGGCGCCGTTGCCGAGGATTGATTTAGATTGACAATGACTAAGTGGGTGAGAAGTCTAGATCAAACATTTTCTTTATTTTTGTTTTCTATTTTAGATTGAAACCAAGGTGTTTGAGTTTTTGCCTCACTAAGAAATTCTCATCTCTGATATGAGTAATTTCAATTTTCCTTGGTGTTGTGTGTTCCAAAATTTAAATGGAGTTCAACTCATCTTATGATCAAACAAATTTTATGGGATATTACCCACCACCACCAATCTCTAATGGTGGCTGGGAATATCACCAAGAAAATACAAATTATGAGCACTCCAATTCATGGAGATTTGCTTCAGAGACACAAGATGAGCAAGAGAATCATATGGGATACTTCCCACCACCACAAAATGATTCAAGTCATTATTCTAATGGTGGCTGGGAGTATCACCAAGGAATGAAAGAGCATCCACCCTCACGTCCCGATTTCTCATTTGAAAGTTCTTCATCACTTGATTATGCCTCAACACAAACCTCCACGAGCCAAAGACTCTCAGAACTTGAGTCTAGGTTCAACAGAATGGCAGAGAAATATCAACAATCCCAGAGGGAACTAGAAATCCTTTCTCAGGAGACGGATAAGCAATTGGAGGACACAGATAAACGCTTAGAACTACTAAGCAAGGAAAATGAAGACCAATTGATGGATGTGAAGGATGAAGTGGAAGAGCAAGAAAGTGAGGAAGTCATTCCAAACTCAAGTGAAGCAGAGAAGTGCATAAAGGAAGGGCTCATGGAACCACTAATTCAAGAGGCTCTGGATGAAGATAAAACTCCAACAATCACACAACCACCAAGACTTGGATTCAAGAAAGTGAAGGCAATTAACAAATGCACCGAAAAGAGGATTGTGACCAAGCTACAAAGGACAATATTCATGAAGAATAGAAGGTCAACTACAAGCAATCCTCCCCCTGATCCAGCAAGCAAGCTCAATCAAGCCATTAACAAAAGAAAGCTTGCTGAGGAGAGACCAAGACAGGGGGCAATAGCTGAATCTTCTCCTCCCTTGAGGTCATTCCTCTTAACAAACTGGAAGAAGAGGAAGAAAGTAAAGAACAACATGCCAACAGTAGGTAACGTTTCTCTTCTATGCTTTGTTCTCTTTCTTTACTTTGTTTAAATTCAATAAAATGACATATGGTTACATTCTAAGTTTGGTGTTGCCTTGCAACAAATTGTTTTCAATCTTTTTGGAAGATTGCATCAGATAAAAAAAAAAAAAAAATGAAAGTGACACACCAAGATTCTAAGTTTGGTGTGCCACTTATTTTTCTATGCAAATCATTCAGCAACACCACTTGTTTGTATAATCATAATGTTCTTTGCACTGTTATCTTTCTTTTAGTGAGACAATTTTAGTTTTCTCTTTGTTTTCAGTCATTCCCTTGTTTTAAATGCTTTCTTTTATTTACTGTGTTTGTTAATACACTACCAAGAGAGCTTTATTCATGATAGGTTCTTGGCTTGGTGATTGTATTTAACATATAATAGTTTCTTTCGTTTAGTTTTATTTCAAATAAATTGACATGTGGTTGCATTCTAAGTTTGGTGTTGCTATGCAACAAAATTTGGTTCTAATCCTTACAAGATACTTGCATCAATTCCAAGTGAAAGTGTCACACTAAGTTTGATGTGCCACTTATTCTTTATGCAAAGTATTATGCTCACCTTCTTAAGTTTGCAATCACAATGTCTCTGTCTCTTGTGCCTTGATTATTATCTTTAATTTTGCTTGCTTAGAACACATGTACTACTAACTTTTCATTGTGTAAGACATTCATGATCCATCTTAGCCCCATAGCCATTGTTCTAAAAAGCTCAAGGTTCTGAGCATCAATGATTAGAGAGTCAAGAAAAGAAAAGAAAAATGAGCTTCATGAAGTCCTCTAATTCAAATGCTTGTGGTGCTTATGTATCAAGTGGTAATCTAAAAAGAAGAAAAGAGGAATTTTGGGCACACTTTGAAGTTGGAGCACACTTTGGAGGCTTAGGCCACGCTGTTAAAAGCGTGGCCCATGACCAAATCAAGGAAGAGAAGTGTGGCCCAAAGGAAGAAAAGCGTAGCTCAAAACAAGGAGCAAGAGCATAAAGCTCTTGCCGAGAGCTTTAGAGCTCTTGTGGAGAGCTTTACTTCAAATAATCAAAAGCCAAGCTCTTGCCAAGAGCTTAAAAGCTCTTGCCCAAGAGCTTTTTCGGGCTTCTTCAAGGAAAAATCAAGGAAAATGAGCTTGGAAGCAAAAATTTTGGCTAAGTTAAAATCTGGGCGCTCACAGCATGACCATGCCTCCTTCAAAGGGCCATAACTTGAGCTACAGATATCCGATTGATGTGCTTCCAGTTGCGTTGGAAAGCTGACATTTAGAGCTTTCCAACGATATATGGCAATCCATATTTGGCATATAATTGAGGCACGAGTGAAAGGCATCTTTAAGGGCCAAAAATAAGCAAAAATGAATCAAAGTGCTTCCACCAGGATTCGAAGAGGGATACCAAGGGAAGACACTAGGCGCTACTCTTGTGAATTCTGAATTCCTAAAGAATCCAATCATTCTGAGCTTTAGAGGATAATTAAGATGCCAAGACTGTTCAGAAGCAAAAAGCTATAAGCCCCGCTCATTTAATTTGAATTGTGAGCTTTATTGAAGACTCTGAGATGTTTTTGCATCATTATCTTCTTTTTATCCTATTTTATTTATCTAGTTTCTTGGGGACAAGCAACAGTTTAAGTTTGGTGTTGTGATGAGCGGATATTTTATACGCTTTTGGCATTATTTTTAGGTAGTTTTTAGCATGTTTTAGTTACTTTTTATTATATTTTTATTAGTTTTTATGCAAAAATCACATTTCTGGACTTTACTATGAGTTTGTGTGTTTTTTTGTAATTTTAGGTATTTTCTGGCTGAAATTGAGGGACCTGAGCAAAAATCAGATTCAGAGGCTGAGAAAGGACTACAGATGCTGTTGGATTCTGATCCTCCTACACTCGAAGTAAATTTTCTGGAGCAGCAAAAATTCAATTGGTGCGCACTCAATTGCGTTGGAAAGTAGACATCTTGGGCTTTCCAAAAATGTATAATAGTCCATACTTTCCCCAAGATTTGATGGCCCAAACTGGCGTTTAAACGCCAGCCAGATACCATTTTCTGGCGTAAAACGCCGGAACTGGCACCAGAACTGGAGTTAAACGCCCAAACTGGCACCCAAGCTGGCGTTTAACTCCAAGAATGGCCTATGCACATGAAAACTTCAAAGCTTAGCCCAAACACGCACCAAGTGGGCCCCAGAAGTAGATTTCTGCACTATCTGCACTTAGTTACTCATTTTCTGTAAACCTAAGTTACTAGTTTAGTATAAAAACTACTTTTAGGGATTCATTTGGTAACTCATGACATTTTACATCTCGAATTGTATCTTCTACGGCATGAGTCTCTAAATCCCATAGGTAGGGGTGAGGAGCTCTGCTGTGTCTCAATGGATTAATGCAATTAATATTATTTTCTATTTGATCACGCCTGATTCTATTCTAAGATACTCACTCGTACTTCAATATAAAGAATATGATGATCCGTGACACTCATCATCATTCTCCAATTTATGAACGCGTGCTTGACAACCACTCCCGTTCTATCTGAGCTCAACGTAGTCATTAGGTGACAGCTTGAGTGTGTATCTCTTGGGTCTCTGATCCACGGATTTGATTTGCCTCTCCTGACAACAAAGCATTCGAATCTGTGAGATTAGAACCTTCGTGGTAGAGGCTAGAACCAATTGGCAGCATTCCTGAGATCTGAAAAGTCTAAATCTTGTCTGTGGTATTCTGAGTAGGATCTGGGACGGGATGACTATGACGAGCTTAAAACTCACGAATGTTGGGCGCAGTGACAGTGTGCAAAAGGATAGAGAGATCTATTTCGATACAAGTGAGAACCGACAGATGATTAGCCGTGCGAAAACTGTACCTGAACCATTTTCACTTAGAGGACGGATGGTAGCCATTGACAACGATGATCCACCAACATACAGCTTGCCATTGAAGGAAGTCATGCGTGTTTGGAGAAGAAGACAGTAGGAAAGCAAAGATTTAGACGACAGAGCATATCCGGAACCTCAACCTGTTCCTTATTACCAAATCACAAGTATCATTCATTTCATGTTATTTACTTTTTATAAACAAAATCATTTTTATCACTAATCTCCTGACTAATATTTACAAGATAACCATAGCTTGCTTCAAGCCGGCAATCTCCGTGGGTTCGACCCTTACTCACGTAAGGTATTACTTGGACGACCCAGTGCACTTGCTGGTTAGTTGTGCAGAGTTGCAAAGGTGTGATTGCAATTCCGTGCACCAGTTCACTCCATTAGTCTTTATAGTGTCACAGATCTACAGGAAATTAGAGTTAAATAAATTATGGTCCTCCTGTGGGAGTCCATAAAACTGGCAGTTTTGTTGCACTAGAGTGATCAACTGCGGCTTCAACTGAAAATTATTAGTACAAATAGTAGGTATGGAAATACTGCACCCATAAAAGTTAGGAGTAGGAGCAGTGTAGGAGCTCAGAGTCCTCCTAGCTTGCTCATTCGGATTCCTTCCATTAGGATCCATGGTGAGCTCTTCAGCTTCCTTCTCAAAACTATGTCTGAGATTCTCTTCGGCTTTGTAAGCTCTAGTTTGTTGTAAACACTACCTCAAGGTCCTCTCAGGTTCAGGATCAAATTCAAGAAAGGGTTTCTTGTCCCTATTCCTGCTCATAAACAGACAGAAAACAAAGAAAAGTGGGAGTCTCTATGTTAGAGTATAGAGGACTCCCAGTGAGATATCCTATGTAAAACGAAATAAAATAAAATAAAGCAATTAAATGACTAAAAATTTTTCAAAAAATAAGAAAGAGAAATTACCCTAAAATTTTCAAAAACTAAGCAAGGAAAAATACTAAAAAATTTAGAAAAGAAAATAAAATCACTAATGGGACACCAAACTTAAAATAAAAAATTAAGAAAAAATAAATAAAGCTAAATTCAACAATTTTAAAGGAAAATAAAATAAAAATAAATGAACAAACCTAAGAAGAATACCTAATTTAAGCAACCCGACAACGGGTAGTTGTCAACAACCGTCAGTCCCTGACAACGGCACCAAAAACTTGGCGCAAAATTTAGGAATATCTACAACTTAACCTGCAAGTACACCGGATAGTCCAAGTAATACCTCAGGTAAGTGAGGGTCAATCCCATGAGGACTGAGGAACTGAGCAACAATAGCTAACTGGTTGCCTAGTCAGGCGAATGACGAAGTTGTTTTGGTGGTTAAAATCGCATAAAACATTAAATCAAAGAGTAAAGAAAGCAAAGAAGATGTTTGGTGTAAAAAAACACTGAGAGAAAAACAGTTAAGGTTTCGGAGATGTTCACTTTTCCGGATTAAAACTTCTTACCAACTATTTTAACAATGCATGATTCATCTTATGGCAAACTGTAAATGACTAAACCCTAATGTCTTAGTGATTTAGTGTCCTCTAACCTTCGTCAACCACGACCGTCGTGGTCACTTGATTCAGATTAGAGGGTTAAGTTCAAAACTAGTTTATGGCCACAAAAATCCTAATTACCCAAAGCTAATAGGATTATATGTCATGTATCCCAATTAGTTCATGTAATTAGCAATTTAGGAGGAATTTACTATCAAACTGTGTTCAGGTGAGAGACCTCTTCCAAGGGTCACAAGAATGCTTCTAGAATAAAGGTCATACTTTCGTTCCCCCAGATTCATAAAATTAAGTACGAAAGTAATCCTTGAAATTGAATCAGTACATCAATTAAAATAGAAAAGCAATAATTTCAATCTATAGAAGATAAATAAATCTCCTAACCTTAACTAGAGAGGTTTAGTGACTCATGACTTATAGAGAAAAACTAGGGTTCTGAAAGGTACACCAAAAACTAAAAGAGTTCGAATCCTTCTAAAGGGAGAATTTTTTTTCCTTTTATATCTAACCTAATTTGATTTGAAAATAAAATAAAATATTAAATCCTAAAACTAAAAGATATTGTTGTTAAAATAAAAGAATTACAAATATAAAATAAAAGATAACTAATAAAAGATAAATCCAACTAGAGATGCTGTAAGAGTGGGCCTTCAAATTCGGATAAGCTTGCCTGGCGCTAAACGCCAGTGCCCTAGAGGGGGCAGAACTCCTTGTTTTGTGCGTGGCGTTTGGCGCCCTAGGGGGATGCACCGCCAACTATTCTGTTTCTACTCAAAATTCTACTAAATTGCTCTGAATTTCACATGAAATCATAAAAATACTAAAACAACTTAAAGTAACATCCAAAGATGATTTTTGCACTAAAATAATATAAAACTTAATAAAACTTAACTGAAAATAACTAAAAAATAAAAGAAAAAAGGTTACAAGATGCTCACGTATCAATATTATAGTAATTATAATTCAAACTACTAAATACTAAAGGTAACCATTATTCATTGATTTGATTGTGCTGACTTTAGAGCTCTCATACATTGATTATTTCAAATAAAAATAGAAACTATAATTAGTAAAGTATGCCAATTCAATGAACAAGAAATAAGCAATGTGAGGTACTAACCTTAAGATCTAAGATCCTTTGTTAGGGACCAAACAATAAGTAGTCTTGGTTTTCTTATTTAAAAAAACAAGAAAAAAAAAGACATGGAAGCAACCTATAAAAGTCATCAATACTGTTAAAAAGATTCAGGCCAATGAATATATTATTATCAAGTAAAAGGCTGAAAGTTAATTAAGTTCTATACTAGTTAACTAGATGAAGAACGAATTAAAAATAATAGTCCAAAAAGTTTAATTAAAAAGGAAAAGTTCAATTTATTATTTTATAATAATTATCAACATTCCAAGATATACATGTAATTTTCTAATTCACCCGGTCCTTATTATTTTATTTCAGTTTACATATATAGCTAAGATTTTTCTGTTTTGAAATTATTGTAACTTATGGTTTGAAATTGACTACTAACGTATAAATGATTATGTCCTGCTTTTAGCTGGCAACACCAAAGTAAATACAGTAGCAAAATAATATCATAGACTAACCACAACATATAACCATAGAAGGACAATTCACTATTCTTTCCAATCCCAAAATTTAATCATAAAGAGACTTACCATTGTTTTATGGAAGGAATCAGTTGAAAGAGTATAACTCTCTAGCCATATAACGAATCAGGTGTACCTTGCTGATATAAATATATTAGAGAAGCAATTCAAAGCTCAGTGTGTTAACGAACATTAATAGTGAATTTTACCTCTCTGTATGCACGAGTGCATTGAAGAAGCGGCTCCTTAGCCTTGAGGTTACTGTTTCCTTCCTACTTTGCAAAATAACACGAAAAATGATTTTAATAAAGACACTATCAATATACAAGGAAATTAAAGTTGTGATATTGAGTTAGCCAAATTCTCTTATGCAGTTACCAGGTAACAAGTACTTGTACTTATCTGCATTGTTCAACAAATACGCAGGAAGATGCATGGCCGAGTAGGAATGAGGGATCGGCCCCATCTTCCCAATGATCTCCCTGAATGTGTACTCTTCCAGAAGCATGTCGAACAAGTCAGCACCTCTGCATATAACATCATGAATCCTTTCAGAGCTTAAGTAACGAGAGAAGCACACCCGGTCAGTATGGATGTAAGCTTTCATCTTGAATATGAATTCGTTGATATGTCGAAAACAGAAGCTGCAATGCTAGCCTGCATCCGACAACAACAACAACTCACCCTGTCTATAGTGTGCATACCTGATCTTTCTAGGCACATACCTATGAATGGAAGCTCTCCAACTCTTCTTGTCCACAAAGAACTCATAAGAGTGACATATAAATGGTTATTAGATATAACAATATCAACTACAAAAGCAAGTACAAAAATCATCAATAAAGCTTACACATTTTATCATGGTAGCTCTTTTTGTAAAGATCACATTAACTTGTAGATCCACTAACGAAGTTAGAATGGGGGAAGGACAAAGATAATGTGCCTGAAAAGTATAAATAAAAAACAGCCTAAATAGTTTCTTCTAAATGATAGAGAAGAAATAATAAAGTTAAAGATTAGCTCAAGACAAAATGATGAAATTTAAGGCATATTGGACATTTCTAACACTAACATAATTGTAAATTTGCAATTTTGTTATTAAGAACTTTGACAACTCAGAACAGGAAGATAAATGCCTTTTAATCAAAATTTTGTACACGAATTCTTTCCTAATGTCTTTTCTGTTATAATAGTACCTTCAACACCTTCTTTAGCAGGTAAGACAACTCTGCTAACAGCACCAAATGGGTCCCTGCCAGGGTATGGCACACTTAATTCAATGGCCAATGGTGTCAATGTTCCATCATTTTTCAGCAACAATTCAACATACGACAACAAATTCATCTCAATCATAATTTGCAACAACAAATTCAACTGTTATAATTTTTAAATTCCTAGTATTAAGCAAAACAAAATTAGCTAAATTATAATTTTAGCAAAAAACTTAACTTTCAACAACAAATTTAAGATGTACTAATGATTTACAACATTGAAACTGAAAGAAAAATAACAAGGCCGAAGTTGAAACTCACCTGCCCAACAACAGCAAGATTTTTGGAGCAGGAACAACTTTCTGTAACAAAGAAGACTGATGGAATGGAGCAGCAGCTCCAATGGCAGTGCTGACAGCTACGGCTCCCTCCGGTGACTATGCAAACAGCGGCAGCGATAAGGGAGCAACGGCGACGGGAGGCACAAACGGCAGCAACTCCTCCCCCTGGGCCACTGGCTTTCGTTCCCTTCTCCCTCTCTTCTTCAATGCGACGCGAGGGCAACACTGGACGACGACGACGGTGATCTTGATGGCAGCAGCGACATGCAATGCATAATGACCCACATTTTTTAAAATCTAAATATAAATAAGTTATAATTTATTTTATATATTGAAGTTCCTTATTTTTAGAAATTATTTTATTAAAAATAATTAAATTAATTTCATAATTATTTGAATTCAATTAAATTCATATTCTTATATATATTTCTTTGATGAACTTAACTTTGCTAATACTTCATCGTATATCTTTTATCATTATGTTACTAATGTCATTTATGTTAGTAACTTATATATATACTCATTATTTTCTTAATCACCATCATCATTTTTCACTCCTTCTATTAACTCATCGAACCATAAGGAAAGAAAAGAAAGAAAGAGAGATGGTAAATGAGGGAGGAAACCGTGACTTCCTTGATCTTCCAGTTTTGATTTCTTGCGATCCGTAACTCTAATAAAAATTCTAATTCGATAAAAGTGTTCGTATTCTTCTCTTCTATACATTGGCAACACTTTTGTTCGGTAAAAGTTGACAGTGACGCAGCTTCCCTTCCTCTTGAATTTGGCCAATTGGAGTTCTAGGAGGCACATACAATTTCTGACATTTTCTTCTTTAGCAGCTCGATCAAAAAGTTTCTCCGAAATTTTTGTTGTTTTGATTTCGTACGGATGTAGGATTTCGATAAATTCTCACTGATTAAATTTGTGTTGGATAAGAGAATGATTGCTGTGATTGATTATTGATAGAGTTTGGTTAACTTTATATTGAATTTTGTTGATATATTGTTATATGTGATTAAGCTTGTGATTTGGTCATATTTGTGCTGCCAAATTGTGATAATGAGGCTGATTTGGGGCTGTTATTGTGTTAGTTTTTGAATAAAATGGATGAGGTTTAATGGCCGAGGAATTAAATTAAAATTTGTGAGAAATCGGTAACCGAAAAAACTCAAAAATGAATTTAAAATCAAGTATATATTTTTGAAAGATCACAAGAAAAGATTTTGATTTTGAAAGAGTATTTGTCACCAACACAAATATTATTTTTGAATATGAAAATGTAGTTTGGATATGGTAATCTCGTCAAATTTAAAAATTATACCATGCCGGTCTTGGACATCAAGAAGACCAAGAGTCCGTCTCAAAAATAGTGGTGCTAAAATGACGAGAACGTATAAGGCCCATTGGGTTAAGGTAAGACAACAAGAAGCCAACAAAGCTTTTCAAATTCAATGGGAGGCATAATTTATTATTAATTTTAAAATTTTTTAATCATTTATTTTTATTTGTTTTGGTGTTAGAGTTTATTGAAAGATTTGATTTACTTCTGATTTGCTTAGTAGTATTTTTAAGGATTTTAAATTTAAATCAAATATGATCTAATCTAATAAGATCAAATCTGATTTAAATTAGTTATCATATCTTTAGGATTTTAAAATATAAATCAAATCTAATCTAATCCAATAAGATCAAATCTGATTTAAATTAAGTTTTCTTATCTTATCTTTTAGTTAGTTTGTTAGGGACCTATTTAAACACCTTTAGTGAGATAATTTACACAACTTTTGATGAATAAAATTTTTTTAGTATTTTATGCACGTTTTTTTAGTATGATTAAGTGAGGTGAGTGATTTGCTTTGCTTGTTGCATGAAGAAAATTGAAGGATCTAACACTATGGTGATTCTGAGTGGTGATTTCTTCAACTTCAGTTCTCTGATCTAGTTTCTCAGGGACAGGTTGTTTGAAGGTCTAGTAGGAAATCCCTTCTAGCGACCTAGGTTGCTAAGAACATGTTTCTTAGAGGTCTAGTAAAAAAAAAAACCTTATCTATCCTTTTATGTTTCCGTTATGTCTTTTCTATTGCGTCTTTTCTCCATCCTTTTTCTTATCTCTTTATCCTTCGTTCTAATTTTTTTTATCATCTGGTATCAGTTATAGGTCATAGTTAAATTCATTTATCTACACGTGCCAAAGGTCTTGTTTAGTCTCTTTGTTTTTTTCTCTTCAATTTCTATAAATTCATTTTAGAGTCGACAAGAAAAAAGTAAAAAAATGATTGAGTATTACGATAGTAATGATGAAAGAATCTTATATGCGAAAAAGGGTTCTCGGTTGTAAATCCTTGTATTTAAAGGGAGGAATAATCCTGAATCTTATTTTGGATGGAAAAGGAAGGTAGCGTTGATTTTTGAAAATTGCATCCTTTCAGAGGAAAATAAGGTTCGACTGGTACAAGCTAATTTTTCTGATGATGTCCGTATATAGTGGACTGAATTTGGAAGATCTAGAAGACGGTATGGAAAGATCCTAATTTGCAGTTGGGAGAAGATGAAGAAAATTATGAGGAGTCAGTTTGTGCCATCATCATACCACATGAGGAATCGAGTTGTGCCATCATCATACCACAACAAATTTTTTAGAAAATTTTGTAAGTTACAACAAGGTTCACAATCAGTGATGGAAGGAGTTTCTATATTTGATCGACAAGGTTAATATTAAAAGGAGTACTGAGGTTCTTATAGAACGATTTTTGTTTGGATTACGCGAAGAACTTGTTGATAAAGTACAATGTTATCGTTACACGACCATGGAGGATTTGGTCAAATTAGCCATTAACATGGAGCATATGCAATAATTTATAGTAATTTGGGATTCCAAATGAGCAAAATTTGAGGATCAGATAAAAGTCAAAGTTTCTGATTTCAAGAAGAATATTAAAGATCGATATAAGAAGAGGATTTCTTCTACGCCTGTCTTTAAATATTCTTCAAAGTCAGAGATGGAAGAATTTGTTGAATATGCTATAGATGGAGATGTGTCCTTGGAAGATTCAAAGTGTAGAATTTCTCAACTGTGTCCTTGGGATGTGAGAAATTTGAAAAATATGAGAGAAACGAAACTGAAAAAGAGAGTGAGTATTTGAGTGAAAAGAATCCATATTTGATTGAAAGCGAGAGTTTTGAGAGAAAAAAGGAGAATAGTGAGCGAGAGGAGTGAATGAGGAAAAAGAAACTGAGAACAATAAACACACCTGTGAAAGAGATCTAGAAAGTTCTAGCTAAGACAAAAGTGCATTAGTATCATTGAATTCTACGAAGCTCGTAGTTTCTCATACATCTAACCATGAAATTTCTAGTGTTTTTATATCAACTTTTCTAGGCTTTGTAGATTCACTGGTCAAATATAGAGGCATTAATATGGATGAAAAGTGTAAGAACTGAGGTTTTTCCATAAAATCACTTAAATAGAGTAGAATAATTTAATTTCTCAGAATAGGTTCAAAAATATAAAAAAAATAATATAAAGGTGAGATTCAGATTCAGTGAATTTTTCTAAGTGGGAAGATATTTTCTTTTGAAAATTTTCAGGTAAAAAAGCGTATTGGTAGATTAGCCAGCAGTACCGGCTTAAGTCTATCCAGTATTGTGTGAGAGAGAATAAAACAGTAGAAAACCTTGGAAGAGTTTTTGAAACAGTAAACTGGGCACTTATTTTAAAAGTTTTGGCCCAAAGTCGGGCCAAACGAACCAAAAATACTATGCGATTGGACCGGGCCTAAGTTAGGCCCAAGACCAACACATATACACCCTTTAATGAGCTTTTTTTAGCTCAAAACATCCACACACACAAAAAGGAGCATTGGTTTTGAGAGAAAAGAGGAAGAAGAAGAGTATTATTCATCTCCTCCTTCTTTTGGCTATATCTTGAGCTATGGAGCTCCGATTGACGAGCCGTTTACGGCCACGTGAAATTCTCGTTGAGATTTTCGTTTTTATTTAAACAAAGTGGAAAGAAACTCCCTCTTTCCTTCTCAGTTTCTCTACCCTATGTCATTTTCGAAAATGGCTTTTGGGTTGTTGAGTTTCTTTGTTTTCTTATTGTTTAGGTGTAATCTAGCTTGAGTGAGTAGTGGGTTTTACCCCAAAACTTGTGGGATAACGTAAGTGATGATCGGATAATTTATACGCTTTTTGGCATTGTTTTTAGGTAGTTTTTACCATGATTTAGTTAGTTTTTATTATATTTTTATTAGTTTTTATTTAAAAATCACATTTCTGGACTTTACTATGAGTTTGTGTGTTTTTCTGTGAATTCAGGTATTTTCTGGCTGAAATTGAGGGACCTGAGCAAAAAACTGATTCAGAGGCTGAAAAAGGACTGCAGATGCTGTTGGATTTTGACCTCCCTGTACTCGAAATAGATTTGCTGGAGCTACAAAAGCCCAATTGGTGCGCTCTCAATTGAGTTGGAAAGTAGACATCCTAGGCTTTCCATCAATATATAATAGTCCATACTTTGCCCGAGTTTTGATTATGCAAACTGGCATTTGAACGCCAAAACTGGCATAAAAGCTGGAGTTAAATGCCCAAACTGGCACCAAAGCTGGTGTTTAACTCCAAAAAATGTCTCTACATGTGAAAGCTTTAATGCTCAGCCCAAGCACACACCAAGTGGGCCCGGAAGTGGATTTCTGCATCATTTACTCATTTCTATAAACCCTAGGTTACTAGTTCATTATAAATAGGACCTTTTACTATTGTATTTTCATCTTGGTTATTCTGGTTCCCCTTCTGGGGCCGAAGCCAATGACCACCATTATCACTTATGTATTTTCAACGGTGGAGTTTCTACACCCCATAGATTAAGGTGTGGAGCTCTGTTGTTCTTCATGAATCAATGCAAGTACTACTATTTTTCTATTCAATTCAAGCTTATTCTTATTCTAAGATATTCATTCGCACATAAGAACATGATGAATGTGATGATTATGTGACACTCATCACCATTCTCACTTATGAACGTGTGCTTGATAACCACTTCCGTTCTACTTGAAAATGAGCTTGAATGCATATCTTTTGGGTTTCTAATCTAAGATTAGAACCTTCGTGGTATAGGCTAGAATTATTGGCGGCCATTCTTGAGATCCGAAAAGTCTAAACCTTGTCTGTGGTATTCCGAGTAGGATCTGGGATAGGATGACTGTGACGAGCTTCAAACTCGCAAGTGTTGGGCGTAGTGACAGACGTAAAAGGATCAATGGATCCTATTCCAACATGAGTGAGAACTGACAGATGATTAGCCATGCGGTGACAGCGTATTTGGACTATTTTCACTGAGAGGATGGACGGTAGCCATTGACAACGGTGATCCCCCAACATACAGCTTGCCATGGAAGGGAGTATGAATGATTGGATGAAGGCAATAGGAAAGCAGAGGTTCAGAAGCAACAAAGCATCTCCATACGCTTATCTGAAATCCCACCAATGAATTACATAAGTATTTCTATCTTATTTTCTGTTTTAATTATATTTTAATTATCAATACCTCAAAACCATTTGAATTCGCCTGACTGAGAGTTACAAGGATGACCATAGCTTGCTTCAAGCCGACAATCTCCGTGGGATCGACCCTTACTCACGTAAGGTATTACTTGGACGACCCAGTGCACTTGCTGGTTAGCTGCACGGAGTTGTGTGAAAAGTGTACGATCACAATTTCGTGTACTAAGTTTTTGGCGCCGTTGCCGGGGATTTTTCGAGTTTGGACAACTGACGGTTCATCTTGTTGCTCAGATTAGGTAATTTTATTTTAATTTTAAGCTTTTTATTTTTACTTTTCTTTTCAAAAAAAAAATTTTATGAAAAAATAAATTATTCTATGTCTTCAGAATTTTTAAGAATGAATTCTAAAGTTTCATGATGATTTGTTGAAGTCTGGCTGGTTGTGAAACCATGTTTAAAGTTTTGGATCGAGGTTTTAACTTATCATCACAAGAGCTTGTTGATTTCTATCAATCTTGCTGTTGAATGTAATGATCTGCTAAAGCTTGGCTGGCCATTGGCCATGTCTAGTGTTTTGGACCGAAGCTTTCACTGAAAGCTTGGCTAGCTAGAAAACCATGTCTAATTCCTGGACCGGAGTTTTAGACTAACATTGCATGATTTCTGGAATTCTCATTAAAAATTTTGAATTCCTTATTTTCTCTTTTTCTAATTAATTTTTGAAAAATTACAAAAAAATTTAATAAAATTATAAAAATAAAAAATAATGTGTGTTTCTTGTTTGAGTCTAGTGTCTATTTTTAAGTTTGGTGTCCTGCATATTTTTAATTTTCTTGCATTTTTCGAATATATGCATTATGCTCTTCAAAGATCTTCAAGTTGTTCTTGATGATTTTTCTTAGGTCTGATCTTTAAATTCTCTTGTTTTGTGTCTTTTGTTGTTTCTCATGTGCATCCTCAATTTGTTAGTGTCTCTAATATGAAAATTTCTAAGTTTGGTGTCTTGCATGCATTGTTTATTTGATCTTAGTTTTCCATAATTAGTTTCATTTTGTTGTTTCTCATCATTAAAAATTCAAAAAAACTTTCAAAATTATGTCTTTTCAAGTCAATAATACAGAGAATTGAAGATTCAGAACATGCAGCAGAGGAATTACAGAGAAAAAGCTGAGCGTTCAAAACGCCCAGTGAAGAAGGAAAATTGGCGTTTAAACGCCAACCAGGGTACCTAGCTGGGCGTTTAACGCCCAAGGAGGTAGCCAAATGGGCATTAAACGCCAGAATGGATACCATTCTGGGCTTTTAACGCCAGAACAATACATGGGAGGTAAGTTAGTTTTTAATTCAAATTTTTTTCAAATTTTCATAATTTTTCAAAATCAAATCTTTTCCAAATCATATTTTTTTATCATATCTTTTTCAAAATCAAATCCTTTCCATTTTTCTCTCACTAATTTCGAAAATCCTTGCTACCAAATAATGATTCGATTCAAAAATTTCAAGTTTGTTACTTCTTTGTTAAGAAAGGTTCAATATTTGAAATTTGGAATCATATCTTTTAAATTTCTTGTTAGCCAAGTCATTAATTTTAAAAATCAAATCTTTTTAAATTGATTTTCAATCATATTTTCTCAATCATATCTTCTCAACCACATCTTTTTCAAAATAATTTTCAATCATATCTTTTTTATTGCTAATTTCAAAATCTTTTTCAAAATCACTTAACCGCTTTCTCACTTTTAGTTTTCAAAAACCATCAACCTTTTTTAAATTTCTTTTAATTAATTTAATTTTTTTTAATTTTGTTTTCAAAAATTCTTCTCTCTCCTCACCTTTTTCTATTTAAGACTAACACTTCTCCTCTATTAGCAATTTGGACTCACTCCCTCTCTATAAGTTCGAATTCTCCTCTCTACCTCATCCTTCTATTCTTCTTTTCCTCTGACATCTCAAGGAATCTCTATACTGTGACATAGAGGATTCCATACTTTCTTGTTCATTCTCCTTCATGTGAGCAGGAACAAGGACAAAGACATTCTTGTTGAAGCTGATCCAGAACCTGAAAGGACCTTGAAGAGAAAGATAAGAGAAGCTAAAGCACAACTCTCTGGGGAGGACCTAACAGAAATTTTCGAAAAGGAAGTAGACAAAAAAACATGGCCGAACCCAACAACAATGGTGGAGATGCAAGGAAGATTCTTGGTGACTTTATTCCACCCTCTTCTGACTTCTGTGGAAGGAGCATCTCAATTCCTGCAATTGGAGCAAACAACTTTGAGCTTAAGCCTCAATTAGTTTCTCTAATGCAGCAGAATTGTAAGTATCATTGACTTCCATTGGAAGATCCTCATTAGTTTTTAGGTGAGTTCTTGCAAATCTGTAACACTGTTAAGACTCATGGAGTTGACCCTGAGGTCTACAAACTTATGCTTTTCCCTTTTGCTGTAAGAGACAGAGCTAGGACATGGTTGGACTCACAACCTAAGGACAGCCTGAACTCTTGGGAAAAGCTGGTCAATGCCTTCTTGGCAAAGTTCTTTCCACCTCAAAAATTGAGTAAGCTTAGAGTGGAAGTCCAAACCTTCAGACAAAAGGAAGGCAAATCCCTCTATGAAGCTTGGGAAAGATACAAGTAATTGATCAGAAGGTGTCCTTCTGGTATGCTTTCAGAATGGAGCACCATATGCATATTCTATGATGGTCTGTTTGAACTGTCCAAGATGTCATTGGACAACTCTGTTGGTGGATCTCTTCATCTAAAGAAGACGCCTAAAGAAGCCCAGGAACTCATTGAAATGGTTGCAAATAACCAATTCATGTACACTTCTGAAAGGAATCCTGTGAGTAATGGGACGCCTCAGAAGAAAGGAGTTCTTGAGATTGATACTCTGAATGCCATATTGGCTCAGAACAAAATATTGACTCAGCAAGTCAATATAATTTCTCAGAGTCTTTCTGAAATACAAGTTGCATCAGGCAGTACTAAGGAGGCTTCCTCTGAAGAAGAAGCCTATGACCCTGAGAATCCTGCAATAGCAGAGGTGAATTACATGGGAGAACCCTATGGAAACACCTATAATCCTTCATGGAGAAATCATCCAAATCTCTCATGGAAGGACCAACAGAAGCCTCAACAAGGCTTCAACAACAACAATGGTGGAAGAAATAGGTTTAGCAATAGCAAGCCTTTTCTATCATCTTCTCAGCAACAGACAAAGAGTTCTGAGCGGAGTCTCTCTAGCTTAGCAGCCATATTCTCTGATCAATCTAAAACCACACTAAGTTTCATGACTGAAACAAGGTCCTCCATTAGAAATTTGGAGGCACAAGTGGGTCAGTTGAGTAAGAAAGTTACTGAACTCCCTCCTAGTACCCTCCCAAGCAATACAGAAGAAAATCCAAAAAGAGAGTGCAAGGCCATAAACATGTCCTACATGGCCGAACCTGTAGAGGAGGAAAAGGCAGTGATTTCCACTGAGGAAGACCTCAATGGACGTCCACTGGCCTCCAAGGAGTTTCCTAATGAGGAACCAGAGGAATCTGAGGCTCAAATAGAGACCATAGAGATTCCACTGAACTTACTTCTGCCATTCATGAGCTCTGATGAGTATTCTTCCTCTGAAGAGGATGAAGATATTGCTGAAGAGCAAGTTGATAAGTACCTTAGAGAAATCATGAAGCTGAATGCCAAGTTATTTGGTAATGAGACTTGGGAGGATGAACCTCCATTGCTCATCAATGAACTGAATACCTTGGTTAGGCAGAAATTACCTCAGAAGAAACCGGACCCTGGAAAATTCTTCATACCCTGTACCATAGGCACTATGACCTTTAAAAAGGCTTTGTGTGACCTAGGGTCAAGTATAAACCTCATGCCCCTCTCTGTAATGTAGAAACTAGTGATCCTTGAGGTGAAAGCTGCAAGAATCTCACAAGAGATGGCAAACAATTCAAGGTAACAGGCTTTTGGGTAAAGGTTGAAGGCCTCTACATCCCTACTGACTTCATAATCCTAGACACTGGGAAGAGTAGGGATGAATCCATCATCCTTGGCGGACCCTTCCTAGCCACAGCAAAAGATGTGATTGATGTTGACATAGGAGAGCTGGTCATTCAAGTGAATGAGGACTACCTTGTGTTTAAGGCTCAAGGATCTCCCTCTGTAACCATGGAGAGGAAGGATGAAAAGCTTCTCTCAAAGCAGAGTCAAACAGAGCCCCCACATTCAAACTCTAAGTTTGGCGTTGGGAGGCCATCATCATACTTTGAGTATCTGTGAGGCTCCATGAGAGCCCACTGTCAAGCTATTGACATTAAAGAAGCGCTTATTGGGAGGCAACCCAATTTTATTCAATTATATCTATTTATTTTTCATTGTTATTTTATATTTTCTTTAGGTTGATGATCATGTGAAGTCACAAAAATAACTGAAAAAGCAAAAATAGAATGAAAAACAGCATTAAAAATAGCACACCCTGGAGGAGAAGCTTACTGGCGTTTAAATGCCAGTAAGGGTAGCAGAATGGGAGTTAAAAGCCCAGTCTGGCACCATTCTGGGCGTTTAACGGCAGAAAAGGGCACCAGACTGGCGTTTAATGCCAGAAAAGGGGAACAAGCTGGCGTTTAACGCCAGAAATAGGCAGCAACCTGGCATTTAACGCCAGGATTGGCACTCCAAGGGGCGTTTACACGCCAACATGGTGCAGGGATGAGAAATCCTTGACACCTCAGGATCTGTGGACCCCACAGGATCTCCACCTACCTCAACTCTCTCTCTCTCTTCTTCACACCTTCCCATAACAGCCTTCCCCAAATACCCCTCACCAATCACCTCCATTTCTCTTCCCCATCATCTCTTCACCAATCACCTCCACCCACTCTTCCCCAAAATCCCTACCCACCTCACAATTCAAATTCAAATACTTTACCTCCCAAACCCAACCCCTAATACACGAACCCTACCCTCTCTTTCCACTCCTATATAAACCCCTCTTTACTCCTTCATTTCCACATACCACAAACACTACTTCTCCCCCTTGGCCAGACCACTAAACCCCCTCCATCTCCTCTATTTCTTCTTCTTCTACTCCTTTCTTTCTTTTTTTTCTCGAGGAGGAGCAAACCTTCTAAGTTTGGTGTGGTAAAAGTGTTGCTTTTTATTTTTCCATAACCATTTATGGCACCTAAGGCCAAAGAAACCTCTCGAAAGAGGAAAGGGAAGGCAAAAGCTTCCACCTCTGAGTCATGGGAGATAGAGAGATTCATCTCAAAGGTCCATCAAGACCACTTTTATGAAGTTGTGGCTAACAAGAAGGTGATCCCTGAGGTCTCTTTTAAGCTCAAAAAGAGTGAATACCCGGAGATCCGACATGAGATTCGAAGAAGAGGTTGGGAAATTCTCACCAACCCCATTCAACAAGTTGGGATATTAATGGTTCAAGAGTTTTATGCCAATGCATGGATCACCAAAAACCATGATCAAAGTATGAACCCAGACCCAAAGAGTTGGCTTACAATGGTCCGGGGGAAATACTTAGATTTTAGTCCGAAAAATGTAAGGTTGGCATTCAACTTGCCCACGATGCAAGGAGATGCACGCCCCTACACTAGAAGGGTCAACTTTGATCAAAGGTTGGACCAAGTCCTTATGGAAATTTGTGTGGAAGGCGGTCAATGGAAGAGAGACGCAAGAGGCAAGCCAATTCAACTAAGAAGGATTGACCTCAAGCCTGTGGCTAGAGGATGGTTAGAGTTCATCCAACGCTCAATCATTCCTACTAGCAACCGGTCTGAAGTTACTATAGACCGGGCTATCATGATCCATAGCATCATTAATGGAGAGGAAGTAGAAGTTCATGAGGTTATATCCCTAGAACTCTACAAGGTGGCGGACAAGTCATCTACTTTGGCAAGGTTAGCCTTCCCTCATCTCATTTGTCACCTCTGCAATTCTGCTGGAATTGACATAGAGGAAGACATCCTCATTGATGAGGACAAGCCCGTTACTAAGAAAAGGATGGAACAAGCAAGAGAGGCCACTCATGGACCTCAACAAGAGCATGAGGAAATGCCTCATCATGAAATCCCTGAGATGCCTCAAGGGATGCACTTCCCTCCACAAAAGTATTGGGAGCAAATTAACACCTCCCTAGGTGAATTAAGCTTCAACATGGGACAACTAAGGGTGGAACACCAAGAGCATTCCATCCTCCTTCATGAAATTAGAGAAGACCAAAGAGCTATGAGGGAGGAGCAACAAAGGCAAGGAAGAGACATAGAGGAGCTCAAGCGTTCCATTGGATCTTCAAGAGGAACAACTAGCCGCCATCACTAAGGTGTACCCGTTCTTTAATTTACTTGCTCTTATTTTTCTATTTTTTTTCTCGTTCCCTATGCTTTATGTTCTATCTATGTTTGTGTCTTTACTACATGATCATTAGTGTCTTAGTGTCTATGCCTTAAAGTTATAAATGTCCTATGAATCCATCACCTTTCTAAAATGAAAAATGTTTTTAATTGCAAAAGAATAAAAAGTACATGAATTTCAAATTTTAAAGTAGTTTAATTATTTTGATGTGGTGGCAATACTTTTTGTTTTTCTGAATGAATGCTTGAACAATGCATATTTTTGAATTTGTTGTTTATGAATGTTAAAATTGTTGGCTCTTGAAAGAATGATGAAAAAGGAGAAATGTTATTGATAATCTGAAAAATCATAAAATTGATTCTTGACGCAAGAAAAAGCAGTGAATACAAAGCTTGTGAAAAAAAACATTTGGCAAAAAATAAAAGAAAAAGCAAGCAGAAAAAGCCAGTAACCCTTTAAACCAAAAGGCAAGGGTAAAGAGGATCCAAGGCTTTGAGCATTAATGGATAGGAGGGCCTAAAGGAATAAATTCCTGGCCTAAGCGGCTAAATCAAGCTGTCCCTAACCATGTGCTTGTGGCATGAAGGTGTCAAGTGAAAAGCTTGAGACTGAGCGGTTAAAGTCGTGGTCCAAAGCAAAAGAGTGTTCTTAAGAGCTCTGGACACCTCTAATTGGGGACTCTAGAAAAGCTAAGTCACAATCTGAAAAGGTTCACCCAATTATGAGTCTGTGGCATTTATGTATTTATGTATCCAGTGGTAATACTAGAAAATAAAATACTTAGGGTCACGGCCAAGACTCAGAAAGTAACTGTGTTCAAGAATCAACATACTTAACTAGGAGAATCAATAACACTATCTGAATTCTGAGTTCCTATAGATGCCAATCATTTTGAACTTCAAAGGATAAAGTGAGATGCCAAAACTATTCAGAAGCAAAAAGCTAAGAGCCCCACTCATCTAATTAAGACTGATCTTCATAGATGTTTTCAGAATTTATTGTATGTTCTCTTCTTTTTATCATACTTTGTTTTTAGTTGCTTGGGGACAGGCAACAATTTAAGTTTGGTGTTGTGATGAGCGGATAATTTATACGCTTTTTGTCATTATTTTTAGGTTTTTTTAGTATGATTTAGTTAGTTTTTATAATATTTTTATTAGTTTTTATTTAAAAATCACATTTCTGGACTTTACTATGAGTTTGTGTATTTTTCTGTGATTTCAGGTATTTTCTGGCTGAAATTGAGGGACCTGAGCAAAAATCTGATTCAGAGGCTGAAAAAGGACTACAGATGCTGTTGGATTCTGACCTCCCTGCACTCGAAATGGATTTTCTGGAGCTAAAGAAGCCCAATTGGTGCGCTCTCAATTGCGTTGGAAAGTAAATATCCTGGGCTTTTGAGTAATATATAATAGTCTATACATTGCCCGAGTTTTAATAACGCAAACTGGCGTTTGAACGCCAACTTTCTACCATATTCTGGCGTTAAACGCCAGAACTGGCATAAAAGCTGGAGTTAAACGCCCAAACTAGCACCAAATTTGGCATTTAACTCCAAGAAAAGTCTCTACATGTGAAAGCTTCAATGCTCAGCCCAAGCACACACCAAGTGCGCCCGGAAGTGGATTTCTGCATCATTTACTCATTTCTGTAAACCCTAGGTTACTAGTTCATTATAAATAGGACCTTTTACTATTGTATTTTCATCTTGGTTATTCTGGTTCACCCTCTGGGGCCGAAGCCAATGACCACCGTTATCTCTTATGTATTTTCAACGGTGGAGTTTCTACACCCCATAGATTAAGGTGTGGAGCTCTGCTGTTCTTCATGAATTAATGCAAGTACTACTATTTTTCTATTCAATTCAAGCTTATTCTTATTCTAAGATATTCATTTGCACACAACTTCCGTGCCTGACAAACACTTCCGTTCTACTTGAAAACGAGCTTGAATGCATATCTCTTAGGTTTCTAATCTAAGATTAGAACCTTCGGGTTATAGGCTAGAATTATTGGCGGTCATTCTTGAGATCCGGAAAGTCTAAACCTTGTCTGTGGTATTCCGAGTAGGATCTGGGATGGGATGACTATGACGAGCTTCAAACTCGCAAGTGTTGGGCATAGTGACAGATGCAAAAGGATCAATGGATCCTATGCCAACATGAGTGAGAACCGTCAGATGATTAGCCGTACGGTGACAGTATATTTGGACCATTTTCATTCAGAGGACGGACGGTAGCTATTGACAACTGTGATCCCCCAACATACAGCTTGCCATGGAAGGGAGCATGAATGATTGGATGAAGGCAATAGGAAAGCAGGGATTCAGAAGGAACAAAGCATCTCCATACGCTTATCTAAAATTCTCACCAATGAATTACATAAGTATCTCTATCTTATTTTCTGTTATTTATATTTTAATTATCAAAATTCCATAACCATTTGAATCTGCCTGACTGAGATTTACAACATGACCATAGCTTGCTTCAAGTCGACAATCTCCGTGGGATCGACCCTTACTCACGTAAGGTTTATTACTTGGACGACCCAGTGCACTTGCTGGTTAGTTGTATCGGAGTTGTGAAAAAGAATTTGAGATTATGAACGTGCGTAGTGAGTTTTTGGCGCTGTTGCTAGAGATCACAATTTCGTCCACCTCTGAGTCATGGGAGATGGAGAGATTCATCTCAAAGGTCCATCAAAACCACTTCTATGAAGTTGTGGCCAAGAAAAAGGTGATCCTTGAGGTCCCTTTTAAGCTCAAAAAGGGCGAATATCCGGAGATCCGACAAGAGATTAGAAGAAGAGGATGGGAAGTACTCTCCAATCCTATTCAGCAAGTCGGAATCTTAATGGTTCAAGAGTTCTATGCAAATGCATGGATCACTAGGAACCATGATCAAAGTATGAACCCAAATCCAAAGAATTGGCTTACAATGGTTCGGGGGAAATACTTAGATTTCAGTCCGGAAAATGTAAGGTTGGCGTTCAACTTGCCAATGATGCAAGAAAATGCACGCCCCTACACTAAAAGGGTCAACTTTGATCAAAGGTTGGACCAAGTCCTCATGGACATATGTGTGGAAGGAGCTCAATGGAAATTTGACTCAAGAGGCAAGCCGGTTCAATTGAGAAGACCGGACCTTAAGCCTGTGGCTAGAGGATGGTTAGAATTCATCCAACGCTCTATCATTCATACTAGCAACCGATCCGAAGTAACTGTGGATCGGGCCATCATGATCCATAGTATCATGATTGAGGAGGAAGTGGAAGTTCATGAGATTATACCTCAAGAACTCTATAAGGTGGCTGACAAGTCCTCCACTTTGGCAAGGTTAGCCTTTCCTCACCTCATTTGTCACCTTTGTAATTCAGCTGGAATTGACATAGAGGAAGACATCTTCATTGATGAGGATAAGCCCATCACTAAGAAAAGGATGGAGCAAATAAGAGAGCCCACTCATGGACCTCAACAAGAGCATGAGGAAATTCCTCATCATGAAATTCCTGAGATGCTTCAAGGGATGCACTTTCCTCCACAAAACTATTGGGAGCAAATCAACACCTCCCTAGGAGAATTAAGTTCCAACATGGGACAACTAAGGATGGAGCACCAAGAGCACTCCATCCTTCTCCACGAGATTAGAGAAGATCAATGAGCTATGAGGGAGGAGCAACAAAGGTAAGGAAGAGACATAGAGGAGCTCAAGAACACCATTGGTTCTTCAAGAGGAAGAAGACGCCACCCTCACTAAGGTGGACCCGTTTCCTAATTTCCTTGTCCTTATTTTTCTGTTTTTTGTTTCTTATGCCTTATGTTTTATTTATGTTTGTGTCTTATTACATGATCACTAGTGTCTAAGTGTCTATGCCTTAAAGATATGAATGTCCTATGAATCCATCACCTTTCTTAAATGAAAAATGTTTTAATTACAAAAGAACAAGAAGTACATGATTTTGAATTCATCTTTGAAATTAGTTTAATTATATTGATGTGGTGACAATAGTTTTGTTTTCTGAATGAATGCTTGAACAGTGCATATGTCTTTTGAATTTGTTGTTTATGAATGTTAAAATTGTTGGCTCTTGAAAGAATGATGGAAAAGGAGAAATGTTATTGATAATCTGAAAAACCATAAAATTGATTCCTGAAGCAAGAGAAAGCAGTGAAAAAGCAAGGCTTGTGAAAAAAAAAGTGGAGAAAAAAAAGAGAAAGAGAAAGAAAAAGCAAGCAGAAAAAGTCAAGAGCTCTTTAAACCAAAAGGCAAGAGCAAAAAGCGAGTAACCCTTTAAACTAAAAGGCAAGGGTAAAAAGGATCCAAGGCTTTCAGCATTAATGGATAGGAGGGCCCACAGGAATAAAATCCTGGCCTAAGCGGCTAAACCAAGCTGTCCCTAATCATGTGCTTGTGGCGTGAAGGTGTCAAGTGAAAAAGCTTGAGACTGAGCGGTTAAAGTCGTGATCCAAAGCAAAAAGAGTGTACTTAAGAACCCTGGACACCTCTAATTAGGGACTCTAGCAAAGCTGAGTCACAATCTGAAAAGGTTCACCCAGTTATGTGTCTGTGGCATTTATGTATCCGGTGGTAATACTGGAAAACAAAGTGCTTAGGGCCACGGCCAAGACTCATAAAGTAGCTGTGTTTAAGAATCAACATACTGAACTAGGAGAATTAATAACACTATCTAAATTCTGAGTTCCTATAGAAGCCAATCATTCTGAACTTCAAAGGATAAAGTGAGATGCCAAAATTGTTCAGAGGCAAAAAACTACTAGTCCCGCTCATCTAATTGGAGCTAAGTTTCATTGATATTTTGGAATTTATAGTATATTCTCTTCTTTTTATCCTATTTGATTTTCAGTTGCTTGGGGACAAGCAACAATTTAAGTTTGGTGTTGTGATGAGCGGATAATTTATACGCTTTTTGGCATTGTTTTCTAGTAGTTTTTAGCATGATTTAGTTAGTTTTTACTATGTTTTTATTAGTTTTTATGCAAAATTCACATTTCTAGACTTTACTACGAGTTTGTGTGTTTTTCTATGATTTCAGGTATTTTCTGGCTGAAATTGAGGGACCTGAGCAAAAATCTGATTCAGAGGCTGAAAAAGGACTGCAGATGCTGTTGGATTCTGACCTCCCTACAGTCGAAATGAATTTTCTGGAGCTACAGAAACCAAATTGGCGCGCTCTCAATTGCGTTGGAAAGTACACATCCAGGGCTTTTCGTCAATATATAATAGTCCATACTTTTTCCGAGTTTTGACAACGCAAACTGGCGTTCAAACGCCAACTTCCTGCCCTATTCTGAAGTTACATGCCAGAAACAGGTTGCAAATCAGAGTTAAACGTCAGAAACAGGCTACAACCTAGATTTTAACTCTAAGAAGAGTCTCTACACATGAAAGCTCAATGCTCAGCCCAAGCACACACCAAGTGGGCCCGGAAGTGGATTTCTGCATCAATTACTTATCTTATGTAACCCTAGCTACTAGTTTAGTATAAAAACTACTTTTAGTGATTTATTTCATATCATCTTTTTGGATAATTTTATGTTTAGAGATCACATTTAGGGGGCTGGCCATTCGGCCATGTCTGGATCTTCATCACTTATGTATTTTTCAACGGTAGAGTTTCTACACACCATAGATTAAGGTGTGGAGCTCTGTTGTTCCTCATGAATTAATGTAAAGTAATATTGTTTTCTTATTCAATTCAAGCTTATTCCTATTCTAAGATATTCTCTTGCACTTCAACCATGATGAATATGATGATCCGTGACACTCATAACTATTCTCAACCTATGAACGCATACCTGACAACCACTTCCGTTCTACCTTGGATTGAGCGTTTATCTCTTAGCCTCCATTCTGAAAGATCGGAGTCTTCGTGGTATAGGCTAGAATTATTGGCGGCCATTCTTGAGATCCAGAAAGTCTAAACCTTGTCTGTGGTATTCCGAGTAGGATCTGGGAAGGGATGATTGTGACGAGCTTCAAACTCGCTAGTGTTGGGTGTAGTGACAGATGCAAAAGGATCACTGTATCCTATTCCAACATGATCGAGAACCGACAGATGATTAGCCGTGCGATGACAGCGCATTTGGACCATTTTCACTGAGAGGACGGGAAGTAGCCATTGACAACGGTGATGCCCAACATACATCTTTCCATGGAAAGGAGTATGAATGATTGGATGAAGGCAATAGGAAAGCAGGGATTCAGAAGGAACAAAGCATCTCCATATGCTTATATGAAATTCTCACCAACGATTTACATAAGTATCTCTATCTTATTTTCTGTTATTTATATTTTAATTATCAAAATCCCATAACCATTTGAATCTGCCTGACTGAGATTTACAAGATGACCACAGCTTGCTTCAAGCCGACAATCTCCGTGGGATCGACCCTTACTCACGTAAGGTTTATTATTTGGACGACCCAGTGCACTTGCTGGTTAGTTGTATCGGAGTTGTGAAAAAGAATTTGAGATTTTGAACGTGCGTACTGAGTTTTTGGCGCCGTTGCTAGATATCACAATTTTGTGCACCATACTTGCTGGTCAGCTGCACGGAGTTGTGTGAAAAGTGTGCGATCACGATTTTGTGTACTAGTAAGGTATCACTAAACCCTTGTGTTTAGTTATATGTCATAAATCCTAGCTTTGATTCTTGTTGTTTTCCATTATATAGAGTGTTCTTGGTGTTGTTTGGTGTTGAGTGATGGCTTGAAAGCTTGTGGTGAAGTGGTTTTGAGCGTGAAGGATAATCGGCCAAGGTATGATTTCGGTTTTCTTTATGTAATATATAATGTTTCGTGAAACTTAGGCTAGTGGCCCTTAAGATAGGTTTGAATGATGTGATTGTATGATTATTTGTATATAAATGTTATGCTTGATGATGGTTTGGATGGAGGTTGAATGAGTTTGAATATGATGGCATATATGTTGGTAGATGACGATTATTGATGCATATGATAACTTTGATGAGTTATGATGGTGGGTGTTGATGTTTGAAGATGGATGTTGATGATGATTTTTTATTGTTGGTTATTGTGGTTCATGTTGAAAATAAATGAGTGGGGAGGTTTGATGAATTGAATGGATTGATTGATGATAATAGGACTAATTGGATGAAAGTTTTGATACATGTAGCATTGATGATTGTTGGGAATTTGAATGGTGGTTTTAGGTTGTAATTAGAGTGGGATGAGGTGAGTATTAAGGGGTTTAGATGATTGAATAATTGTTATGGTCGAAAAATGCTTGGTTTGAATTCTTGAGTGATTTTGGTATGGTTGGGTTGTGAATAGTTTGGTTTTGAATTGAGGAATTTGGTAAAGTTGAGTTTTTAAAGTTTTTGGTAAAACTGGATTTTGGGCCAACTTTTGCAGATCATATATTGAGCTACCTGATGAATCCACATTTCATGGTATTTATTTGCTCTAAATGGGTGGATTTCATCGACTTTTCTTGCATTTATCCATTGAAATAGCATAATTTCATGATTTCTTTCTAAATTGTGCTTGAAAGTTAAAACATACTTTTTTGGCCTTATAATTGCTAACTTTCATTCGCTTTAATCGAATTTGATACCTTGATGTATTTCTCGAGTGATTTCAAGATTACAAGGCAAAGGATTAGATCAAAGAAGTGAAGAAAAAGCATGCAAGATGAAGAATTCATGAAAAAATAAGGAGTTAGTGGAACTCATGGCCACGCGTATGCGTGCCTCACGCGTACGCGTGAGGGAGGATTTCATCAGGCAACGCGTACGCGTGACCCATGCGTACACGTGACACTTAGCACCTGAGCTCATTAATTGCAACACGCTGGGGTGATTTCAAGGCTTTCTAAGCCCAATCCAACTCATTTTTAAAACTATTTCAACCCAAATTGATGAAGGATGTGATGCCAGGGCATTTTGGCCAGTTTCACTGACCTTTTCTTTACTGTTTTTAAGGTTGTTTCCTACATTTTCTTAGGAAATAAGCTAGTTTTGGGTAGATATTCACTTACACCTGGATTCAAGCATATATTGTGCATTTTACATGATTTCATGAGGATTTTGCATGAGTTTAGTGACAAATTGTATGTTGCATTACCCATGACTTGGACTAGAACTTTGATGCACTCTATTGCCTGATTTCAGGACCAAAGGAAGCAAGGAATGGGAGGTAACTTGCAAAGTTAATGAGAAAAGTGACTGCCAATAACGCTCTCGAAGCCATCATTACCCACGTTAAGAGTCACGTTAACTAAGTTAACGTGAACTCTAATGTGAAGAAGGAAATTTGAGCCAACGTTAGTGACATTTAACATTATCACTAACGTTGGCCAATACTCATAAGTGGCCACGTTAGAGTCCACGTTAACTTAGTTAACGTGGCCTCTAACGTTAAAAGGGGAAAAGGAACCAAATGTTAGTGACATTCAACATTGTCACTAACGTTGGCCTAAGTGCACAATGCCACGTTAACTCCCACGTTAACTTGGTTAACGTGGGAGCTAACATGAAGTGGCAAGGGTGGTCGACAACGTTAGTGACACCCAACATTGTCACTAACATTGGAAGCAACCACACAACCCCAAGGAGCCACGTTGACTTCCACGTTAACTTAGTTAACGTGGAGGCTAACGTGAAAGAAGAAGGTGATGGCCAGCGTTAGTGACACTCAACATTGTCACTAACGTTGGAAGGAGCCACACAAGCCACTATGAGCCACGTTAACTCCCACGTTAACTTAGTTAACGTGGAAGCTAACGTGGATAAGCAAAAGATGAGCCAACGTTAGTGACACTCAATATTGTCACTAACATTGGGGATGGCTAAGCAATGCCACGTTAAAGAGCCACGTTAACTAAGTTAACGTGGGCTCTAACGTGAGACATGGGGGCACATTGGAACGTTAGTGACAATGTTGAGTGTCACTAACGTTCTCAAAGGATGGCAAGCCCACGTTAAAGAGCCACGTTAACTAAGTTAACGTGGGCTCTAACGTAGGAGCAAGGTGGGGCTTTCCAACGTTATTGGGAAAGTTAAGCCCCAATAACGTGTGCGAAGGACCTAGAGGCAACGTTAGTGGCAACGTTTGTACTACTAACGTTGAAGTTAACGTGGCTTTTACTTAGGAACGTTAGTGAGAAAGTTGATTGTCACTAACGTTCTCGAACTCATATTTTCACTAAACGTTAACACCCCTAACGCCCTGAGCTAAAGTCTCTGCCCACTTCACACTTTCTCTCTGCAAGTAAAGCCAAGCCCAAATGAAGAAAATAACTGCTTCAAACTCAAGATCCAAAGGCCCAAGACTTGAAGAGCCAACTAGAAGATGAGAAGAGTAATATATATAGGAGTAGCTTTGAATTATTTAGGGAGTTTCGGGAGTTGGAAAATAGCATAGAACTACTTCCTGTATTTACTTTCTCTGCACTTCTAGTTTTCATTATGTATTCTCCATCTTTGTTTTCATTTTCTAGAGCTATGAATAACTAAACCCCTTTCATTGGGTTAGGGAGCTCTGTTGTAATTTGATGGATCAATACTAGTTTTCATTATTCTTCTTCTATCTTTTCTCTTGGTTTTACTTGAAAGCTTTCGATCTTCATCCAATTGGGTAGTGATCTTGGAAAAGAAACTAGTCATACTTGGATCTCTTCTGAACCTTGGAAGAGGAATGAAGAGATCAAGCTAGAAATGCTTTCTCATGCTGGACCAAATTGGGTTTGGATGGATATGTGACTATAATCCTCTCAATACTTGATTTGGGAAATGCATGTGGTATAATCAGTGACCATACTTCATCTCTTCTCATGAGCAATTGACCAAGAAATTAGCTATTGATCAAGATTTGAGAGATTCAATTACAAGAAATTGTAATTCAATCACTTAAGATTGCCAAGGAGATCAATGAGTGCATTGATTGAGGAAGAGATGTAAATGAGATTGATCCGGAGAATGCAATATCTCCTAAGCCAAATGAACTCCCCATTTCTGATTTTACCCATTCTCTTTAATTTCTGTCATTTACATTTATGAGCAATTCCCCCATTCCCATTTAAGATTCTGCAATTTACTTTCTGTCATTTACTTTCCCGCATTTAACTTTCTGCAATTCTCAACTCAATTTCTGATTCGCTCAACTAGAACATTCCTCTAATTAAAGTTGCTTGATCAATCAATCCTTGTGGGATTCGACCTCACTCTATTGTGAGTTTTTACTTGACGACAAATTCGGTACACTTGCCGAAGGAAATTTGTTATGAGACAAGTTTTCCGTGCACCAAGTTTATGGCACCGTTGCCGGGGATTGATTGTGCATCAACAATGATTAGATTGGAGGATAACTAGATTGAGCATTTTATTTTTGTTTGATTTAAATTTCTGTTTGAGTTATTTACTTCCTGCTTTAGTTAATTTCTTCCCTTCCCCCTACTTTTTCTTTGTTATTTACACTTCATCGCACTAACCCACTAACTGTTTGATATATTGCATCACTCACACTAATAGTAATTTTGACAGATATACTTTCTGCACCTATTCTCTTTGCTTGTACTTGTTGGTTGTATGACAGGGAGAATAAGCGAGGCTTCAACTTCCTTTGATTCTGAACCTGAGAGAACCTTCCTTAGACTAAGGAGGGAGGCAAGAGAAAAACGTGTAGTAGGTGGTGAAGAAGAGGAGGAACACTTTGAGGAATACTTTGAACCAAACATGGAAGAAAACATGGAAAACCATCATGAAGAAGAGGCTCACAACCATGGTGGAAGAAGTCGAGCAAATCATGCTGGGGAGGATAGAAGAGTTTTAGGCTCTTACATCAATCCAAACCCAGGAAACTGTGGAAGTAGCATTCAAAAGCCAACCATCCATGCCAACAATTTTGAACTGAAGCCACAGAGGATCCATGATGAACAACTCAGCTTCAATGTCTTCAAACTCTCCCAAGAAGCTGACCAAGAAAATAAAGAACCAAGTACAGATCGTAACAAAATGCAGACAGAGGAAGCAAACATTGAAGCACAACCAGCCCAACTGGGAAAGCCCTTGGTTGATGAACAAGGAAATAAGCAGCTATCACAGCTCAAGGAAAAGCTGGAGGAGCCTAAACCACCAGAAACATATGAAGACAACAACAAAATTTCCTTAGAAGAAGAAGCTACAAAGAGCAAGGCAACATCAAAAGGGACAAAGAAGAAAGTACCAAGGGGGTGGAGGAACAAGAAGATCCCTACGGAAGACTTCTCCCCAGGAGATAAAGTTATCTCAGCTTACTTCCCAGATATCCCCCCTAATCTCCCGACTGTACCATCTCAGTTACCTAAGGTCTTCACTATTAACAGAGTCTTCTCCTTGGAACATGTGGAGATCATTGATACAACCAATGGATATAAGTCCAAGGCAAGAGGGGAGGACTTGAAGCATTATCAACCTCCCTGATGAAGGAGAAACGTCAAGCTAGTGACGCTAAAGAAGCGCTTCATGGGAGGCAACCCATGTTTTATTAGCTTTTACTATTGAATAAGTCAATATTCATGAATTCCAACACAAACTTGGTGAAGTCCTTATATTGCAGTATATAGTGAAGAACAAGTTTGGTGTTCAAAGCTTACCAAGAAAGCATGAATGC
>NC_029793.2:54689285-54690483 GCF_000816755.2 Arachis ipaensis | reverse complement strand
CTCACTCTCTTCATTGCAATAAAACCCTAAACAACCAAAAGTCTCCACAACTTTACCACCTTCACATAGTAACTATCATTCATGGCGTCTTCAAGTTCTAAAAGAAGGAAGGGAAAGAAACCCATGGAGCAGCACCCGTATGACGAAAAGAGATTTAGAAGCTTGCATCATGCATTGCAATACGGGTGGATGGTTGACAAGGAAATCATTTACGAGCTGGGATTTCAAGTGAAGAAAACTGAGTGTCCTGAAATCACAGAAAAGGTAGAAAAGAGAAGATGAGAGCTCCTCACTGACTCTGTCACTAAGATGAATGCAAATCTCATAAGAGAATTTTATGCAAATGCGGTCTGATATGATAAGAAAGATGAGTCATATACAAGCTTTGTGAGAGGAAAGATGGTGGATTTTGGTCCCATGAGTGTCATGAGGGCACTGAAGCTACGGTCTATACAGTTTGAAGAAGAAAGTTATCACTCAAGATTGGACAACCCCAATTATGACCACATTTTGCAAGACATTTGTGTACCCGGAGCTGACTGGGAAAGGGGTGCGGGAAAGAAACCAAAGTTCATCAAGAGAATAGATCTTACTCCTGAAGCCAAGGGGTGGTTTGAGCTAGTGAGAAGGTCTATTCTACCAGCTGCAAACAACTCAGAGGTGAATGTCAAGAGAGCCACGATGGTGCACTGTATACTGAAGGGAGGAGAAATCAAGGTTCATGAACTCATAGTTGAAGGCATTAGAAAGATGGCTGAGAAAAGCGACTCAAGAGGAACGTTAGGTTACCCCAGCACTATTTACCGAATATGCAAGAAATCTGGGGTGGTTTTTGAAGATGAGGACCCCATGTGGATAAAGGAAGGCATCCCAATAACTGTACGAAGGATGAATGCCGCAGCCTCCCCCCTGCCTCAACGGAAGCAAAGAAAGAGGACAGCCCCTCAAGTAGTGGAAGGACAAGTTTTAGAGGGGCAAGCACAACAGACCTTGGACATGCACCAATTGCAGGAAGCCATTGATGGCTTGTCTAGACAATATTTGGAAAGCCAAGGAGCACAGAAAGAGCTTCAACTACAGATGATGGGACAGCAAGAGGAAGCACTCTCAAGAAAAAAAGCTAGGTTTGGATAGATATTCACTTACACCTGGATTCAAGCATACATTGTGCATTTTACATGATTTCATGAGGATTTTG
>NC_029793.2:54686732-54689184 GCF_000816755.2 Arachis ipaensis | reverse complement strand
CCCTACTTTTTCTTTGTTATTTACACTTCATCGCACTAACCCACTAACTGTTTGATATATTGCATCACTCACACTAACAGTAATTTTGACAGATATACTTTCTGCACCTATTCTCTTTGCTTGTACTTGTTGGTTGTATGACAGGGAGAATAAGCGGGGCTTCAACTTCCTTTGATTCTGAACCTGAGAGAACCTTCCTTAGATTAAGGAGGGAGGCAAGAGAAAAACGTGTAGTAGGTGGTGAAGAAGAGGAGGAACACTTTGAGGAATACTTTGAACCAAACATGGAAGAAAACATGGAAAACCATCATGAAGAAGAGGCTCACAACCATGGCGGAAGAAGTCGAGCAAATCATGCTGGGGAGGATAGAAGAGTTTTAGGCTCTTACATCAATCCAAACCCAGGAAACTGTGGAAGTAGCATTCAAAAGCCAACCATCCATGCCAACAATTTTGAACTGAAGCCACAGCTCATCACCCTTGTACAGAACAACTGTTCGTTCGGAGGAAGTGTCCAAGAGAACCCCAATCAACATCTAACCACCTTCCTGAGAATATTATCCAGGGAGTTTTCATGTCCCTTGTGCCATAGGAGAAACAATGTTTGATAGAGCACTCTGCGATTTGAGAGCAAGCATCAACTTAATGCCCTTAGCCCTGGTGAAGAGACTGCAGATCAATGAGATATTGCCCATGGATGTGGTCATCAGGCTGGCTAACAAAACTCAAAAACAAGCAACAGGGGTGGTGGAAAATGTGTTGTTAAAGGTTGGGAAATACTTTTTTCCCACAGACTTTGTCATCTTGGACATGGAAGAGAGTCACAATCACCCAATCATATTGGGAAGACCATTCCTAGCTACAGCCAGAGCAATCATAGATGTGGAGCGAGGGGAGCTAATATTGAGGATCCATGATGAACAACTCAGCTTCAATGTCTTCAAACTCTCCCAAGAAGCTGACCAAGAAAATAAAGAACCAAGTACAGATCGTAACAAAATGCAGACAGAGGAAGCAAACATTGAAGCACAACCAGCCCAACTGGGAAAGCCCTTGGTTGATGAACAAGGAAATAAGCAGCTGTCACAGCTCAAGGAAAAGCTGGAGGAGCCTAAACCACCAGAAACATGTGAAGACAACAACAAAATTTCCTAAGAAGAAGAAGCTACAAAGAGCAAGGCAACATCAAAAGGGACTAAGAAGAAAGTACCAAGGGGGTGGAGGAACAAGAAGATCCCTACGGAAGACTTCTCCCCACGAGATAAAGTGATCTCAGCTTACTTCCCAGATATCCCCCCTAATCTCCCGACTGTACCATCTCAGTTACCTAAAGTCTTCACTATTAACAGAGTCTTCTCCTTGGAACATGTGGAGATCATTGATACAACCAATGGATATAAGTCCAAGGCAAGAGGGGAGGACTTGAAGCATTATCAACCTCCCTGATGAAGGAGAAATGTCAAGCTAGTGACGCTAAAGAAGCGCTTCATGGGAGGCAACCCATGTTTTATTAGCTTTTACTATTGAATAAGTCAATATTCATGAATTCCAACCTAAACTTGGTGAAGTCCTTATATTGCAGTATATAGTGAAGAACAAGTTTGGTGTTCAAAGCTTACCAAGAAAGCATGAATGCGGTGGATTTTGGTCCCATGAGTGTCATGAGGGCACTGAAGCTACGGTCTATATAGTTTGAAGAAGAAAGTTATCACTCAAGATTGGACAACCCCAATTATGACCATATTTTCCGTGACATTTGTGTACACGGAGCTGACTGGGAAAGGGGTGCGGGAAAGAAACCAAAGTTCATCAAGAGAACAGATCTTACTCCTGAAGCCAAGGGGTGGTTTGAGCTAGTGAGAAGGTCTATTTTCCCAGCTGCAAACAACTCAGAGGTGAATGTCAAGAGAGCCACGATGGTGCACTGTATACTGAAGGGAGGAGAAATCAAGGTTCATGAACTCATAGTTGAAGGCATTAGAAAGATGGCTGAGAAAAGTGACTCAAGAGGAACGTTAGGTTACCCCAGCACTATTTACTGAATATGCAAGAAAGCTGGGGTGGTTTTTGAAGATGAGGACCCCATGTGGATAAAGGAAGGCATCCCAATAACTGTACGAAGGATGAATGCCGCAGCCTTCCCCCTGCCTCAACGGAAGCAAAGAAAGAGGACAGCCCCTCAAGTAGTGGAAGGACAAGTTTTAGAGGGGCAAGCACAACAGACCTTGGACATGCACCAATTGCAGGAAGCCATTGATGGCTGATGGCGACAATATTTGGAAAGCCAAGGAGCACAGAAAGAGCTTCAACTACAGATGATGGGGCAGCAAGAGGAAGCACTCTCAAGATGGATGACTCAGCAAGGTGAGTGGCAAAGGCAAATGATGGAACAGCAACTAAGTCAAGGACAACAATGGGGAGAAACATTCAACAGGATGGAACAAAGGCAAAA
>NC_029793.2:54683624-54686478 GCF_000816755.2 Arachis ipaensis | reverse complement strand
TGGGAATGTTAAGCCCCAATAACGTGTGCGAAGGACCTAGAGGCAACGTTAGTGGCAACGTTTGTACCACTAACGTTGAAGTTAACGTGGCTTTTACTTAGGAACGTTAGTGAGAAAGTTGATTGTCACTAACGTTCTCGAACTCATATTTTCACTAAACGTTAACACTCCTAACGCCTTGAGCTAAAGTCTCTGCCCACTTCACACTTTCTCTCTGCAAGTAAAGCCAAGCCCAAATGAAGAAAAGAACTGCTTCAAACTCAAGATCCAAAGGCCCAAGACTTGAAGAGCCAACTAGAAGATGAGAAGAGTAGTATATATAGGAGTAGCTTTGAATATTTAGGGAGTTCCGGGAGTTGGAAAATAGCATAGAACTACTTCCTGTATTTACTTTCTCTGCACTTCTAGTTTTCATTATGTATTCTCCATCTTTGTTTTCATTTTCTAGAGCTATGAACAACTAAACCCCTTTCATTGGGTTAGGGAGCTCTGTTGTAATTATTGAGGAAGAGATGTAAATGAGATTGATCCGGAGAATGCAATATCTCCTAAGCCCAATGAACTCCCCATTTCTAATCTTACCCATTCTCTTTAATTTCTGTCATTTACATTTATGAGCAATTCCCCCATTCCCATTTAAGATTCTGCAATTTACTTTCTGTCATTTACTTTCCCGCATTTAACTTTCTGCAATTCTCAACTCAATTTATGATTCGCTCAACTAGAACATTCCTCTAATTAAAGTTCCTTGATCAATCAATCCTTGTGGGATTCGACCTCACTCTATTGTGAGTTTTTACTTGACGACAAATTCGGTACACTTGCCGAAGGAAATTTGTTATGAGACAAGTTTTCCGTCCACCAGGATGAAAGGAGAGAGCAATTAGGGTTTAGATAGAAACATGCTTTAAGTTATTCTAGAGAGAGAAGCTCTCTCTTCTCTCTAGAAATAGGTTAGATTTAGTTAATTTCATCTTAGATTTAGGTCTTAATTCTTGTCTTGATTTAATTTCTTTGCTATTTCTTGTTCTAGCATCTTCTTTTAGTTTTACTTGTTATTTCTTTTATTTTGTTATTTTATTGTTGATGAACTCTTGTTAATTTTAATTTCTATTAATGCAATTTGATGTTTTTATGTTTATTGATGTTTAATTAAGTTGTTATGATTAATTTCTTGCATTTGGTAGCTTTAGATTTTATTTTTATTACAATTTAATATGTTTTTATTGTCATGCACACCAAGTGTTTGATAAAATGCCTGACTTAGTTTTAGTATAGTTTTTCACACTCTTGGCTTAGAATTGAGGATTTAGATAACCTTAAGTCATTGATGTCCATTCTTGATTGATATATTAGGGTTGTTAGTTGATTTGGTTTCCACAACCGCTATTCTTTCACTAAGCTAATTAATTAGTGAGTAAGCTAAGACTTGTGGATTGAGATCAATTATGCCTATTTGACTTATCCTCGATGTTAGGATTGACTAAGTAGGGTTAACTCTTCATAATCATCTATGTTTGTGGTCAATGGCTAGGATAGATAACCTTAACTCTCAATCCTTGCCAAGAGGTTTCTTAGTATTTGAATTTTCCTTTCTTTTGATTAATTGCCTTGAGTTTAATTGCTTTTGATATTTATTTATTGCATGCTCATTTACTTTCTTGCTATCTACATTTCCGTTTATTGCAATCACAACCCCCATTTTCTCATAGCCAATAATTGAGTACTCAATTGCAATTCCTGGGGAGAACGACCCAGGATTTAAAACTCCTGGTTATTTGATTTGAATTGTGACAATTCCATATTTAAACTTTGATGTGAGAGTTGATTGTTGGTTTGGAACTATACTTGCAACGAAATGATTCTCTTATTGAAAAGAAAATTTTTACACCGACAAACGCCCTACATCACTACAGTTTTTAAAATTGATTGAATTTTGTATCAAATTAAAGATAATTCAAAGAGCTTTAAAACAGTATAGATTTTGTGGAAATCGGAATTTTGTAACAAAAGATATGATCGTTGGAAGTTGGTGCCAAAAATCTTAATTCTGTGATGTTGCAGAAAATTGTGAGTTCTAGTTTTTGTGTGCATGCACACACCTGTGCCTACGCTATGAGCAGAACGAGTGTTGTGACTCATGCGCACGCACAAGGGGGTGTGCACACATACTCTGTGAAATTTGCAAGTTGTGCGTACGCACAACATCATGCGTATGCACAAGCTGGGAAGAGCCTTCTGTTGAGGGCGTCCGCACGTATTCATGCGTATACACAAAATAGAACATTTTACTTTGTGTGCATATGCACACTTCTATGCGTACGCACAAGTTGAGAAAACTCTTCTGCGTGCATACGCACAACCCTATGCGTATGCACCAGATCTGTTTTTCATCTAAAATTCTATTTTTAACTGTTTTACCTTCCCAACAAGCTTGTAAACTTCCGTAACACTTGTTTAAAATCTTTTTGCTAGTTTTTAGGCCTTGAATCAAGGGAGAAAACCATAAGTGAATAAAAAGGTGTATTTTTGGCTATGAGAACATTTAGTCTCTTAAATTTCTTTTACCATTTTTGGTGCCTTTCTCTTTCTTATCGTTCTCTTTTATTTTCTTACATTTCAAAAATATAAATTATCTTCGTACTCCTCCCTCCCCTTTCCCTAAGTTTCTTATGAAAAGTGAATCAAAGATTTTTAACTTAGATTTGTCTTGCTAAAACTTTTAGAAAAGACTACTATTTTACTCTTCTGTAATATTATGAAAAGATAATAATTATATTATTATGAGTAAACTAATATTAATAATGAAGGAGTATTAGCATTATTATTTTTATATCAAAATCTTTTTTAATAC
>NC_029793.2:54639987-54683577 GCF_000816755.2 Arachis ipaensis | reverse complement strand
TAAAATATCCATTTTATCCTTGAACTTCTTTATTAATATCCAAAATACCCCTATACTTGTTTAATTACTAATCATTACAAGAAAACACATTTTTTGCTACGCTTTTAAAGTGTGGCGAAAAATCAAAAGAACGTAGCGATAGCTTTTTGCTACGTTTTTTGAGCTACTGGCACACTTTTGAAAAGGTCACGCTTGCAAGGGTGCCGGTTGCTCTATCGCCACGCTTTTGGTGAACTATAGCCATGCTTTATTTTTTGCCACGTTTTTAAATATGGCCACGCTTTAAAAGCGTAGCTATATGTGCCAGATGTGGCTACGCTTTTAAAGCGTGGCGAATAGCAAGATATGGCTATGCTTTTAAAAGCGTGGCAATAGCCTTGTCAAAGTTAAAAAAAAAATCGTGTTTCTAACTAACAAAGATTAGCATAGAAATCTTGGAGCTCAATTCACAATGACCGATGTAATTAACGAATTTCCCCAATAAAATTAACACTTAAACTTGAATATAATTTAGTAAAAGGGGAAGGAAATAATTGTACACATTAAGGCAATGATATCAAGAACTAATAATGCAACTGTACAATATAAATACAACAGCACCATGATTGCGCCAGAAATCAACATAAGGACCATTGGGGCATTGACTAAGAAATTAAAAGCATGTTTATAAAGTAGATATTAACATAAAATTTCAATGGCTAAGGCACAAACATCAGCACAAGCTCATTAGTAATTAATAATAAAGAACATTTACAGATAAGAATAGTGCAAGCAATCATGCTTCTTTTGTTCTACTTTGCCATCATGCTGCTACAACTGGCCCAATCTTTCTTGCAGAAGAAAAGAAAACCAATTTGAATGCTGATAAATAATTTTGGTTTAATTACATTCTGCCCTCATGATTATAAGCCATGTGCAATTTCAACCCCCTATCCCCAAATCTTTAAAAAAGGTGCAACTCGCGTCGGGAACAGATACTTAATGTTTAGGGATGTTATAGTGCTAATATGGAAACACCCAATAAAGGACTAAATCTTGTTACCTGTAGCATCTGCATTAACTTCAGATGCTGCTCCAAAAGTTGGCAAAGTTTGTCACAGTCACACAACGAAGACTGCCAAGTCAAAAGAGTAAGATGGTAAGAATAAAAAGGTAAATCAAGTTTGTATATCAGCATCGTCAATAGAAAGTAGTGTGTTATGTGTGCTCGAAAACAAAAACAACAGTAAGAAAAAACACCATGCATAGCAAATACCTGAATTGCTTCGGGCAATTTGAAATACTTGTGTAATGACATTCCAGGATCTTACTGCAGCTATGGTTGAGCATCGCGTTGTTGTGTAAATTCAGCTGGCTGATGCTACTGCTGTTGCATGTGAAAACTCTTGGAGCTGGTTTTGATAATAAGTCTGCATCGACGAAACTTGAGACTGCTGCAACATCTGTAATTGATGCATTTGAGCATTTAAATGGAGATGAATAATTCGTCTTAACCTACAAAGAATCATAACAATGATATGCTAAATATGACGAATGAAAGAAAGAAAAATTTTAAACACCAAAGCAGATGCCAGAAATAGACAAAAATAAGGGAGGCAAAGTTCCTCACTTGTTAGACCTAAGCTTAATAGATATGAATCCACTGAATTGCAGCAACAAATTATAGTTGAAAGAAACAAAGAATGAATAATCCATAGCTTCTAACCTTATTAAATAACTGAGTGAGCCAAGAAGGAAACTCCACACTTTTTCTCCCTTGAGCAAGAAAATAGGAAAGCAAACTATTGTAAAATAGTTTCCTTTTAAAATAACACTGCAATTTAATATATAATAGGCAATCAGATAGACATATGATTTTAAGGTTTAAAAAGATGCATATGATTTTAAACTAATCAAACTTCTAGAAAATAACACTAAAATTATCTTCCCTAATATAATGTCAAAAAATCAATGAAAATATTTACAATCAGAAAGAGCTCACCATTCAACTCAGCTGTCATGACCAACATTAGCTTGGAAAGAACAATGACTTACTACAGTCGGAAAGAGCTCACCGTTCAACTAATCAAAGAAAAAGTCAGATTAAAAACTAATTGCAAATTATGTAAAAAGTGTAAAACCTGGTCAAACCATAATTAATTAAATAATAAATTAGATATGAACGAATATGGTTCAGAAAATTGAGCAATTGGAATTTGCTAATTTAAATATGATATTTGGATTCAGTAAATTTTTCTGAGTTAAAAAACATAGTTTTTCGCATAAAAATGCGCATTGGAATTTTGGCTGGCAGTACCGGCTGAGATCTGTCTGGTACTGCAGCTGAGAAAATTGATTATAAGTAAGTAAGGTTAAGAAATGAGGAACTATAATTAGGGAATGTAGAAATATTTAAAGTGCATTTCAGAGCACTAATCTTAAAGGTTTTGGCCCAAAATTGGGCCAACAGACAAAAATAAGTGAATCGGGCCTAAGTGGGCCCAAGACCCAACACATATAAATATTAGTTATGAGCATTTCAGCTCATTTTACCCTAAAAAAGGGGTGTGGGGCGCTGAATTGAGAAGGGAAGAAGAAGAGAGAAACCCTAACTCTCTTTGATCTTCAAATCACCATAACTTTCTCTACGGAACTCCGATTGACGAGCCGTTTGTGGCCACGCTTCACCTTTTTCCATCCTCTACAATTCTATCTAAGTTTTGTGGTGAGTATTCCATTCATCTCTGCCCAAATTTCGAAATTCCCCACTGTTACATGTTTTTGGGGTAGTTGGTGTTGAAATATTGTAATTTTGGTTGTTTAGGGATACTCTAACATGGATTCTAAGTGGATTCTATCCGTATTTCATATGGGCTGAGGTAAGTAGTACTCAAACCCTTGTGATTTATCATTTTCATGAGCCCTAGGTTGATGTATATATGTGAAATTGGTTATGTTAGTGTATTTGGTGATTTTGGTGCACAATTGGGAGGTTGGTATTGCTTGTGGAGCTTTGGTAAGGCTTGGAGCTAAGCGTTGGTTGAGACTTCCAAGAAGAGCTCAATTATTTTGGCTACAAGAGGTACGATTTAAGTTTCTAGGCTAGATGCCCCCTAGGATTAAGTTTGGATTATGTGAATGGTTGGTGCTAATATGCATAGTTGATATGTAATATGAATTAATAATTGAGTTGAGGAGTGTGTGGCTTTGTATGTTTGGTGTGTTGAGAATTTGATGAATTGGATAATGAGTATTGAATTGTGGAATATGCATTTAAATTGTGAATTTGGGACGGAGGCCGTGAACTTTAGGCCGGAGGCCGGAAAGAGGTAAGTAAGGTAAGTTGACGTGTGGATTGTGTGATGACATGAGTAATTGGTTGGATTTTAGACATCGAATATGTGAATAATTGGTTTGGTTATTGAATAATATGGTTTGAGGAATTTAAGAGTGGAATTTAATGGTTTTGGGTGAAGTTATGTAGATGAGGTAGGTTTGATTTTTGTTGAGTGTAATTATGTGGATGTGGTTGGGTTATGGTCATTTGGATGAGTGGAAATGAATTTGGCTTGTGAACATTGGAAAATTGGTGATTTCTATGTTTGGGTAAAAAACTTATTTTTGACCAACTTTGGCGGTCTGTAACTCGGTCCACGGAGTTTAGAATTCTTCAAAAATAGATTTTTATGAAATTTTATTCAAAGGTCTTTCCAACGGTTCAAAAATGGTTGAAAACGGACGTTTGTAGAAGAAGTTATGTGTGGTGGAAGTTTGGGGTTTTAAAAATTCTGTAGCTTTTTAACTTAGTGAAATTTTTGGCAGAACGCGCGTGTGTGGCCGACGAGCACGCGTCGTTTTCCAAGTTTCATTACCCACGCGTGCGCGTGGCCCACACATACGCGTCGATGAACTAAAATAGTTGCCCCGCCCAAATTCCAGGGAGTTGTGCCTGATTTGTGCCACTTTTGTGCCTGGGGCACAAAATGTACCCACGTGTACGCGTGGCTGACGCGTAGGCGTTACTGGGCTTTTCTCCCATCCATGCGTGTGCGTGGAGGGACGCGTACGCGTCACTGTGTTTTGCTGCGTTCGACGCGTGGGCGTGAGCGACATGCACGCGTGACTCTGTTTTTGGCAACAGTTGATTTTTGAGTTTCTAAAGCTGAATTCCATACTTCTAAGCCTCCACTTTCATCCATTAAGCCCTAAATTTTTATAGCATGCCTAATAATGAAAAGAAGTTAGGACATGTGGTAACTTGTGGATGAAGGAAAGTGAGAACCAATGATGAATGATGAGTAATAATAATTGTATGAGTTACTAAGGATGGAGGCGAAAGTATCGTGTACAGTATGAGCTGGAGGGCTGTGATAAGAATTGAATTATGGCTGAGTATGTATATGTATATGTATATGTATATGTATATGATTAATGACTAAATGTGGCAAGGGAATAATGATGGAACATGTTGACTGTGATGTGTGACACCAGGTAGTAGGCAGTGGCGTTGTCCACTTGCTCTGGGTATGAGATGGTATGAAAGATTATGATACATGAGCTTAATTATGGAGTTTGGAATGAATGTATGTCTGTAATACCTGGGTAGTAGCAAAGGGTCATGGTTCGTCCCGCTTGCTCCGGGTCATTGTCTGAGAATTGATAATAATAATGAAGGGTGATTATAGATAAATGTGTATTTGTGATACATGGGTAGTAGCAAGGGTTGTGGTTCATTCGGCTTGCTCCAGGTCAATATTTGAGATTTGGTAACAACGAAGATTGATAATATGAATTAGGATTGAATGAATATGTTTGAGATACCTGGGCAGTAGCTAGGTTTGTGGTTCGTCCCACTTGCTCCGGGCCAATGCTTGAGATACCTGGGTAGTAGCAAGGGTTGTGGTTCGTCCCACTTACTCCAGGTTGAGCTTTTAAACCCCCGCCTGGGTAGTAACGGCAGTAGTGGTGATTCCACTTGCTCCAGGTTGAGCTTTTAAACCCCCGCCTGGGTAGTAACCGCAGTAGTGGTTATTCCACTGGCTCTGGGTTGAGCGGGTAGTAACAAGGGGGTTGTAGCTCAAACCTACCTGCTCCGCGATGGGTGTTTCTGTCCATGGTTAGCTACCAGGACATGTCGGGTTGGCTATATAACCGACAGATGATATCATCAGCTATAGGACAGGCATACATCATTTGCATATGTTTGATTTATTTGGGTTTGCCTATTTGTTTTGGATTGTAATATCATATATGCTGTGTTACCTGATTATGTGCTACTTGTTCTACTTGCACTTTAATTATGTATTACTTGTCTATATTGCTTGTGTTTGTACAACTGAGAGATCCCTCATACCGGTGTCGGTGGATGCTGAGGGCTGTTCTAGATGAGATGAGTTAATGATGTAATTGAATAATGATGATGATTATTGAATGAGGTAATTTGGGCTCCCTGGGTAGATGCAGTGAAGTGATTTCACTTGCTTCTGGTGAGGATATGATGTATTGATATAGAATTATTGAGACAGAATAACTGGTGATGGTTTTGTTATGACTCTGATTCCGATTCATTGGAGATTTAGAGAGAGTTGAGAAGCATGAAGAACAAGATTTAGACTTAGCTTTCCCTTATGACAGTTGCCTATTTATGGATTAGTGAGAATATAGGGTGAATGTTTGGTGAAAAGAAGTTTATGATGCTTAGTGAGTTTTTGTTGCAGTGCATTGTATTTATTTGGCACTTTTACCATACTGGGAACCCATGGATTGGGGTTCTCATTCCGTATATATCTCTTATTTTTCAGATACAGGTCCAGGTACTCAGAAGTGAGCTGTGGTTCATCTAAGAGATGGCGAAGATCTTTATATTCTCTACTTTATATTTTTCTTAGAATCTCTCCACCCTTACTTTGAAAAGCTTACATTATATATTGAACTCTTCTTCATAGTGCGTTGGTGGAGGTTATTGCCATAAGGATTGATCATATGCATATGGCTCCTCCCACCTTTGATTGTCCCATCCTTGATACACATCCTCATTGAAGCTCTCATTTCCTACAACATAGTTAGAACCAAACTCATAGCCAAAGTGAGAATTCATGATAGCAAGAGAAAATGAAAATAAAATCAAATAAAAAGCAAGAAAATTAAATCCTAAAACTAGCAAAAACTAACAAAGAAGCAAAAGGTAAACCCATTTACAATATTCACATATGTACAATAACCAATAACATAACACCATTGCAACTCCCCGGCAACGGCGCCATTTTGATGATTTGGACTTTTGTGTGGTCTAGAATTCCACTAATGAATTCTCGTTGTAAAGTATAGTTTCTAAACCAAACAATAGTCCTTTCATACAAAAATTTGTTTGTCACAAGTAACAAACCCCTAAATTTTATAAACCGAAGTATTTAAACCTCGGGTCGTTCTCCCTAGGAATTGCAATAAAGTGCCTTGTTATTGGTTATGGAGTATGTTTTGGGATTTTTGATATGATGGACAAGAAATATAAATGGCAAAGGAAATAAACTAACAAAAAGGTCTTGACAAGGTTAGGTGGTCAAGGATCTCTATCCTAATCACTTACCACAACATGAGAATTGGCGAGGATCAACCCCATTAAGTCATCCTCTAACTAATAAAGGAATGTCAAATGAGCTATGTCAACCCAAGTCCATAAGTCCTAGTTCTCCACCAAATCAATTAGTAAGATCTAGAGTTAATGGCTTCCAATCGTCAATCACTTGGACATTAGTAACTCAAGAGTTCTTAAGTTACCTTCCCAAGCCAAGAACATAAAATTCTACTCTAAAATCCAACCAAGCATTTTATCAAACACTTGGAAGGCATAAAAAGAAAGCATAGTAAATGACAAGAAATAGTAAAATCTACCAACTACAAATTGCAAGGAAAGTAAGAACACAACCCAAATCAACAATAAAAAGAACATCAAACATTAAATTTAATTACATGTAAATCAAATCCTACATGAGTTCATCATCACAAAAGAAACATAAAAAAGAAATTAACATGAAAACTAAGAGAATCAAGTAGTAGGAACAAGAAATCATAAAAGAAATAAGATGAAAACATGTAATTGAGCCTAGATCTAGAAGAGATTAAACTAACCTAATTCTAGAGAGAAGAGGGAGCTTCCCTCTCTAGAAACTAACCTACATGATGCTAATGCTACAAACAATTGCTTCCCCTTTGCTTGGACTTCAATTCTGCATGAAATACACTCAGAAACAAGTTGGATTTGGGCCTGGGCAGCTCAGAAATCGCCCCCAGTGTTTTGCCTTTAAGTGGGCCATGTGAGAGTATCGGCGCGTGCGCGCCATATGCGCGTGCGCGTCGATTGGCAAATTCTTCATCCGCGCGGACGCGGCATGTACGCGTGCGCGTCTCTAGGCGAAACCACTTTTGCGCGTGCGCGCCTTGTACGTGTGCGCATCCATTGATGCATTCCCAATCCTTGTTTCTTCATCCATTCTCCCCTTTGTATGCTTTTCTACTCATTTCTTCCATCCAACACTTGCCTTATGAACCTGAAATCACTCAACAAACATGTCAAGGCATCGAATGGAATTAAAGTGAATCAAAATAACTAATTTAGGGCCTAAAAAGCATGTTTTTACACTTAAGCACAATTCAAGGGAGAATTACAAAACCATGCTATTTCATTGAATAAATGTGGGAAAAGGTTCTCCCCTAATCATGTTTTCCAAGATTTGTTTTTCATCTAACAATCAACAATTATTTCATGCATGCATACAAATATCATGAGGACTTCCCATAGGTTGTAATGGGGTTAGGGTCAAGGTAGGATGCATATTTGGTCAAGTGAGCTTGAAATTTGAATCTTTGATAAGCTTAAACTTCCCACCTAACCTATGACATCCTATACAATTCTAAACAAACCTAACTACCCATTCTTCACTTTTTCACACACTCATGCATTCTCTTCTTGATCACCACCCATATGCATTGACTTTTATTGAACCTTGCTTTGGGACATTTTTGTCCCCTTTTTATTGTAATTCTTTTTCTTTCTTTTTCTTTTTCTTTTTCTCTATATATATATATATATATATATTTGTATATCTATTTTTTTCTTTTATTATTCTATATATATTTTTTTCAAACTAAAATATGTACAAGAACATCAATGCATATGGTTTACATATGATTAAAACATGAGTATGCACCCAATTTCCAAGATTTTTCAACAAAAATATAAACACACTTTTATCTCTACCCAATGTACCCAACTTTTCCAAAATCAAGTAATGAACACTCTCACTAGCCTAAGTTAATCAAAGATCTAAATTAAGGACATTTATTATTTTTCACTTAGGCTTGTAATGTGCTACAATTAAGAATAAATGGGTTAAGCATAGGCTCAAAATTGGCTAATAATGGAAGATAAAAGGTAGGCTATTTGGGTAAGTGAGCTATTTGAATAATAGCCTCAATCATATAAATGCATGTATACACAAAATAATGGACATATAGAATTAAACAAATCAAAGATTACAATCATAGGAAGAGAATAATGCACACAAGAATGAAAGTAAGTGGTTATATATGATGTAACCACATAATTAGGCTCAAATCTCACATGCTTGTATTCTTAGCTCAAAAATCATGTTCCACAAAGTATATAATTCAAGCAAGTTCTAAATTTTTTTTTTTCAATTGGGGTGCCCTATAGATAAAATTCTTGGAAAATATTATGATTTTGACTAAGCTTAATATATACATATACAAAATGAGATAGTGCAACTAAAAATCCTAAAATGAAATGCAAGAGTGTTAGGATTAGGACTTGTTACCCAAAAATACCGAGTGGTCGGACAACCTCCCCACACTTAAAAGGTTGCACCGTCCTCGGTGCATCCAAAGATGAGCAAAGGGAGTACGGCGACTTTCCTAGTTGCTACCTTCAGCTGGTAGGTCAACCGATGCTGCGTGTTCTTCTCTCGCTTTCGTTTTTGCTTATGATGACTCATCCTGAACATAGAAAATAGGAGATAATAAGACAAGTAAATGCACAAGCAAGGAAGAATGTATTGTTAGAATGAGGGAAATCACTAGAATTGAGTGAGTGAATTAGTGTGACATTAATGAAAAATAAGTGTGTGGGTCCTAACTTGCATGCGGTTTAGAACTCATACCCTAGTATTTAGAAACCATGTCACAATTATACAAAAGAAGACACATTTCACTCATTCTAGTTTGCTTAAAATACTTCAAAAGACTTGTAGGTTAAGTTAACCACACAAGTAGTGAAGAGGCATGAAAGCATTCAAGCAATTAATCAAGCAATTAATCAAGCAACTGTGAAATTGGATAATGCATGGACATTGATTGATGTGTAGGTGGAGTTAGTGAACAAAATGGTATATGAAACTCACACAACAATCAATGATACATATTGAAGTTGTTGCAACACCTAAGTGACATAGAGGTGAAACACATGGATGCTATGGAACTTAGGAAAAAGAAGATAGAAGTGGAAATCAATCACATAGCAAGCATGGATCACAAAACTTTACAAAGCTCAAAAATATGTCACTAGGTAAGCTTTGATCCAATTTCACAATTCTACAATCTCAATGCATGAAATAAGTGATGTGAATAAGGGTAAACCATAAACAAGCATCACCTAAAAAAAATGCAATGATAATATACAATTGCCTAACAATAGATGATGAATGCATGGTGGCCAAAACATGCAATTCAAAAGAGTTAAGAAGCTTAAAGGCAATGTAACATTCACTTGGTGCTCACAAATGTTAAACATGAAGACTCAAAACCAAGTGACAAAATATAACCTCAACGATTAAATCCAATAATAAAAATTAAAAATAATGATGTTAACATAACATCTCATCAATAATCAGCAGCAAGAAATAGTAAACAAGATTAGCAATCCAACACTTATAATGGAAAACAAAAATTAAACTAACTAAAAGAAATGGTGTTACATGATGCTTGGTAGTGTTGGATGATGTTTGCAGGGTGGAAAGAAAAGAAGAGAAAAGAGAAGAGGAAAAGAGATGGAAAGAGGAGAAGAAAAGAAGGTGGGTGAAACAGGGCAATCCACGCGTGCGCGTCATGTGCGCGTAAGTGTGGATTGATGAAAATGGAAGCAACGCGTACGCGTGCATTGCAAGGCAGAGAGTCGATGTGTACGCACAAGGTACGCGTTCGCGTGCCCTGGGGCACAAAGTTGGCACACTTCAGGAACAACTCTCGGGTGAATGTATGGGGGTGGAAAAATTCAATCCACGCGTACGCGTACATGGCACGTCTGCGTGGATGGCCAAAATTGCTTGATTCACGTGTACGCGTGGAGTGCGCGTGCGCGTGGGTGGTGCTCTGTTTTTCAAAATTTTTCTATGTTTTTGCACCAAACCAAGCATTCCAAACCTCCAAACAACTACCAAAACATCATAAAACCTTATTTAACCTACTAGACTCCTGGTACACGAAATTGTGATCATCAATGGCGCCAAGAACTTGGTACGCACAATTGTAATCTCAACTCTTTATCACAACTCCGCACAACTAACCAGCAAGTGCACTGGGTCGTCCAAGTAATAAACCTTACGCGAGTAAGGGTCGATCCCACGGAGACTGTCGGCTTGAAGCAAGCTATGGTCATCTTGTAAATCTCAGTCAGGCGGATTCAAATGGTTATGGTGGATTGATAATTAAAAGATGAATAAAATATAAAATAGGATAGAGATACTTATTTAATTCATTGGTGAGAGTTTCAGATAAGCGTATGGGGATGCTTTGTTCCTCCTTAACTTCTTCTTTCCTATTGCCTGCTTCCAATCATTCATACTCCTTTCCATGGCAAGCTTTATGTTGGGCATCACCATTGTCACTGGCTACTTCCCGTCCTCTCAGTGAAAATAGTCCATATGTGCTGTCACCACACGACTAATCATTTGTCGGTTCTCGATCATGTTGGAATAGGATCCATTGATCTTTTTGCGTCTGTCACTACGCCCAACACTCGCGAGTTTGAAGCTCGTCACAGTCATCCCTTCCCAGATCCTACTCGGAATACCACAAACAAGGTTTAGACATTCCGGATCTCAGGAATGACCGCCAATAATTCTAGCCTATACCACGAAGGTTCTAATCTTAGATTAGAAACCCAAGAGATACACATTCAATCTTGTTTTTATGTAGAACGGAAGTGGTTGTCAGGCACGCGTTCATAGGTGAGAATGGTGTTGAGTGTCATGGATCATCACATTCATCATGTTAAAGAACAAATGGATATCTTAGAGAAGAAGTAGGCGTGAATTGAATAGAAAAATAATAGTACTTTGCATTAATTCATGAGGAACAGCAGAGCTCTACACTTTAATCTATGGTGTGTAGAAACTCCACCGTTGAAAATACATAAGAACAAAAGGGTCTAGGCATGGCTGAATGGCCAGCCTCCCAAAGATGAAAAGGTCTATGAAAGTATGATCAAGTGTGTAAAAAGTATATGAAAGTATGATAATACAATAGCAAAAGGTCCTATTTATAGAAAACTAGTAGCCTAGGGTTACAGAAATAGGTAAATGATGCAGAATCCTTTTTTTGGGCCCACTTGGTGTGTTCTTGGGCTGAGCATTGAAGATTTCATGTGTAGAAACTTTTCTTGGAGTTAAACGCCAGCTTTTGTGCCAGTTTGGGCGTTTAACTCTAGCTTTTATGCCAGTTCTGGCGTTTTGATGCCAGAATTTCTATGCTTACTTAGAACGCCGGTTTGGGCCATCAAATCTTGGGCAAAGTATGAACTATTATATATTGCTGGAAAGCCCAGGATGTCTACCTTTCAACGCAATTGAGAGTGCACCAATTGGGCTTCTTTAGCTCCAGAAAATTTACTTTGAGTGCAGGGAGGTCAGAATCCAACAGCATCTGCAGTCCTTTTTCAGCCTCTGAATCAGATTTTTGCTCAGGTCCCTCAATTTCAGCCAGAAAATACTTGAAATTACAGAAAAACACAAAAACTCATAGTAAAGTCCAGAAATGTGATTTTTATTTAAAAAATAATAAAAACATAATAAAAACTAACTAAAATATACTAAAAACATACTAAAAACAACGCCAAAAAGCGTATAAATTATCCGCTCATCACAACACCAAACTTAAATTGTTGCTTGTCCCCAAGCAATTGAAAATCAAATAGGATAAAAAGAAGAGAACATACAATGAATTCCAAAAACATCTATGAAGATCAGTCTTAATTAGATGAGCGGGGCTTTTAGCTTTTTGCTTCCGAACAGTTTTGGCATCTCACTTTATCACTTGAAGTTCAGAATGATTGGCATCTATAGGAACTCAGAATTTAGATAGTGTTATTGATTCTCCTAGTTCAGTATGTTGATTTTGAACACAGTTACTTTATGAGTCTTGGCCGTGAGCCTAAGCATTTTGTTTTCCAGTATTACCACCGGATACATAAATGCCACAGACACATAACTGGGTGAACCTTTTCAGATTGCGACTCAGCTTTGCTAGAGTCCCCAATTAGAGGTGTCCAGAGCTCTTAAGCACACTCTTTTTGCTTTGGACCATGACTTTAACCGCTCAGTCTCAAGTTTTCACTTGACACCTTCACGCCACAAGCACATGGTTAGGGACAGCTTGGTTTAGCCGCTTAGGCCAGGATTTTATTCCCGTGGGCCGTCCTATCTACTGATGCTCAAAGCCTTGGATCCTTTTTATTTTACACTTGCCTTTTGGTTTAAAGGGCTATTGGCTTTTTCTTCTTGCTTTTTCTTTTTCTCTTTTCTCTCCTTTTTTTGCCATTTTTTTTATTTTTTTTCTCAAGCTTTTCACTGCTTTTTCTCTCTTCGAGAATCATTTTTTTGATTTTTCAAATTATCAAATAACATTTCTCCCTTTCCATCATTCTTTTAAGAGCCAACACTTTTAAAATTCGTAAACAACAATTTCAAAAATATGCACTGTTCAAGCATTCATTTAGAAAAACAAAAGTATTGCCACCACATCAAAATAATTAAACTATTTTAAAATTCGAAATTCATGCAGTTCTTTTTCATTTTCAATTAAAAATATTTTTCATTTAAGAAAGGTGATGGATTCATTTTCATAGCTTTAAGGCATAGACACTTACACACTAGTGATCATGTAATAAGACACAAACATAAATAAACATAAAGCATAAAAATTTGAAAAACAGAAAATAAAGAATAAGGGAATTAAAGAACGGGTCCACCTTAGTGATGACGGCTTGTTCTTCCTCTTGAAGATCTTATGGAGTGCTTGAGCTCCTCAATGTCTCTTCCTTGCCTTTGTTGCTCCTCCCTCATGACTCTTTGGTCTTCTCTAATTTCATGGAGGAGGATGGAATGCTCTTGGTGCTCCACCCTTAGTTCTCCCATATTGGAACTTAATTCTCCTAGGGAGGTGTTGAATTGCTCCCAATAATTTTGTGGAGGAAAATGCATCCCTTGAGGCATCTCAGGGATTTCATGATGAGGAATTTCCTCATGCTCTTTTCTATGAGTGGGATCTCTTGTTTGCTCCATCCTTTTCTTAGTGATGGGATTGTCCTCAATAATGAGGATGTCTTCCTCTATGTCAATTCTAGCTGAATTACAAAAGTGACAAATAAGATGAGGGAAGGCTAACCTTGACAAAGTAGAGGACTTGTCCGCGACCTTGTAGAGTTCTAGGGATATAACCTCATGAACTTCTACTTCCTCTCCAATCATGATTCTATGGATCATGATAGCCCGGTCTATAGTAACTTCAGACCGGTTGCTAGTGGGAATGATTGAGCGTTGGATGAACTCCAACCATCCCCTAGCCACAGGCTTGAGGTCATGCCTTCTTAGTTGAACCGGCTTCCCTCTTGAATCTCTCTTCCATTGAGCGCCCTCTTCACAAATGTCTATGAGGACTTGGTCCAACCTTTGATCAAAGTTGACCCTTCTAGTGTAGGGGTATGGATCTTCTTGCATCATGGGCAAGTTGAATGCCAACCTTACATTTTTTGGACTGAAATCTAAGCATTTCCCCCGAACCATTGTAAGCCAATTCTTTGGGTCCGGGTTCACACTTTGATCATGGTTCTTGGTGATCCAAGCATTGGCATAGAACTCTTGAACCATTAAGATTCTGACTTGTTGAATGGGGTTGGTGAGAACTTCCCAACCTCTTCTTCAAATCTCATGTCGGATCTCCGGATATTCACCCTTTTTGAGCTTGAAAGGGACTTCAGGGATCACTTTCTTCTTGGCCACAACTTCATAGAAGTGGTCTTGATGGACCTTTGAGATGAATCTCTCCATCTCCCATGACTCGGAGGTGGAAGCTTTTGCCTTCCCTTTCCTCTTTCTTGAGGTTTCTCCGGCCTTTGGTGCCATAAATGGTTATGGAAAAACAAAAAGTAACGCTTTTACCACACCAAACTTAGAAGGTTTGCTCGCACCAAACTTAGTGTTTCGGCCAAGGGGGAGAAGTAGTGTTTAAGATGTGTGAAGATGAAGGGGTGAAGATGGGTTTATATAGGAGTGGAGAGGGGGGCTTTGGTTCGGTCATGTATGGGTGGGTTTGGGAGGGAAAGTGGTTTGAATTTGAATGGTGTAGTAGGTGGGGTTTATGATGAATGGATGTGGATTGGGGAAGGGTTTATGGAGAAAAGGGTAGGATTTGATAGGTGAGGGTTTTTATGGGAAGAGGTATTGAGGTGATTGGTGAAGGGTATTTGGGGAAGAGTATTATGAAAAGGTGTGAAGAAGAGAGAGAGTGAGTTGAGGTTGGTGGGGATCCTGTGGGGTCCACAGATCCTGAGGTGTCAAGGATTTCTCATCCATGCACCAATTAGGCTTGCAAAACGCCCTTTGCTGCCAATTCTGGCGTTAAACGCCAGGTTGCTGCCCATTTCTGGTGTTTAATGCCAGCTTCTTGCCCTTTTCTGGCGTTAAACGCCAGTTGGGTGCCCATTTCTGGCGTTAAACGCCCAGAATGGTGCCAGACTGGGCGTTTAACGCCCATTCTGCTGCCCTTATTGGCGTTTAAACGCCAGTAGGCTTCTCCTCCAGGGTGTGCTATTTTTCATTTTGTTTTTAAGTTTGTTTTTGCTTTTTCAATTGTTTTTTGTGACTTCACATGATCATCAATCTATAGAAACATAAAATAACAATGAAAAATAGAAATTTAACATAGATAAGTAAAATTGGGTTGCCTCCCAACAAGCGCTTCTTTAATGTCAATATCTTGACAGTGGGCTCTCATGGAGCCTCACAGATACTCAGAGCATGATGATGGCCTCTCAACACCAAACTTAGAGTTTGGTTATGGCCTTCCAACACCAAACTTAGAGTTTGAATGTGGGAATTTTGTTTGACTCTGCATTGAGAGAAGCATTTCATGCTTCCTCTCCATGGTTACAGGGGGAGATCCTTGAGCTTTAAACACAAGGGAGTCCTCATTCACTTGAAGGACCAATTTTCCTCTGTCAACATCAATCATAGCCTTTGCTGTGGCTAGGAAGGGTCTACCAAGGATGATGGATTCATCCATACACTTCCCAGTGTCTAGGATTATGAAATCAGCAGGGATGTAGTAGTTTTCAACCTTTACCAAGACATCCTCTACAAGTCCATAAGCCTGTTTTCTTGAATTGTCTGCCATCTCTAGTGAGATTCTTGCAGCTTGTACCTCAAGGATTCCTAGCTTCTCCATTACAAAGAGAGGCATGAGGTTTATGCTTGACCCTTGGTCACACAGAGCCTTCTCAAAGGTCATGGTGCCTATGGTACAAGGTATTGAGAACTTTCCAGGATCTTGTCTCTTCAGAGGTAATTTCTGCCTAGTCAAGTCATCCAGTTCTTTGGGGAGCAAGGGGGGTTCATCCTCCTAAGTCTTATTACCAAATAGCTTGGCATTTAGCTTCATGATTGCTCCAAGGTACTTAGCAACTTGTTCTTCAGTAACATCTTCATCCTCTTCAGAGGAAGAATACTCATCAGAGCTCATGAATGGCAAAAGTAAATTCAATGGAATCTCTATGGTCTCAGTGTGAGCCTCAGATTCCCATGGTTCCTCATTAGGGAACTCCTTGGAGGCCAGTGGACATCCATTGAGGTCTTCCTCAGTAGAGATCACTGCCTCTTCCTCCTCTCCAGGTTCGGCCGTGTGGGTCATGTTGAAGGCCCTGCACTCTCCTTTTGGATTCTCTTCTGTATTGCTTGGAATAGTGCTAGGAGGGAGTTCAGTAACTTTCTTACTCAGCTGACCCACCTGTGCCTCCAAATTTCTAATGGAGGACCTTGTTTCAGTCATGAAACTTTGAGTGGTTTTAATTAAATCAGAGACTACAGTTGCTAAGTCAGAGTGGCTCTACTTAGAATTCTCTGTTTGTTGCTGAGAAGATGATGGAAAAGGTTTGCCATTGCTAAACCTATTTTTCCCACCATTATTGTTGTTAAAGCCTTGTTGAGGCCTCTGTTGATCCTTCCATGAGAGGTTTGGATGATTTCTCCATGAAGAGTTATAGGTGTTTTCATAGGGTTCTCCCATGTAATTCACCTCTTCCATTGCTGGATTCTTAGGATCATAAGCTTCTTCTTCAGATGAAGCTTCTTTGGTACTGCCTGTTGCTGCTTGCATGCCAGACAGACTTTGAGAATTCATATTGACTTGCTGAGTCAATATTTTGTTCTGAGCCAATATGGCATTCATAGTATCAATCTCAAGAACTCATTTCTTCTGATTTGTCCCATTATTCACAGGATTCCTTTCAGAAGTGCACATGAATTGGTTATTTGCAACCATTTTAATGAGTTCCTGAGCTTCTGCAGGCGTCTTCTTCAGATGAAGAGATCCTCCAGCAGAGCTGTCCAATGACATCTTGGACAGTTCAGACAGACCATCATAGAAGATACTTATGATGCTCCATTCTGAAAGCAAGTCATAAGGACACCTTCTGATCAATTGCTTGTATCTTTCCCAAGCTTCATAGAGGGATTCACCTTCCTTTTGTCTGAAGGTTTGGACTTCTACTCTAAGTTTGCTCAATTTTTGAGGTGGAAAGAACTTTGCCAAGAAGGCATTGACTAGCTTTTTCCAAGAGTTCAGGCTTTCTTTAGGTTGTGAATCCAACCATGTTCTAGCTCTGTCTCTGACAGCAAAAGGAAAAAGCATGAGTCTGTAGACTTCAGGGTCAACTTTTCTCCCATAGAAGTCAGGGGTAGGTGCAGTAAAGTCACCAAGCACCTTCCTTGCATTGTTGGCATTGTTGTTGTTTTCGGCTGCCATGGCTTCTTCTTGTTTGAAAAGCTTTGTTAGGTCCTCTACAGAGAGTTGTACTTTAGCTTCTCTTAGCTTTCTCTTCAGGGTACCTTTGTTCTTGCTCCTACTCATATAAAAAGAGAGGAGAAGAAAATATGGAATCCTCTATGTCACAGTATAGAGATTCCTTGAGGTGTTATAGGAAAATAAAAATAGAAGGATGAGGTAGAGAATTGAGAATTCGAACTTATCAAGAGGGATAGAGTTCGAATTGTACATTGAGGAGGAGTGTTAGTCCATAAATAGAAGGATGTGAGAAGAGGAGAAGAATAATCGAAATTAAAGTAAAAAGATTTTTAAAAAATTAAAAGAAATTTTGAAAATTTGGTAAATGATTTTCGAAAACTAAGATTGGGAAAGAAATTAAGTGATTTTTGAAAAAGATTTTGAAATTAGAAATAAAAAAGATATGATTGAAAATTAATTTTGAAAAAGATGTGATTGAAAAGATATGATTAAGAAGATATGATTGAGAATCAAATTAAAAGGAGAAATTTTTAAAATTAAAGTTGATTACTTGACTAACAGGAAATTAAAAGATGTGATTCTAGAATTAAAACTTTTGATTCTTTCTTAATAGGCAAGTAACAACTTAAAAATTTTGAATTAAATCACTAATTGTAGCAAGGATTTTTGAAAATAGTAATAAATAAAAAAATTGAAAAGAAATTGATTTTGAAAAGATATGCTTGAAAAGATATGATTTGAAAAAAAATTTGATTTTGAAAAATTATGAAAATTTGAAAAAGATTTTAATTAAAAACAAAATCTTCCCTCTAGTGTCCTCCTAGCGTTAAACGCCCAGAATGGCATCCATTCTGGCGTTTAACGCCCAAAATGCTACCTTTTTGGGCGTTTAACGCCCAGCCAGGTACCCTGGCTGGCGTTTAAACGCTAGTTTTCCTTCTTCACTGGGCGTTTTGAACGTCCAGCTTTTTCTGTGTAATTCCTCTGCTGAATGTTCTGAATCTTCAATTCTCTGTGTTACTGACTTGAAAAGACACAATTTTAAAAATTTTTTGAATTTTTAATGATGAGAAACAATAAAAAAATGCAATAAATATCAAATAAACCATGCATGCAAGACACCAAACTTAGAAGTTTGTATACTAAGGACTTTAACAATTTGAAAATGCATGTAAGAAACAACAAAAGACACAAAATAAGAGAAATCAAAGATCAGAGCAATGAAATCATCAAGAACAACTTGAAGATCAATAAAGAACATAATATATATATTCGAAAAAACACAAGAAGAATAAAGACATGCAATTGACACCAAACTTAAAAATTAGACCCTAGACTCAAACAAGAAACATAAAATATTTTTTATTTTAAGATTTTATAAATTTTTTTTGTGATTTTTCGAAAATTATATGGAAAAGAAAATAAAGAGATTCAAAATTTTTAATAAGAATTCCAAGAATCATACAATGTTAGTCTAAAACTCCGATCCAGGAATTAGACATGGCTTACTAGCTAGCCAAGCTTTTAGTGAAAGCTTCGGTCCAAAACACTAGACATGGCCAATGGCCAGCCAAGCTTTAGCAGATCATTACTCTCAACAGCAAAATTGATAGAAATCAATAAGCTCTCGTGATGATAAGTTGAAACCTCGGTCCAAAAGTTTAGACATGGTTTCACAACCAGCCAGACTTCAGCAAATCATCATGAAACTCTAGAATTCATTCTTAAAAACTCTAAAGAACAGAATAGAAAATTTTTTGTATTTTTGAAAAATTTTTTTTTCGAAAATAAAAACTAAAAAGCTTGAACATAAAATAAAATTACCTAATCTAAGCAACAAGATGAACCATCAGTTGTCCAAACTCGAACAATCCCCAGACACGGTGCCAAAAACTTAGTGCACGAAATTATGATCATCAATGGCGCCAACAACTTGGTACGCACAATTGTAATCTCAACTCTTTATCACAACTCCGCACAACTAACCAGCAAGTGCATTGGGTCGTCCAAGTAATAAACCTTACGCGAGTAAGGGTCGATCCCAGGGAGACTGTCGGCTTAAAGCAAGCTATGGTCATCTTGTAAATCTCAGTCAGGCGGATTCAAATGGTTATGGAGGATTGATAATTAAAAGATGAATAAAATATAAAATAGGATAGAGATACTTATGTAATTCATTGGTGAGAGTTTCAGATAAGCGTATGAAGATGCTTTGTTCCTCCTGAACTTCTGCTTTCCTATTGCCTGCTTCCAATCATTCATACTCATTTCCATGGCAAGCTTTATGTTAGGCATCACCGTTGTCAATGGCTATTTCCCGTCCTCTCAGTAAAAATGGTCCAAATACGCTGTCACCACACGGCTAATCATCTGTCGGTTCTCGATCATGTTGGAATAGGATCCAGTGATCCTTTTGCGTCTGTCACTACACCCAACACTCGTGAGTTTGAAGCTCGTCACAGTTATCCCTTCCCAGATCCTACTCGGAATACCACAGACAAGGTTTAGACATTCCGGATCTCAGGAATGACCGCCAATAATTCTAGCCTATATCACGAAGGTTCTAATCTTAGATTAGAAACCCAAGAGATACACATTCAAGCTTGTTTGCATGTAGAACGGAAGTGGTTGTCAGGCACGCGTTCATAGGTGAGAATGGTGATGAGTGTCATGGATCATCGCATTTATCATCTTGAAGAACGAATGGATATCTTAGAGAAGAAGTAGGCGTGAATTGAATAGAAAAACAATAGTACTTTGCATTAATTCATGAGGAACAGCAGAGCTCCACACCTTAATCTATGGTGTGTAGAAACTCCACCGTTGAAAATACATAAGAACAAAAGGGTCTAGGCATGGCTGAATGGCCAGCCTCCCAAAGATGAAAAGGTCTATGAAAGTATGATCAAGTGTGTAAAAAGTATATGAAAGTATGAAAATACAATAGCAAAAGGTCCTATTTATAGAAAACTAGTAGCCTAGGATTACAGAAATAGGTAAATGATGCAGAATCTTTCTTCCGGGCCCACTTGGTGTGTGCTTAGGCTGAGCATTGAAGCTTTCACGTGTAGAGGCTTTTCTTGGAGTTAAGTGCCAGCTTTTGTGCCAGTTTGGGCATTTAACTCCAGCTTTTATGCCAGTTCTGGCGTTTTGACGCTAGAATTTCTATGCTGACTTGGAACGCCGGTTTGGGCCATCAAATCTTGGGCAAAGTATGAACTATTATATATTTCTGGAAAGCCCAGGATGTCGACTTTCCAAAACATTTGAGAACGCGCCAATTGGGTTTCTGTAGCTCCAGAAAATTCACTTCGTGTGCAGGGAGGTCAGAATCCAACAGCATCTGCAGTCCTTTTTCAGACTCTGAATCAGATTTTTGCTTAGGTCCCTCAATTTCAGCCAGAAAATACCTAAAATCACAAAAACTCATAGTAAAGTCTAGAAATGTAATTTTTATTTAAAAACTAATAAAAACATAGGAAAAACTAACTAAAATATACTAAAAACTTACTAAAAACAATGCCAAAAAGCGTATAAATTATCCGCTCATCAAGTCCCAATTAAACTCAACTAACTAAACAAAACATGAAATTAAACTTATTTTACCAATATGTACAAAAGAGAAAAGAGAAAGATGTTACCATGGTGGGGTGTCTCCCACCTAGCACTTTTGTTTGTTGTCCTTAAGTTGAACTTATGGGGAGCTCCTCATCAAGGTGGCTTGTGCTTGAATCCATCCTTGAACATCCACCAATGCTTGGATTTCCATTGTCCTTCATCATTCAAAGTTAGTAACTCCAAGCTTTGATGGAGTTCTTCACAAACCATGGGCTCCCAAAGTTGATCTTCTTCTTGTAATCCGGGGTCCCACACTTTGTTTTCACACCCGTCTTGAGGTTGACTCTCATTATTAGCCCATCCGGGTGGTGAACAAGGTGAATTCTCTATAAAGTGACCAACAATCCTTCTAGACCCATCTAGGTGAGCACTACTCCAACCTTTATATCTCATGTTGGATGCATCAACTATAATGAGCCTTGATTTGCAACGCCAACCACGAAACATCTTTCGTTTACACTTCATCCCACAAAGCATCCTAAGTTGGCCATCCGTTTCAAGCAAACCATATTCAAGTGGGATAATAAAGCTAATAGAAATGAGTTTCACCCACTCAAATGAAGGAGTAGATGGCAACCTAGGCAAAGACAATTCCAAGGGTCTTGCTAAAGCATATTAAATTCTCATCCTCCTTTTTCTAAGGATCTCCACCTACTCACAAGTTTTCTCAAATGTGATCCTTTGTTCAACAATATTATCTAAGCCTTTTCCTTTACTCGAGTCATAATTGGGAGGGTGAAAAAAATTTACCTCCACAACGCTTTCAAACCCAACGGGAGAAGGTTCTTCATGCTCAAAGGATTCTTCACCACTAAGACTTGATGCCTGATCTTCATCACCAAGGGGGCTCAATTCTTGCTCTATTCCATCCAATTCTTCATAAGGGATATGCCTCAGAGGTTGTGCACATTCCTCCTTAACATTAAATTCAATCATTTTAGAGGGGTTTTCTTCAATCCTAGACTCCCAAGGTGGTTCCGCATCTCCTAAGTCTTCAACCACTTCTTCCTCTTCTTCAATAATCTCTACCTCCTCCTCTTGTTGCATTTCTTGCTTTAACTCCTCTTCTTCAACTTGGAGCTTCAAGTTCACTTTCTCACTAAGCTCCTTCGTTGCTTCTCCACATTCCACAATGGAAGTGCCTTGATCGCATAGGCTTAGGCGAGATGAGACTATGTTGCCAATGGCTTCTACCATAATAGCCATTTTTACTCTTAACTCCTCAAATTTCTTTTCATCCTCCTCGTGTTGCCTTAAGGTGTGAGATTCAAGATCCCTTAATTCTAGCATAAAGGCTTCATCGGGAGGTGATGGTAGAAGAGATGGTTCATTATTTGAGAGAAAGGTATTATAGTCGGAAGGTAGTTCTTTTAGGTAGAGTTATGGTGGTTCGATATTTCCCATTCTTTCCATTCGTTGCACAACACACTCCATGGTTGCTTGAAATTGATCCAATGCCTCCTTGAAATGATCCCTTGACTCTTGTTCCTCTTGGATAGTATGATTATGATCATATGGCTCTTGGATCGAAGGATATGAGTATTCTTCCATGGGAGGTTGTGGTGGAAAGTAGAATTTATCTTGTGGTTGAAAATTTGCATGCATTGGAGGTGGTTCATCTTGGTAATAGTATGGAGGGGGTGGCTCTTGGAAATGTTGATGTTGGAATGGTGGTGGCTCTATATGTGGTTCATATGGCTCATATGGTTGTTGGTAGGATGGATATGGATTAGGGTCATATGAAGATGGTTGGTGAAGGGTGGCTTGTGAGTATGGTTGATGACTATGTTGAGGATATGGCTCATAGGTGTATGGTGGTGGTTCTTGGAAGTCACAAGGGGATTCAACATAACCATTGGATTGGTATGCATCAGAGGATGGCTCTTCTTCATAGTGCGTTGGTGGAGGTTGTTTCCATGAGGATTGATCATATGCATATGGCTCCTCCCACCTTTGATTGTCCCATCCTTGATACACATCCTCATTGAAGCTCTCATTTCCTACAACATAGTTAGAACCAAACTCATAGCCAAAGTGAGAATTCATGATAGCAAGAGAAAATGAAAATAAAATCAAATAAAAAGCAAGAAAATTAAATCCTAAAACTAGCAAAAACTAACAAAGAAGCAAAAGGTAAACCCATTTACAATATTCACATATGTACAATAACCAATAACATAACACCATTGCAACTCCCCGGCAATGGCGCCATTTTGAAGATTTGGACTTTTGTGTGGTTGGTGCACGAAATTGTGATCATCAACAATGGCGCCAAAGGACTTGGAGCTCTCAAACGTGAATCACACTTTGTCACAATTCCACACAACTAACCAGCAAGTGCACTGGGTCGTCCAAGTAATAAACCTTACGTGAGTAAGGGTCGATCCCACGGAGATTGTCGGCTTGAAGCAAGCTATGGTCATCTTGTAAATCTCAGTCAGGCGGATTCAAATGATTATGGAGTTTAAGGTGATGAAAATAAAACATAAAATAAAGATAGAGATACTTATGTAATTCATTGGTGGATTTCAGATAAGCGTATGAAGATGCTTTGTTCCCCTTGAACCTCTGCTTTCCTATTGCCTTCTTCCAATCATTCATACTCCTTTCCATGGCAAGCTTTATGTTGGGCATCACCGTTGTCAATGGCTACATCCCGTCCTCTCAATGAAAATGGTCCTGATGCTCTGTCACAACATCGGCTAATCAGCTGTCGGTTCTCGATCATGTCGGAATAGGCTCTATTGATCCTTTTGCGTCTGTCACACGCCCCAAAATCGCGAGTTTAAAGCTCATCACAGTCATCCCTTCCCAGATCCTACTCAGAATACCACAGACAAGGTTTAGACTTTCCGGATCTCAGGAATGGCTGCCATTAATTCTAGCCTATACCACTAAGGTTCCAATCTTAGATTAGAAACCCAAGAGATACACACTCAATCGAAGGTAGAACGGAAGTGGTTGTCAGGCACACGTTCATAGGTGAGAATGATGATGAGTGTCACGAATCATCACATTCATCAAGTTGAAGAACAAGTGATATCTTAGAGAAGAAGTAGGCGTGAATTGAATAGAAAAACAGTAGTAATTGCATTAATTCATGAGGAACAGCAGAGCTCCACACCTTAATCTATGGCGTGTAGAAACTCCACCATTGAGAATACATAAGAACAAAGTCCAGGCATGGCCGTGAGGCCATCCTCTAGACGTGAAAAGGCCTATCAAAAGTATGAGTAAAAGATAGATGGTGTGAAAATACAATAGCATAAGGTCCTATTTATAGAGAACTAGTAGCCTAGGGTTACAGAAATAGGTAATTAATGCAGAAATCTTCTTCTGGGCCCACTTGGTGTGTGCTTGGGCTGAGCATTGAAGCTTTCATGTGTAGAGACTTTTCTTGGAGTTAAACGCCAGTTTTTATGCCAGTTTGGGCGTTTAACTCCAGCTTTTGTGCCAGTTTCGGAGTTAAACGCCAGAATTCTTGAGCTGACTTGGAACGCCTGTTTGGGCCATCTAATCCCGGTCAAAGTATGGACTATTATATATTTCTGGAAAGCTCAGGATGTCTACTTTCCAACGCAATTGAGAGCGCGCCAATTGGGCTTCTGTAGCTCCAGAAAACCCACTTTGAGTGCAGGGAGGTCAGAATCCAACAGCATCTGCAGTCCTTTTTCAGCCTCTGAATCAGATTTTTGCTCAGGTCCCTCAATTTCAGCCAGAAAATACCTAAAATCACAGAAAAACACACAAACTCATAGTAAAGTCCAGAAATATGATTTTTAAATAAAAACTAATAAAAATATAATAAAAACTAATTAAAATATACTAAAAACATACTAAAAACAATGCCAAAAAGCGTATAAATTATCCGCTCATCACAACACCAAACTTAAATTGTTGCTTGTCCCCAAGCAACTGAAAATCAAATAGGATAAAAAGAAGAGAATGTACAATGAATTCCAAAAATATCTATGAAGATCAGTATTAATTAGATGAGCGGGGCTTTTAGCTTTTTGCTTCTGAACAGTTTTGGCATCTCATTTTATCCCTTGAAGTTCAGAATGATTGGCATCTATAGAAACTCAGAATCCAGATAGTGTTACTGACTCTCCTAGTTAAGTATGTTGATTCTTGAACACAGCTACTTTATGAGTCTTGGACGTGGCCCTAAGCACCTTGTTTTCCAGTATTACCACCGGATACATAAATGCCACAGACACATAACTAGGTGAACCTTTTTAGATTGTGACTCAGCTTTGCTAGAGTCCCCAATTAAAGGTGTCCAGGGTTCTTAAGCACACTCTTCTTTTTGCTTTGGACCTTGACTTTAACCGCTCAGTCTCAAGTTTTCACTTGACACCTTCACGCCACAAGCACATGGTTAGGGACAGCTTGGTTTAGCCGCTTAGGCCAGGATTTTATTCCTGTGGGCCCTCCTATCCACTGATGCTCAAAGCTTTGGATCCTTTTTATCACCCTTGCCTTTTGGTTTAAAGAGGTATTGGCTTTTTCTGCTTGCTTTTCTTTTTCTTTTTTTTTTTGCAAGCTTTTCACTGCTTTTTCTTGCTTCAAGAATCAATTTTATGATTTTTCAGATCATCAGATAACATTTCTCCTTTTCCTTTCATTCTTTCAAGAGCCAACAATTTTAACATTCATGAATCAACAAATTCAAAAATATGCACTGTTCACGCATTCATTCAGAAAAACAATAGCATTGCCACCACATCAAAATAATTAAACTGTTTTAAAATTTGAAATTCATGCACTTCTTTTTCTTTTTCAATTAAAAACATTTTTCATTTAAGAAAGGTGATGGATTCATTTTCATAGCTTTAAGGCATAGACACTTAGACACTAATGATCATGTAATAAAGACACAAACATAAATAAACAAAAAGCACAATTTTCGAAAAATAGAAAATAAAGAACAAGGAAATTAAAGAACGGGTCCACCTTAGTGATGGTGGCTTGTTCTTCCTCTTGAAGATCTTATGGAGTTCTTGAGCTCCTCAATGTCTCTTCCTTGCCTTTGTTGCTCCTCTCTCATGGTTCTTTGATCTTCTCTAATTTCATGGAGGAGGATGGAATGCTCTTGGTGCTCCACCCTTAGTTGTCCCATGTTGGATCTTAATTCTCCTAGGGAGGTGTTGATTTGCTCCCAATAGTTTTGTGGAGGAAGATACATCCCTTGAGGCATCTCAGGGATTTCATGATGAGGAGTTTCCTCATGCTCTTGTCCATGAGTGGGATCTCTTGTTTGCTCCATCCTTTTCTTAGTGATGGGCTTGTCCTCATCAATGAGAATGTCTCCCTCTATGTCAATTCCAACCGAATTGCAGAGGTGACAAATGAGATGAGGGAAGGCTAACCTTGCCACAGTGGAGGACTTGTCCGCCACCTTGTAGAGTTCTTGGGATATAACCTCATGAACTTCCACTTCCTCTCCAATCATGATGCTATGTATCATGATAGCCCGGTCTATAGTAGCTTCAGACCGGTTGCTAGTGGGAATAATTGAGCGTTGGATGAACTCCAACCATCCCCTAGCCACGGGCTTGAGGTCATGCCTTCTTAGTTGAACCGGCTTCCCTCTTGAATCTCTCTTCCATTGAGTGCCCTCTTCACATATGTCCATGAGGACTTGGTCCAACCTTTGATCAAAGTTGACCCTCTTGTGAATGGGTGTGCATCTCCTTTCATCGTAGGCAAGTTGAATGCCAACCTTACATTTTCCGGACTAAAATCTAAGTAATTCCCCCGAACCATTGTAAGCCAATTCTTGGGGTCCGGGTTCACACTTTGATCATGGTTCTTGGTGATCCATGCATTGGCATAGAACTCTTGAACCATTAAGATTCCGACTTGTTGAATGGGATTGGTGAGGACTTCCCAACCTCTTCTTCGGATCTCATGTCGGATCTCCGGATATTCGCCCTTTTGAGCTTAAAAGGGACCTCGGGGATCACTTTCTTCTTGGCCACAACTTCATAGAAGTGGTCTTGATGCACCCTTGAGAGAAATCTCTCCATCTCCCATGACTCGGAGGTGGAAGCGTTTGCCTTCCCTTTCCTCTTTCTAGAGGTTTCTCCGGCCTTTGGTGCCATAAATGGTTATGAAAAAATAAAAAGCTTTATCTTTTACCACATCAAACTTAGAAGGTTGCTCGTCCTCGAGCAAAAGAAGAAAGAAGAGAGTAGAAGAAGAAGAAATAGAGGAGATGGAGTGGGCTTGTGTTTTGGCCAAGGGAGAGAAGTGGTGTTTGGGTTGTGTGAAAATGAAGGAGTGAAGATGGGTTTATATAGGGGTGAGAGGGGTGTGTATGGCTCGGCTATAGAGGGTGGGTTTGGGAGGGAAAGTGATTTGAATTTGAATGGTGAGGTAGGTGGGGTTTTATGAAGGATGGATGTGAGTGGTGAAGAGAATGGTGGGATTTGATAGGTGAGGGGTTTTTGGGGAAGAGGTATTGAGGTGATTGGTTAATGGGTGAAGAAGAGAGAGAGTGGTGGGGTAGGTGGGGATCCTGTGGGGTCCATAGATCCTGAGGTGTCAAGGATATCTCATCCCTGCACCAAGTGGTGTGCAAAACGCCCCTTTCTGCCAATCCTGGCGTTAAACGCCAGGCTGCTGCCCATTTCTGGCGTTTAACGCCAGCTTCATGCCCATTCCTATTCCTGGCGTTAAATGCCAGTCTGGTGCCCATTTCTGGCGTTAAACGCCCAGAATGGTGCCAGACTGGGCGTTTAACGCCCATTCTGCTACCTTTACTGGCGTTTAAACGCCAGTAACTGTCTCCTCCAGGGTGTTCTATTTTTTATTCTGTTTTTCACTTTGTTTTTGCTTTTTCAATTGCTTTTGTGACTTCACATGATCATCAACCTACAGAAAACATAAAATAACAATAGAAAATGGAAATTTAACATAGATAAGTAAAGATTGGGTTGCCTCCCAACAAGCGCTTCTTTAATGTCAATAGCTTGACAGTGGCTCTCATGGAGCCTCACAGATGTTCAGAGCAATGTTGGAACCTCCCAAAACCAAACTTAGAGTTTGAATGTGGGGGTTCAACACCAAACTTAAAGTTTGGTTGTGGCCTCCCAACACCAAACTTAGAGTTTGACTGTAGGGGCTCTATTTGACTCTGTATTGACAGAAGCTCTTCATGCTTCCTCTCTATGGTTACAGAGGGATATCCTTGAGCTGTAAACACAAGGGAGTCATCATTCACTTGAATGATCAATTCTCCTCTGTCAACATCAATCACAGCCTTTGCTGTGGCTAGGAAGGGTCTGCCAAGGATGATGGATTCATCCATACACTTCGCAGTTTCTAGGATTATGAAATCAACAGGGATGTAATGGTCTTCAACCTTTACCAAGACATCCTCTACAAGTCCATAATCCTGTTTCTTTGAATTTTCTGCCATCTCTAGTGAGATTCTTGCAGCTTGTATCTCAATGATCCCTAGCTTTTCCATTACAGAGAGAGGCATAAGGTTTATGCTTGACCCTAGGTCACACAAAGCCTTCTCAAAGGTCATGGTGCCTATGGTACAAGGGATTGAAAACTTTCCAGGGTCCTGTCTCTTTTGAGGTAATCTCTGCCTAGTCAAGTCATCCAGTTCTTTGATGAGCAATGGAGGTTCATCCTCCAAAGTCTCATTACCAAATAACTTGGCATTTAGCTTCATGATTGCTCCAAGGTACTTAGTAACTTGCTCTTCAGTAACATCTTCATCCTCTTCAGAGGAAGAATATTCATCAGAGGTCATGAATGGCAGAAGTAGATTTAATGGAATCTCTATGGTCTTAGTATGAGCCTCAGATTCCCATGGTTCCTTATTAGGGAACTCCATGGAGGTCAGTGGGTGTCCATTGAGGTCTTCCTCAGTGGGAATCACTGCCTCTTCCTCCTCTCCAAGTTCGGCCATGTGAGATATGGTTATGGCCTTGCACTCCCTTTTTGGATTCTCTTCTGTATTGCTTGGATGAGTGCTAGGAGGGAGTTCAGTAATTTTCTTACTCAGCTGACCCAATTGTGCCTCCAAATTTCTAATGGAGGACCTTGTTTCAGTCATGAAACTTTTTGAGTAGTTTTGATTAGATCAGAGACAATGGTTGTTAAGTCAGAGGGGTTTTGCTTAGAATTCTCTGTCTGTTGCTGAGAAGATGATGGAAAAGGCTTGCTATTGCTAAACCTGTTTCTTCCACCATTATTGTTGTTGAAACCTTGTTGAGGTCTCTGTTGATCCTTCCATGAGAGATTTGGATGATTTTTCCATGAAGGATTATAGGTGTTTCCATAGGATTTCTCCCATGTAATTCACCTCTTCCATTGCTTGGTTCTCAGGATCATAAGCTTCTTCTTCAGAGGAAGCTTCCTTAGTACTGCCTGTTGCTGCTTGCATTTCAGACAGACTCTGAGAAATCATATTGACTTGTTGGGTCAATATTTTATTCTGAGCCAATATGGCATTCAGAGTATCAATCTCAAGGACTCCTTTCTTCTGAGTTGTCCCATTATTCACAGGATTCCTTTCAGAAGTGTACATGAATTGGTTATTTGCAACCATTTCAATGAGTTCTTGAGCTTCTGCAGGCGTCTTCTTCAGATGAAGAGATCCTCCAGCAGAGCTATCCAATGACATCTTGGATAGTTCAGACAGACCATCATAGAAGATTCCTATGATGCTCCATTCTGAAAGCATGTCAGAAGGGCACCTTCTGATCAATTGCTTGTATCTCTCCCAAGCTTCATAGAGGGACTCACCATCCTTTTGTCTAAAGGTTTGGACTTTCACTCTAGCTTGCTCAATTTTTGAGGTGGAAAGAACTTTGCCAAGAAGGCATTGACTAACTTTTCTCAAGAGTTCAGGCTTTCCTTAGGTTGAGAATCCAACCATGTTCTAGCTCTGTCTCTTACAGTAAAAGGAAAGAGCATAAGTCTGTAGACTTCAGGGTCAACCCCATTGGTCTTAACAGTTATACAGATTTGCAAGAATTTAGCCAAGAACTGATGAGGATATTCCAATGGAAATCCATGAAACTTGTAATTCTGTTGCATTAGAGAAACTAATTGAAGCTTAAGCTCAAAGTTGTTTGCTCCAATGGCAGGGATAGAGATGCTTCTCCCATAGAAATCAGGAGTAGGTGCAGTAAAGTCACCAAGCACCTTCCTTGCATTGTTGGCATTGTTGTTATTTTCAGCTGCCATGGTTTCTTCTTCTTTGAAGAGTTCTGTTAGGCCTTCTAAAGAGAATTTTTCTTTAGCTTCTCTTAGCTTTCTCTTCAAGGTCCTTTCAGGTTCAGGATCAGCTTGAACAAGTATGCCTTTATCTTTGTTCCTGCTCATATGAAAGAGAAGAGAACAAGAAATAAAAAAGATTTGATTTTGAAAAATTATGAAAACTTGAAAAAAATGTGAATTAAAAACAAAATCTTCCCTCTAGTGTCATCCTGGCGTTAAACGCCCAGAATGGTGCCCATTTTGGCGTTTAACGCCCAAATCCCTACCTTTTTGGGCATTAAACGCCCAGCCAGGTACCCTGGCTGGCGTTTAAATGCCAGTTTTCCTTCTTCACTGGGCGTTTTGAACGCCCAGCTTTTTCTGTTTGATTCCTCTGCTGAATGTTCTGAATCTTCAATTCTCTGTATTATTGACTTGAAAAGACATAGTTTTAAAAAATATTTTTGAATTTTTGATGATGGAAATCAATAAAAATGCAACAAAGATCAAATAAACAATGCATGCAGGACACCAAACTTAAAAATTTTCATATAGGAGACACTAACAAATTGAGAATGCATATGAGAAACAACAAAACACACTAAACAAGAGAATTTAAAGATCAGAGCACTGAAATCATCAAGAACAACTTGAAGATCAATGAAGAACATATTGCATGTATTCAAAAAATGCAAGAAGAATAAAAACATGCAATTGACACTAAACTTAAAAATTGATACTAGACTCAAACAAGAAAGATAAATTTTTTTTTTTATTTTTATGGTTTTATAATTTTTTTTTGTGATTTTCGAAACTTATATGAAAAAGAAAATAAAGAGAATCAAAACTTTTAATAAGAATTCCAGGAATCATGCAATGTGCAATGTTAGTCTAAAGCTTCAGTCTAAAAAGATTAGACATGTTTGGCCAAGCTTTAGCAGGACATTACATTCAATAACTAAATTGATGAGAATCAATCAGCTTTTGTGATGGTGGGAACATCACCTTGAAACTCTAGAATTCATTCTTAAAAATTCTGAAGAAAAGATACCTAATCTAAGCAACAAGATGAACCGTCAGTTGTCCAAACTCAAACAATCCCCGGCAACGGCGCCAAAAACTTGATGTTGTTGCCAGACCAAACTTGGCACGGTTGTTACCGGAAACAAATGTGAAATTGTTGTTCGTTTATTCGTTCCTTCCCCGGCAACGGCACCAAAAACTTGGTGCACGAAATTGTGATCATCAACAATGGCACCAAAGGACTTGGAGCTCTCAAACCCTATTGCCTTCTTCCAATCATTCATACTCCTTTCCATGGCAAGCTTTATGTTGGGCATCACCGTTGTCAATGGCTACATCCTATCCTCTCAGTGAAAATGGTCCTGATGCTCTGTCATAACATCGGCTAATCAACTGTCGGTTCTCGATCATGTCGGAATAGGATCCATTGATCCTTTTGCGTCTGCCACACGCCCCACAATCGCGAGTTTGAAGCTCATCACAGTCATCCCTTCCCAGATCCTACTCAGAATACTACAGACAAGGTTTAGACTTTTCGGATCTCAGGAATGGCTGCCATTAATTCTAGCCTATACCACTAAGGTTCCAATCTTAGATTAGAAACCCAAGAGATACACACTCAATCGAAGGTAGAATAGAGGTGGTTGTCAGGCACACGTTCATAGGTGAGAATGATGATGAGTGTCACGGATCATCACATTCATCAAGTTGAAGAACAAGTGATATCTTAGAGAAGAAGTAGGCGTGAATTGAATAGAAAAATAGTAATGATTGCATTAATTCATGAGGAACAGCAGAGCTCCACACCTTAATCTATGGTGTGTAGAAACTCCACCGTTGAGAATACATAAGAACAAGGTCCAGGCATGGCCGTGAGGCCAGCCCCCAGACATGAAAAGGCCTATCAAAAGTATGAGTAAAAGATAGATGGTGTGAAAATACAATAGCATAAGGTCCTATTTATAGAGAACTAGTAGCCTAGGGTTACAAAAATAGGTAATTAATGCAGAAATCTTCTTCTGGGCCCACTTGGTGTGTGCTTGGGCTGAGCATTGAAGCTTTCATGTGTAGAGACTTTTCTTGGAGTTAAACGCCAGTTTTTGTGCCAGTTTGGGCGTTTAACTCCAGCTTTTGTGCCAGTTTCGGAGTTAAACGCCAGAATTCTTGAGCTAACTTGGAATGCCTGTTTGGGCCATCAAATCTCGGGCAAAGTATGGACTATTATATATTGATGGAAAGCCCAGAATTTCTACTTTTGAACGCAATTGAGAGCGCACCAATTAGGTTTCTGTAGCTCCAGAAAATCCACTTTGAGTGCAGGGAGATCAGAATCCAACAGCATCTGCAGTCCTTTTTCAGCCTCTGAATCAGATTTTTGCTCAGGTCCTTCAATTTCAGCCAGAAAATACCTGAAATCACAGAAAAATACACAAACTCATAGTAAAGTCCATAAATATGATTTTTAAATAAAAACTAATAAAAATATAATAAAAACTAATTAAAATATACTAAAAACATACTAAAAACAATGCCAAAAAGTGTATAAATTATCCGCTCATCAGTGGTCTAGAATTCCACTAATGAATTCTCGTTGTAAAGTATAGTTTCTAAACCAAACAATAGTCCTTTCATACAAAAATTTGTTTGTCACAAGTAACAAGCCCCTAAATTTTATAAACTGAAGTATTTAAACCTCGGGTCGTTCTCCCTAGGAATTGCAATAAAGTGCCTTGTTATTGGTTATGGAGTATGTTTTGGGGTTTTTGATATGATGGACAAGAAATATAAATGGGAAAGGAAATACACTAACAAAAAAGTCTTGGTAAGGTTAGGTGGTCAAGGATCTCTATCCTAATCACTAACCACAACATGAGAATTGGCGAGGATCAACCCCATTAAGTCATCCTCTAAGTAATAAAGGAAAGTCAAATGAGCTATATCAACCCAAGTCCATAAGTCCTAGTTCTCTACCAAATCAATTAGTGAGATCTAGAGTTAATGGCTCCCAATCGTCAATAACTTGGACATTAGTAACTCAAGAGTTCCTAAGTTACCTTCCCAAGCCAATAACATAAAATTCTACTCTAAAATCCAACCAAGCATTTTATGAAACACTTGGAAGGAATAAAAAGAAAGCATAGTAAATGACAAGAAATAGTAAAATCTACCAACTACAAATTGCAAGAAAAGTAAGAACACATCCCAAATCAACAATAAAAAGAACATCAAACATTAAATTTCATTAAATGTAAATCAAATCCTACATGAGTTCATCATCACAAAAGAAACATAAAAGGGAAATTAACATGAAAACTAAGAGAATCAAGTAGTAGGAACAAGAAATCATAAAAGAAATAAGATGAAAACATGTTATTGAGCCTAGATCTAGAAGAGATTAAACTAACCTAATTCTAGAGAGAAGAGGGAGATTCTCTCTCTAGAAACTAACCTACATGATGCTAATGCTACAAACAATTGCTTCCCCTTTGCTTGGACCTCAATTCTGCATGAAATACACTTAGAAACAAGTTGTATTTGGGCCTGGGCAGCTCAGAAATCGCCCCCAGCATTTTGCCTTTAAGTGGGCCATGTGAGAGTATCGGCGCGTGCGCGCCATGTGCGCGTGCGCGTCGATTGGAAAATTCTTCATCCGCGCGGACGCGGCATGTACGCGTGCGCATCTCTAGGCGAAACCACTTTTGCACGTGCGTGCCTTGTACGCGTGCGCGTCCATTGATGCATTCCCAATCCTTGTTTCTTCATGCATTCTCCCCTTTCTATGCTTTTCTACTCATTTCTTCCATCTAATACTTGCCTTATGAACCTGAAATCACTCAACAAACACGTCAAGGCATCGAATGGAATTAAAGTGAATCAAAATCACTAATTTAGGGCCTAAAAAGCATGTTTTTACACTTAAGCACAATTCAAGGGAGAATTACAAAACCATGCTATTTCATTGAATAAATGTGGGAAAAGGTGATAAAATCCCCCAAATTAAGCACAAGATAAATCACAAAATCGGGGTTTATCAAATCTCCCCACACTTAAACTAAGCATGTCCTCATGCTAAAATCAAGAAAGAAGCAAAGGGACATCAACATTTATTCAATGCAAACTAACTACATGCAACCTATCTATATGCAATCTATCTACATGAATGCATCCACTTAGTCAAAATAAATCAATTTCCAAGAATACATATACAAACACAAGGGCTAAGGAAATAGCAATCACTCAACCCACAATTGAATTGAATTATTAAAAATATTTTACAAACTTGCAAGAAAAGAGATGATCATGGGTGGAAACATGTAATTGAGCAATCGAACCCTCACCGGATGTGTATCTGCTCTAGTCACTCAAGTGTATGGAGTTGATTCACTTAATTCTCCCCTAATCATGTTTTCCAAGATTTGTTTTTCATCTAACAATCAACAATTATTTCATGCATGTATACAAATATCATGAGGACTTCCCTTAGGTTGTAATAGGGTTAGGGTCAAGGTAGGATACATATTTGGTCAAGTGAGCTTGAAATTTGAATCTTTGATAAGCTTAAACTTCCCACCTAACCTATGACATCCTATACAATTCTAAACAAACCTAAATACCCATTCTTCACTTTTTCACACACTCATGCATTCTCTTTTTGATCACCACCCATATGCATTGACTTTTATTGAACCTTGCTTTGGGGCATTTTTGTCCTCTTTTTATTGTAATTCTTTTTCTTTTTCTTTTTCTATGGGCATTTTTGTCACCTTTTTATTGTAATTCTTTTTCTTTCTTTTTCTTTTTCTTTTTCTATATATATATATATTGTATATCTATTTTTTTCTTTTATTATTCTATATATATATTTTTTTCAAACTAAAATATGTACAAGAACATCAATGCATATGGTTTACATATGATTAAAACATGAGTATGCACCCAGCACCCAAGATTTTTCAACAAAAATATAAACACACCTTTATCTCTACCCAATGTACCCAACTTTCCCAAAATCAAGTAATGAACACTCTCACTAGCCTAAGCTAATCAAAGATCTGAATTAAGGACATTTATTATTTTTCACTTAGGCTTGTAATGTGCTACAATTAAGAACAAATGGGTTATGCATAGGCTCAAAATTGGCTAACAATGGAAGATAAAAGGTAGGCTATTTGGGTAAGTGAGCTATTTGAATAATGGCCTCAATCATATAAATGCATGTATACACAAAATAATGGACATATAGAATTAAACAAATCAAAGATTACAATCATAGGAAAAGAATAATGCACACAAGAATGAAAGTAAGTGGTTATATATGATGTAACCACACAATTAGGCTCAAATCTCACATGCTTGTGTTCTTAGCTCAAAAATCATGTTCCACAAAGTATATAATTCAAGCAAGTTCTAAATTTTTTTTTTTCAATTGGGGTGTCCTATAGATAAAATCCTTGGAAGATATCATGATTTTGACTAAGCTTAATATATACATATGCAAAATGAGATAGTGCAACTAAAAATCCTAAAATAAAATGCAAGAGTGTTGGGATTAGAAACTTGTTACCCAAAAATGCCGAGTGGTCGGACGACCTCCCCACACTTCAAAGTTTGCACCATCCTCGGTGCATCCAAAGATGAGCAAAGGGGGTACGGAGACTTTCCTAGTTGCTACCTTCAGTTGGTAGGTCAACCGATGCTGCGTGTTCTTCTCCCGCTTCCGTTTTTGCTTATGATGACTCATCCTGAACATAGAAAACAGGAGATAACAAGACAAGTAAATGCACAAGCAAGGAAGCATGGATTATTGGAATGAGGTAAATCACTAGAATTGAGTGAGTGAATTAGTGTGACATTAATGAAAAATAAGTGTGTGGGTCCTAACTTGTATGCGGTTTAGAACTCACACCCTAGTATTTAGAAACCATGTCACAATTATACAAAAGAAGACACACATTTCACTCATTCTAGTGTGCTTGAAATACTTCAAAAGACTTGTAGGTTAAGTCAACCACACAAGTAGTGAAGAGGCATGAAAGCATTCAAGCAATTAATCAAGCAATTGTGAAATTGGATAATGCATGGACATTGATTGATGTGTAGGTGGACTTAGTGAACAAAATAGTATATGAAACTCACACAACAATCAATGATACATATTGAAGTTGTTGCAACACCTAAGTGACATAGAGGTGAAACACATGGATGCTATGGAACTTAGGAAAAAGAAGATAGAAGTGGAAATCAATCACATAGCAAGCATGGCCCACAAAGCTTTTCAAAGCTCAAAAATATGTCACTAGGTAAGCTTTGATCCAATTTCACAATTCTATAATCTCAATGCATGAAATAAGTGATGTGAATAAGGGTAAACCATAAACAAGCATCACCTAAAAAAAATGCAATAATAATATACAATTGCCTAACAGTAGATGATGAATGCATGGTGGCCAAAACATGCAATTCAAAAGAGTTAAGAAGCTTAAAGGCAATGTAACATTCACTTGGTGCTCACAAATGTTAAACATGAAGACTCAAAACCAAGTGACAAAATATAACCTCAACAATTAAACCCAACAATAAAAATTAAAAATAATGATGTTAAAATAACATCTCATCAATAATCAGCAGCAAGAAACAGTAAACAAGATTAGCAATCCAACACTTATAATGGAAAACAAAAATTAAACTAACTAAAAGAAATGGTGTTACATGATGCTTGGTAGTGTTGGATGATGTTTGCAGGGTGGAAAGAAAAGAAGAGAAAAGAGAAGAGGCAAAGAGATGGAAAGAGGAGAAGAAAAGAAGGTGGGTGAAACAGGGCAATCCACGCGTGCGCGTCATGTGCGCGTAAGCGTGGATTGATGAAAATGGAAGTGACGCGTATGCGTGCAGTGCGTGTACACGTGCATGGCAAGGCAGAGAGTCGACGCGTACGCGCAAGGTACGCGTTCGCGTGCCTGGGGCACAAAGTTGGCACACTTCAGGCACAACTCTCGGGTGAATGTATGGGAGGTGGAAAAATTCAATCCACGCGTACGCGTACATGGCGCGTCTGCGTGGATTGCTGAAATTGCTTGATTCACGCGTACGCATGGAGTGTGCGTGCGCGTGGAGTGCGCGTGCGCGTGGGTAGTACTCTGTTTTTCAAAATTTTTCTATGTTTTTGTACTAAACCAAGCATTCCAAACCTCCAAACAACTACCAAAACATCATAAAACCTTATTTAACCTACTAGACTCCCAATTAAACTCAATTAACCAAACAAAACATGAAATTAAACTTATTTTACCAATATGTACAAAAGGGAAAAGGGAAAGATGTTACCATGGTGGGGTGTCTCCCACCTTGCACTTTTGTTTATTGTCCTTAAGTTGGACTTATGGGGAGCTCCTCATCAAGGTGGCTTGTGCTTGAATCCATCCTTGAACATCCAGCAATGCTTGGATTTCCATTGTGCTTCATCATTCAAAGTTAGTAACTCCAAGCTTCGATGGAGTTCTTCACAAACAATGGTCTCCCAAAGTTGATCTTGTTCTTGTAATCCGGGGTCCCACACTTTGTTTTCACACCCGTCTTGAGGTTGACTCTCATTATTAGCCCATCCGGGTGGTGAACAAGGTGAATTCTCTATAAAGTGACCAACAATCCTTCTAGACCCATCTAGGTGAGCACTACTCCAACCTTTATATCTCATGTTGGATGCATCAACCATAATGAGCCTTGATTTGCAACGCCAACCACGAAACATCTTTCTTTTACACTTCATCCCACAAAGCATCCTAAGTTGGCCATCCGTTTCAAGCAAATCATATTCAAGTGGGATAATAAAGCTAATAGAAATTAGTTTCACCCACTCAAATGAAGGAGTAGATGGCAACCTAGGCAAAGACAATTCCAAGGGTCTTGCTAAAGCATATTCAATTCCCATCCTCCTTTTTCTAAGGATCTCCACCTCCTCACAAGTTTTCTTAAATGTGATCCTTTTTTCAACAATATTGTCTAAGCCTTTTCCCTTACTCAAGTCATAATTAGGAGGGTGAGAAAAATTTACCTCCACAACGCTTTCAAACCCAACGGGAAAAGGTTCTTCATGCTCAAAGGATTCTTCACCACTAAGACTTGATGCCTGATCTTCATCACCAAGGGGGCTCAATTCTTACTCTATCCCATCCAATTCTTCATAAGGGATATGCCTCAGAGGTTGTGCACATTCCTCCTTAGCATCAAATTCAATCATTTTGGAGGGGTTTTCTTCAATCCTAGACTCCTAAGGTGGTTCCGCATCTCCTAAGTCTTCAACCACTTCTTCCTCTTCTTCAATAATCTCTACCTCCTCTTCTTGTTGCATTTCTTGTTTTAACTCATCTTCTTCACCTTGGAGCTTCAAGTTTACTCCCTCATTAAGCTCCTTCGTTGCTTCTCCACATTCCACAATGGAAGTGCCTTGATCGCATAGGCTTAGGCGGGATGAGACTATGTTGCCAATGGCTTCTTGATGAGCGGATAATTTATACGCTTTTTGGCATTATTTTTAGTATGTTTTTAGTAGAATCTAGTTACTTTTAGGGATGTTTTCATTAGTTTTTATGTTAAATTCACATTTCTGGACTTTACTATGAGTTTGTGTGTTTTTCTATGATTTCAGGTATTTTCTGGCTGAAATTGAGGGACTTGAGCAAAAATCAGATTCAGAGGTTGAAGAAGGACTGCTGATGCTGTTGGATTCTGACCTCCCTGCACTCAAAGTGGATTTTCTGGAGCTACAGAACTCAAAATGGCGCGCTTCCAATACTTTGGCCGACTTTAGACGACGTAAAAGGGTGTTGAACGCCAGTTCTACGCTGCTGTCTGGAGTTAAACGCCAGAAACAAGTCACAAACCAGAGTTGAACGCCAGAAATACGTTACAACCTGGCGTTCAACTCCAGAAAGAGCCTCTGCACGTGTAACATTCAAGCTCAGCCCAAGCACACACCAAGTGGGCCCCGGAAGTGGATTTATGCATCAATTACTTACTTCTGTAAACCCTAGTAACTAGTTTAGTATAAATAGGACTGTTTACTATTGTATTAGACATCTTTGGACGCCTAGTTCTTAGATCATTGGGGCTGGCCATTCGGCCATGCCTGGACCTTTCACTTATGTATTTTCAACGGTAGAGTTTCTACACTCCATAGATTAAGGTGTGGAGCTCTGCTGTTCCTCAAAGATTAATGCAAAGTACTACTGTTTTTCTATTCAATTCAACTTATTCCGCTTCTAGGATATTCATTCGCACTTCAACCTGAATGTGATGAACGTGACAATCATCATCATTCCTTATGAACGCGTGCCTGACAACCACTTCCGTTCTACCTTAGATTGAATGAGTATCTCTTAAATCTCTTAATCAGAATCTTCGTGGTGTAAGCTAGATTGATGGTGGCATTCATGAGAATCCGGAAAGTCTAAACCTTGTCTGTGGTATTCCGAGTAGGATTTAGGGATTGAATGACTGTGACAAGCTTCAAACTCGCGAGTACTGGGCGTAGTGACAGACGCAAAAGGAGGGTGAATCCTATTCCAGTATGATCGAGAACCTCAGATGATTAGCCATGCTGTGACAGAGCATTTGAACCATTTTCACAAGAGGATAGGATACGGCCATTGGCAAGGGTGACGCCTCCAGACGATTAGCCATGCAGTGACAGCGCATCAGACCATTTTCCAGAGAGGATCAAAAGTAGCCATTGACAGCGGTGATGTCCTTACATAAAGCCAGCCATAGAAAGGAGTAAGACTGAATGGATGAAGACAGCAGGAAAGCAGAGGTTTAGAGGGACGAAAGCATCTCCATGCATTTATCTGAAATTCTCATCAAGGATTTACATAAGTATTTCTATCCCTATTTTATTATTAATATTCGAAAACTCCATAACCATTCTATATCCTCCTGACTGAGATTTACAAGATGACTATAGCTTGCTTCATACCAACAATCTCCATGGGATCGACCCTTACTCGCGTAAGGTTTATTACTTGGACGACCCAGTGCACTTGCTGGTTAGTTGTGCGAAGTTGTGATAAAAAGTTGAGATTACAATTGAGCGTACCATGTTGATGGTGTCATTGATGATCACAATTTCATGCACCAAGTTTTTGGCGCCGTTGCCGGGGATTGTTCGAGTTTGGACAACTGACGGTTCATCTTGTTACTCAGATTAGGTAATTTTCTTTTTGTTTTATTTTCAAAAAATTTTTCAAAAATCTTTCAAAAGTTACTCCTTTGTTTTCGAAAAAAAAAATGTTTTCAAAAATATATTTTTCTTCAGAATTTTTAAGAATGAATTCTAGTGTTTCATGAAACATGTTGAATCCTATCTGGCTGTAAAGCCATACCCAAACTGCTTTGGGATTGGTCTTCAACTAATCACCTCAATGGATGTAATTTACATGCTAGAGCTTGGCTGGCTATTAAGCCATGCCTAACCCTCAGATTGGAGCTTTAGACTAAAGAGCACAAGATTCCTAGAATTCATATTAAAAATTTTGGAATCCTTATTTTTCTTTTTCAAAATGATTTTTGAAAAAAAAAATTAAAAGAAAATACAAAAAAAAAAAATCATAAAATCATAAAAATCAAAAAAATATTTCATGTTTCTTGTCAAGTCTTGAGTCAAGTTGAAAGTTTGGTGTCAATTGCATACTCATCTTGCATTTTTCGAAAAATTCATGCATTCATAGTGTTCTTCATGATCTTCAAGTTGTTCTTGGTAAGTCTTCTTGTTTGATCTTGGTGTTTTCATGTTTTGTGTCTTTTCTTGTTTTTCATATGCATTCTTGCATTCATAGTGTCTATACATGAAAAATTCTTAAGTTTGGTGTCTTGCATGTTTTCTTTGCATTAAAAATTTTTCAAAAAAAAGTCTTGATGTTCATCATGACATTCAAAGTGTTCTTGGTGTTCATATTGACAGTCATGATGTTCTTGCATTCATCACATACTTTGATTCATAACTTTCATGCATTGCATCATTTTTCATGTTTTTCCCTCTCATCATTAAAAATTCAAAAATCAAAAAAAATATCTTTCCCTTTTTCTCTCTTAAAATTTCGAAAATTAGATTTGACTTTTTCAAAAATTTTTAAAATCTAGTTGTTTTTATAAGTCAAATCAAATTTTCAATTTAAAAATCTCATCTTTTTCAAAATCTTTTTCAAAAATCAAATCTTTTTCATCTTTCTTATTTATTTTCGAAAATTATAAAAAAATATTTTTCAAAAACCTTTTTCTTATCTTTATCACATAATTTTCGAAAATAACATCATCAATTAATGTTTTGATTCAAAAATTTCAAGTTTGTTACTTACTTGTTAAGAAAGGTTCAAACTTTAAGTTCTAGAATCATATCTTGTGATTTCTTGTGAATCAAGTCATTAATTGTGATTTTAAAAATCAAATCTTTTTCAAAACTAATTTCAATCATATCTTTTCAAAAATATCTTTTCATCTTATCTTTTTCAAAAATTTGATTTTAAAATATTTTTCTAACTTCTTATCTTCTTATCTTTTCAAAATTGCTTTTCAAAATCTGTTTCAACTAACTAACTAACTTTTTGTTTGTTTCTTATCTTTTTCAAAACTACCTAACTAACTCTCTCTCTCTCTAATTTTTGAAAATATCTTCCCTCTTTTTCAAAATTTCTTTTTAATTAACTAATTAATTTAATTTTTTATTTTAATTTTATTCCTAATTTTCGAAAATTACTAACCTTTTTCAAAAACTATTTTTGAAAATCACTAACTCTTTTTCAAAAATAATTTTTGAAAATTCTTCTCTCTCATCTCCTTCTATTTTATTTATTCATTTACTAACACTTCTCTTCATCTCAAATTACCGCTCCTATCCTCACCCTTGTGTTTGGATTATCCATTCTTCTTCACTCTTATTCCCCTTCTTCTTCTACTAACAACAAGGGAATCTCTATACTGTGGTAAAAAGGATCCCTATTATTATTATTTTTCTGTTTCCTCTTTTTCATATGAGCAGGAGCAAGGACAAGAATATTCTTGTTGAAGCAGATCCAGAACCTGAAAGGACTCTGAAGAGGAAACTAAGAGAAGCTAAATTACAACAAGCCAGCAAGCACCTTTCAGAAATATTCGAACAAGAAGAGGACATGGCAGCCGAAAATAATAATAATGCAAGGAGGATGCTTGGTGACTTTACTGCACCTAATTCCAATTTACATGGAAGAAGCATCTCTATTCCTGCCATTGGAGCAAACAACGTTGAGCTGAAACGTCAATTAGTTTCTCTGATGCAGCAGAACTGCAAGTTTCATGGACTTCCATCTGAAGATCCTTTTCAGTTCTTAACTGAATTCTTGCAAATCTGTGATACTGTTAAGACTAATGGAGTAGATCCTGAAATCTACAGGCTCATGCTTTTCCCTTTTGCTGTAAGAGACAGAGCTAGAGTGTGGTTGGAGTCTCAACCCAGAGATAGCCTAAACTCTTGGGAGAAGCTGGTCACGGCTTTCTTAGCTAAGTTCTTTCCTCCTCAAAAGCTGAGCAAGCTTAGAGTCGATGTTCAAACTTTCAGACAGAAAGAAGGTGAATCCCTCTATGAAGCTTGGGAAAGATACAAGCAACTGACCAAAAAGTGTCCTTCTGACATGCTTTCAGAATGGACCATCCTGGATATATTCTATGATGGTCTATCTGAATTGGCTAAGATGTCATTGGATACTTCTGCAGGTGGATCCATTAACCTAAAGAAAACACCTGCAAAAGCTCAAGAACTCATTGACATGGTTGCTCATAACCAGTTCATGTACACTTCTGAGAGGAATCATGTGAGTAATGGGACGCCTATGAAGAAGGCAGTTCTTGAAATTGACACTCTGAATGCCATATTGGCTCAGAACAAAATATTGACTCAGCAAGTCAATATGATTTCTCAGAGTCTGAATAGAATGCAAGCTGCATCCAACAGTACTCAAGAGGCATCTTCTAAAGAAGAAGCTTATGATCCTGAAAACCCTGCAATAGCAGAGGTAAATTATATGGGTAAACCTTATGGAAACACCTATAACCCATCATGGAGAAATCATCTAAATTTCTCATGGAAGGATCAAAAGCCTCAACAAGGCTTTAATAATGGTGGAAGAAATAGGTTTAATAATAGTAAACCTTTTCCATCATCCACTCAGCAACAGACAGAGAACTCTGGACAAAATACCTCTAATTTAGCAAACCTAGTCTCTGATCTATCTAAGGCCACTGTGAGTTTCATGAATGAAACAAGGTCATCCATTAGAAATTTGGAGGCACAAGTGGGCCAACTGAGTAAAAGGATCACTGAAATCCCTCCTAGTACTCTCCCAAGCAATATAGAAGAAAATCCAAAAGGAGAGTGCAAGGCCATTGAATTAATCACCATGGCCGAACCTGTGA